>NC_090450.1:47412610-47770735 GCF_031143425.1 Pleurodeles waltl
GGCAATGTGACTAACATGAACATTGACAGAAATGTGCGTTTGGCACTGACGGAAAAGTGATTAAGACACAGAAAGCTAATTATTTTCAGTCCACAATATTAAAATAATATCTCCATGTCATGGGGCATCATCTACAGTGCTTTAACAGCTGTAGAAATTCACCTCCTAAAGAATCTCAAATACAACATTTTACCAACTGCCAATGGTTCGGGGAGTAGTCCAAAACACTAGGGTATAAAAGGGGACTAGTATTGCACAGGGATGTGCCCCCCATAATTTGGTGACCTCTTCTCTTAAAGAATGCAATATAATTTGCAGTATTTATAAAGTTTTAGTATTATTTTACCCGTATAACCATATTTTGTAACAATTAATAGGATGTTGTGCTTTTTATATTACATTGAGCCAGGGACATTGGGAATTGTTCAGGAAATGTGTTTTGATGAAAACTGACTAGGACATAAATGCAATTTTACAAGGGTTTGCCTGCTCCCCCTCCATGCACTTTTGTGGAAATGTATGGAAAATGCTGTCTTTTCTGGGCAGATTTTAAGAACAACTATTGGCAATAACTCAATTGGTTTCAAAAGCAGTGCTAAATTCATTGGAGCATAATTATGCTACATGGACTGGTGAATACAAAGACACAGGCCCACGTTCATTCAGCCTTGCACTGACTGTTTGTGCTTCTGCTACAGAGACCTCCATGGAACTGTTGGGAGGACGAGTAGGTGATGGAGCTGGGGGAGCATGGGCACTATGCAGGAGGTGAGTGTGATGATTGACTGAAGCCCACTTGTCAAAAGAGCAAGTACTAACCAGACATAGGCTCAGTCTCTGTTCCAGAGCATTGGGCCCGGTGCTTAATGTGTGCAGATGGTCATAGATGGCAAGGGCAATACTCATTTTTACGGATGCAGACTTTTTCCATCATCAGACTGTGACCAACACCAAAGCACAAAATAGCAGAAAAGTGATAAAGAAGGAAGAATTAAAATATAAGAAAACAGTGGCAAAAGAGGTGAAAAAGAAACTTCAAAACTGTATAAAAAAATACAGGAAATGATGGGTGGTGAATGAAAGAGGCAGTAGGTGAAATAAAAATGGCAGCTTTTGTATTTGGCAACCTCAAAATTGGGTACTGCCTTCGGCACTTCTAAGCAAACTTTGACCCCGTTAATATTTCCTTTTATAAATAAAGTTCTACCTGGAATGCAAGCCACTAACAAACTGTGCCATTAATACATTTTGAATGCAGACCGTTACTTTCTACTGGTTTCTTTCGGTCTCAATGGATGCCTGCATGATGCTTCTAAACTGACTAGGCAGGTGGCAAGCAGTGCAAATTAAAAATGATCATAAGGGCTCAAAATGAGTAAAGAAGAAGAATTGTTTTCACCATATGTAAAAAGCCTATCTTTAATAGGACCCCTTTAAGATCTTGTCTAAAATAGCTAATGCACTGTCTCTTGCAGGACATTTTGTTACCTTAAAGTGGGCTTAGAGGCCACCCATTGCGTACCATTGGTTGTCACTCACATATTTTTGCTTCATATTTATCAATTTCCATGGGCTTTAGTTCCTCTTCTTGTGTTTGCACCTCTCCTGGAAAATAAACACCTCACTGTGTCCTTCCACTGCTTGCTTTTTCAAGCGCTACATTTTCCTTTTTGTTTAAGCACTCCTTAGTGTGCATTTTTTCCTTTGGTCTCCCTCTTGTATTACCCCCCCTCTTCATGTTTCTCTGTCATTCCCCTCCAGCACAACCACCATTGTCTAAGTGTTTCCCTAGCCCCTCCCTCCCACCTTCTGTTGTCACTGTACTTCTCCCAGACCCTCCCTTCCAAAATGTGTTATCCATGTTCCTATTTGTGTGCTTCCCAGGCCATTCTGCCCACTTTCTATTGTCCATGTGCTTCCACCAGGTCTGTTGTCTGTCTGCTTCCCCAGCCACTCTGCCCATCCTTGTTGTCATGTGGTCCTCCCAGCAACTACCGCCCACCTTTTGTTATGCTTTCCCCAACCCCTCCTGCCGATCAACTGTTGTCCATATGCTGGCCTCAGTCCCTACCGCCCACAATCTATTGCCTGTATAGTTGTCTTAGCCTGTGACACCCACCCTCCATTATCCGGGTGCAACGTTTTAGAGCTGGCTGCTTAATAGCATGTTTTGTATTAGGTTGAGCTGTGCTGCTGTGCAACATGGCTAAAAAGCTTTGCCAAATTCAGTAGCTCTCATAGGCGAGACCTATTGTCTTTGCCAGTCTGTATCTCCAATGTCATAGCAGAAGGCATGTAGCATTTTCCCACGGTTACAAATGAAACAGTGCATTCTGGTAATATATATTGGCTGAAGCAGAGGTCAGTGGTTACTTTGGGCAGGGTTGATGACTCGCATGTGGAACTGATAGGCTTCTTTCAAATCAGAAGAAAAATGGTTAGGAAGTATTGCTGATGAGGCGCATTTGCAAAGGTTATGCCTATGTTATTTAAGGCTCTTGGTGTAGAGAGCAGTTAAAGAACATTGTTGTTTAGTTGGACAATAGACCTACTTGTTCTTATGTTCCTGGTTAGAGTGTCTATGGTCTCCTGGTCAGTATATGGGACCTCATTTTTGTGTTCATGCATTCATTACCTTATGTTCTCTTGTCTCAGTGCCAGTTATCATGTGCTTTAATGCACGTCAATTACCATGTGTCACTGCATACCAATGTCTTAGTTTCAGTTTGCAGTATCAGTGTCCCAGTGTCAGAGTCAGTCACAATGCCGGTCTGTCATTGCTCCTACAGCGGTGTCCAAATGTCAGTGTCCCCATGTCAGTGCCCTTTTGCCTTCCTAGGCCTCTTTGAAGGTTCAGTGTTTTGTTTGTCAGTGTTCAATCGCCAATAGCCACAGCTCCATATTTCTGCCATTGTCCCAGTGTCACCATTCCAATGCCATTCTCCACATACAAGTCAATTTTCCCAATGTCAGTTTCCTATTTTATCTATGACTGGCTCTCGGTGGTAGAGAGTGAGTTGCAATTGCTCTACTGTGCCCCTGTTTTAGTGTCATTGCCTCAATGTTACTATGTCGGTCCGCTTTTGTATTAGTCCCTGTGCATATGTCATCAGTCAGCAGTCAATTCCCCATATTAGTTTCAATGTCTCTGTCTCAGTGCCATTATTTCCAAGTATTTGTGCACCTTGGAGAGTAGTTGTGGTGGTGATCCTTGCCAGAACGGCAGTGCCCACAGTTCAAGGTATGTCAGTGTCAGTTCCAGTGTCCAATGTCAGTGTTTCCATATTGATATCCCTGTGGCAGTGGCATTTTGTCAGTAATACAGGTCAGGATTATAAAGTTGTGCCCATAGTCAATGTCCTTGTGTTACCATCACTATGGTGGATCCAAGCATAAGTATGTAGATATGAGTGTCCTAATGTCCCTATGTCAGTCTCACATTGTCCCTACTTGATGCCTTTGCCCCAGTACTAGTGTTTGTGTTCTCTGTCAACCTTCAAGTGCTATTGTCCTCTAGTAGATAGACCCATGGCAGTATTGGTGCTCCTGTGGCAATGCTCATTCTCTGTTCTCCATGGCCCGGTGTCAGTGCTCTTATGTCACAGTGTGAATGCAAGTGCTGTTACGCCAGTGTCAGTGTTGCTGTCACTGTACCAATGTCCCAGTATTAATATGTGTGTCCTATGTCCTTGTTCCAATGCCACTATCATCATGTCCACAACACCATGCCGGTGTTTGTGAAGGGTCCATCTCGCAGTGTCTGTGTCTCCTTGCCAGTGTCCTTGTGTCAAACTCCTTGTCTATATGTACAAGTCAGGACACAAATGTTGTGTCTTTCCAGTCAGAATCCCTGGCCAGTGTCACTGTTCTGGTACAATGTCCACTGGTATAGTGGTAGTGTCCTTGTGTTGTAGTGTTCCTGTGTCAACGTCCCAGTGAAAATGGCATTTGTAAATATCCCAGAATTACAGAATTTATGTTTGTGCCCTGAGTACATGTTTTGGTGTCAATGTGTCATTGTTAATGTCGGTGGACCAGTGGCAGTGTCTTGGTGTCAGTATTGAATTGCCTTTTACACTCTCTGTGTGACAGTGACCATTTGCCAGTGCTGCTGTGTTGGTATCCCCTGACTACTGTTGTAGTGTCAAAGGCCCCTTATCAAGTACGCATGTCAATGTCTGCTGGTAAAAGTTGGTATTCCTGTAGCACTAGGACAGTAATGGTGTTGTGCCCATTTGTTGATGCACCGGCTTATTTTGATACTGTCATTGTGGGTCCGCTTGTGTCCTAAATAGTGCCCCAGATGATATCATTGTTTACTTAAAAACTACTTACACCATCCTAAGTTAACTTCACAAAGTGATGAGGGTTTTAGACAGAATAACTTGAAAAATGATAATTGAAAAGAATATACATAGAAAAAAATAAAGCATGCCAACTCCTAAATGTGGCTGATCAAAATACAAACCAGTGTAAGAGGCCTTGACATTGCAGTGCTAATCTTCCATCCCAGGATTTGTCAGAAGGGGTAACAAAACCCTTACCTCACACTGTATTTATGAGATTCCATGTAACAAAACACCTCTTTGTAGACTTTAACAGAGTGTTCTAACAATGAGCCCTTGAATGCCTATTGCTTTTCACAGAACAGAAATCAGGCATACTGAGCTTACCGTGACTTTTTATAATAAAGAGATCTGCCCTATGATCTTGATCATTGTTTCTCACCATAACTAAGTAAGTCTTGCTGCATTGAGCATCAGCTTTCTCACTAAGAATAATGTGCAGTACAAGCCCTCTTTCTCAGTGGAAGTGCACAACTGCTTCACATTCAGAAGCTGTACTCCTGGCTCTCAACATGTGGATGAAGCCAAAAACCCTCTCAGTAGTGTTTCTTCAGGTCTTTTTTGTTGATCGTATAAGGTATGGCAAAAGCAGCACCGTCAAATCATTCCTAAAAATAGTGAGCCCTACAAAGACATAATAGTGTTTGAAAATCAAAACAAAGCCAAATGAGTGAGGTAAGGAGAACAGAGACTGACACTCAAACACAAATTTTTAAGTGATACTTGCTAGCACGCCTGGTCCTTAGTAAGTAAACTTACAAGGGGACGCGTATAGGCCGATGAACCTTTTGGATCACATGGAGTATCCTAGCCATCTGGTGACCAATGTCATCAATAATTAATAAAGTCAATCAATAACCACTAAGAGAGTCATTAAACATTAGACAATATATCAACATTTCATGAATAACCACAACTCATTAACAATTGTATTTCCCTATTAGTTACAATTCTAAACCATTGGATTAATTCAAACTTTATTCAATTATTTCAGAGTTAATCCATAAGTGACCAGCAATAACATAATCTAATCAGAACTTGGGAAAACATATTGTCTAATGCTTCAACGTAAGCTAACAAAGAGGAATATATCGACATTAAAAGCAGAGTTCAGCAATCAGTTTGTCAAACATTTGTCACTGTCAATGTCACCCAAGGGAACCTTACCTAACCAAGATTAGCATTAGCATGTGGGACTTCCTTCGAAAACAATTTAGAACACAAATTTAGAAAACATCTAGCTAAAAGAGAAATAACTATTTCAACAGTGCAGTTCTTACCTAGAAAGAAAGGCACAAAAGTTAACTGTCACATTGTTATAGCTACCCATCCACAGAATGGATCAGCAACAAAGTCAGTCTTCGTCTTCAGGTCATCAATCGATCAGCATCGCATCAGGCTGTCAGGAGCATGAGCCCAATGACAGAATCTCGAATCGCATCTTCTGACATCTAATATCTGCATTGGTTCTCCCCTCGCATCATCTGAAGTTTTTACCCTTTGTCATGACTTTTTATTAAGGTTTTCTAGTCCATCCTCCTAATTCCTAATTGCTCAGTCAATCACCAGTTGTTACTCTACCCAATAATATAAATTTTGCAAATCTATGAATTCTAATATTACGCTGTTCTCAGTTTGTTGATTGGTTCACTGTACTATGTCCTCATCATCCGGCCCATGAGGTATCGAAAATGTTGCATCTTCTTCTCCAGTCAGTGTCTCTATTGTACATTGAGTCTGTCTTACACCAAAATTGTTACATGTCTATCTCCATCATCTCCTGTCCGTCGGTACATTGCAGAAAATTCCAGCTAAGCAGATTTTATTAACAAATGCAGTTCATGGGCAGTTCAACGCACCAGCTTCTCTACAGTGCACTAGAAATTCAGCTTCTGCACGAGGCCTGGTAACTAGGCCACAACTACGGCTAAGTTAACTCTACAATATAATGCAAAACATAGGTTATACATCTTAATATGACATATTACTACATTATTATGACTTTTTTTTCACATTTTTAATCATTTTAGTACAAGTTTGTTTAAACTGGCTCTCACTCTCCATTAGCACATTTTCAATCATGCACATTAATTTCTCTACATTTAATTTTTCTATCAACTTCTTGTTAATCAAAACACATAAACATTCATTACTAATTTCTAATTAGCATGTCTGCATCGGCATACTCATAGAGAGAAGAGAGGAAAACAGAGGAAAATCAAGATTGTGTTCGAAACCAGAGAAAGAGAGATTTGAGTTTCACAGACACCAGAATGAGTGAGAGTCACAGCCAGTACACCATGAGTATCACAGCCAAGAGAACAAGAGATTCACAACCAACAGGATGGCAGCCAAGATTAGCAGGAAGTCATGGGGGTTCCCAACCGGCTGTAATTTTAGCTGGTCCTCAGCCACATCCCGGCTTTGACGCCCAACAATCTGAACTGAAATCTAGTCCATCTGTTAGAATTGTTCCTGAACTGTGTTATTTCATTGTCAATATTCGTGAATTTCTGTGTTTGTTTTTATCCTAAATAAACAAAGCTGGGATGCTTTTCTTCTGGGCTGAAAAGGGTCTTTTATCTGCCAAGAACAATAAAGAGTGTGTGCGAAGTGTCGGCGGAGGCGGACAGCCTGAGGTGAACCGTCCCTGGCGTGTTTAATGTAACTCTCCGCTGTGAGTGACAGCTTGTATCCACTAACTCCAGGAAGAAAGTGCTGGAGAGGGCCTGCGAGGCGGGCTGGAGAGGAAGGGAAGAAGACGCTTGTCCTGCAGCCAGCGGAGGGAAGCCAGGCGTGCAGAGGCCTGCTGTCTCTGTGGGAATCCTGGCTGTCACCGGCTGCCTGACCACTTCCAACTCAGAAACGTTTCTGGGCACTGGGAGAGGAGGAGGTGTCTTCAGAATACAAGTTTTTATTACAGCATGGACAGAGCCCTCAGCAGTGTGCCTGTTCTGGATGAATTAAAATTGAAGTGTGCTGGGCTCCAATCACAGGAGCATGGATACCAATTCAGTTTTTTCCTGTTTAGTCATTGTACAAATCACAGAGGTGTATCAGCAGATTAAAAAAACAGGCAGACTCATTGAGACAGACGCAGTCTGTCATAGAGGCATAAAGGCACAAAAACTCTCCGACTGCCGAAGAGTCTGCCCGAGAAACAACTGTCATACAGACACTGAGACAAACTGACTATACGAACAGGCAGACACATAAATGATGGATCAGGTACAAGGATAGACATGCAGACTGATACACCAGGGAGGGAGGGAGGGATGGAGTGAGGGAGATTAGATAGATAGATAGATAGATAGATCATACACAGTGCCTTAAATGGGCAGGTGCTGTCCAGTACTGAGTATCTGCAGTTCTTTCATTTGAAAGGGGGGTACCTACACTTTTCAGCACTGTTGCAATACCTATAGCAAAAGGTGCCTGCACTTCTTAAGCAAACGCATACCTTGGATAGTGAGTATCATCACTTCTACATGTCCATTTAAAGCTCTGCCTGCACACTTAGACAGACAAATACCTATTTGAACTGAAAATAACTCTGTGTTCTGTCTCTCCTACAAAGACTAACATTTTCGCTTTTGAAAGTTTCTGCTAAAATGAAACCTCATTGATTGAGAGCTACCAACACCGTGAAGACCTCTGTGACCATTTTCAGCCCCAGAATATCTCTCTCTTTATTGGCTACAAGATTATGGGCCAGATGTAGCAAAGGGTTTTTCCCATTCTGTGTCAATGGGAAAATGTGTTCGTACATATGGCCCTATATTACTATTCTTTTATATCAGCCAGAAAAAAATAAACTTATACCATTACCACATTCCCCATACACACCATTGCAGAACCCTTTGATACTCAACAGCAAGAATTTGATGACCGGTACCTACAATATCACTTAGGCTTTTCACCTCACAGATAAAAGCCTGAGACCAAGTGTGGATCTTCAGAAAGCATGTTGTCAGAATGTTGTCCGATATAACTTTAAGGACAGATTTACAAAGATGTCATGCACCACAGTGCAGCAACCAATGTTGCTGTGTTGTTTTGCAGGAGAGGGAGAGAGCAAGAAAATGCCATATCTGTTAAGATGTGGAACAGGAGGAGGGTGTGTTGTTATATTCAAAGCTGCCAATATTGGAACTGGGGAACCAGATTCAAGTTTCAGTGGCAGCTCAACATCCTGTGATTATGGGCAAATCACTTAATCTCCCTGTGCCTCACAAAAATTAGAGTGACCTTGTGTAATGTAACTGGTGCTCATGTAAAGCACTCCAATAGCTTCAATCAAATCTGCTCTATATAAAAGTACAAATAAAACATTCTTACTCCCTAGTGCTAGCAAGGATACTTACAGGCATATTTACAAGCTCCCTGTGGCACCTTGCTTCCGCGAAGCGTCATTTTTTTTTTAACGCTAAGGCAGTGCTAAGTTGGCCTTTTCCCCTCACGGGATTTAGAAAGTGGCGCAATGCTTGCATTGAGCCACTTTCTAAACCATTTCACCACATTATGCCTGCGTCAGGCATAATGTATGCAATGGGGCATTCCGACGCAAGAGGCCCGAAAGAATGGAACAGTGAAAATTATAACATTTCACCTCTCCATTTTTTCCATCATTTTTAAAGCCTTCTCAGAGCAGGCGTTAAAATGACGCACCCATAGTAACCTACAGGCCTACCTCTGCTTTTCTGCACTAGGGTCAAAATTTGATACTAGTGCAACAAAGCGCCACAATAACATCCAAAATTTTGACGTTATTGTGCTAACGACTGCCATGGTGCTCCGTATTATAAATATGGCGCAACCATGGTGTTGTTAGTTGGTGGTAGGGGGACGCAAGAAAAGTGGTGCATCAGGACAGGTGTGCCACTTTCTTGTAAAACTGCCCGTCAGTGCGATGCACAAAACTCTGTACCATAGTGTAAAGGTGTGTGTGTGTCTGTCTTATGTCTAGCATGTGTTTTGCACTGGAAGGATACCCCCTCCAGTACAAAATACTATGCCTATACAAACTTCAAAACTTTCCTCACTTAAGATGTGTGTTGTAGAGTAGCACGCACATGCAAGATAAGAAATGTTTGGAGAAATAAAAGCATTTCTCCAAGTTAAAGCCACTCACAAACTCTTCCCCCAAAAATGTTTTGTGCAAAACTCTGTCTACTATTGTTAGTAGATAGGGCTTTGCCCCAAAACCCATGAATGCCCATGTACCACCGACAGAAATCCCCCAATGCAAAGTAATGCATAGCAACCCTGCTTTGAGTTACTTTCAGTCAACTCTGCAGTGCACAACAAGTTAGGCACTGGAATGTAAATTCAAAATAACCATTTACACGGGTTAACTTACTTTTGTGATGCAAACCTGAGCAAAATATTAGAAATCAGCCCTATAGTGTCCTAAATATTGTTTACAAAAATAGTGCCCAAATGTGCTTATGCTTAATAATAGTAAAAGTAGCCTCAATAGGACAATATTTTTGTGAACAATATTTTATACAAAATATTTATGTCAGCTATTTCAGGAAACAATAGTGTAATATAAACCCATCAGATATATGAGCCCCCCTCCCTGCACAGCAGATATTACATGAGTTTATGTTAAGGCCTTGCCACTTTGAATGTTTTAGTTCTTGTAGAAATAGGTTTCTTATACCAGGTGATGTCACAACTTTGTATCATTTCTGATCATCACCCTCAACAGGAACAATATATGTGAGATGGTTGCCATTTATTTGGTCACTTTTAACGTGATGACTGCATCTTACAAAGTCATGTGCAGGAAATTGTGAGAAACTCCTAAACGGGAAAAAATGGTTGCCAACCTAGTTTCCGAAAAATATCAGGGACGTTTTGCATGACACGGAACACTCTTCCCAACCATGTGCGTCAGACCAAGGACCTCCTTACCTTCAGGAGACATCTCAAGACATGGCTGTTCGAACAGTAGCAGCCTCCCCCGCCACCCTCCCTCAGCGCTTTGAAACCCTCATGGGTAAGTTGTGCGCTTTACAAATTCCCTGATTGATTGATTGATTGATTGGGGAGTAGAGTGCAAACAGAAATAACATCCTTGGGGTCACCTTAGAAGTGAGGACCGAGAAAAGCAAGCAGTAATGTAATTATGAATTCTCCCCAGTATTTCACCCTTTCAGCAGGCAGAGTCACTGAGTGAACGTTTAAGGATTATTTGGTTGCAGGGAAGGGATATGTTGAGGGACAGCAAAGGGGGTTTTGGGATTCTCAGAAGGGGAAGCATTAAGGGGTATTAAGGGATTTTTAAGATTCACAGATGGGTAACATTGAGAGGTAGAAAAGGGGTCTTCAGGGTTCCCGGAAGGGTAGCATTAAGTGTATTAAGGATTTGTTAGGGTTCTGGGATGGGTAGTGTTAAGAAGTAGTAATAGTCTTTATGTTTCATGGATGAGTAGTGTTAAGAGGTAGTAAACGTATGCAGGTTTCAGAGAAGAGTGATGTTAAGGGAAGTGAGGTTTTGGGTTCAGGTAACAGTAGCTCTAAGGCATATCAAAGGACTTTTTGGTTTTCAGGTGGGTAGCATTGAGTGGCAGCATGGGCTTTTAGGGCTCAGGAAACAGTAGTTTTAAGGGTGTATTAGAGTTCAGGGAATGGTAGTGTTAAGGAGCAGTGATGGTATTTTAGCATCAGTGATGGGTAGCATTAAGGAGTAGTAGTAGGTGTTAGGATTCAGGGAACGGTAACACTAAGCAACACTAAGGGGTTTGTAGGAATCATGGAAGGGTAGTGTTCAATTGTAGTAAGGTATTTTTTAAGGTTCAGGAAAGAGTAGCTTAAAGCAGTAGTAAGATTTGTATGGCTCATGGAAGGGTAGTGTTCATGGGTATTAAGGGGTTTTTAGGGTTCTGGGATGGTAGCTTTATGGAGTAGTAAGGTTTTCTGCTTCAGGGAAGAGTAGTGTTAAAGGATATTGTTTCAGTTCAGAGAAAAGTGGGCTTTGGGAGTAATAAGGTTTTTTTTGGCATAGTGATGGGTTGCATTTAGGGTTATAAAACAGCTTAGGATAGCATCAAGAAATGAAATGGGGGGTTTGGGGTTCATGGGAGGATAGCATTAATGGGTAGTAAAGCGTTTTAAGATTTAAGGAATAATAGAGTTAAAGGGTAGAAATGGGTTATATGGGTTTGGGGTGGATGGCCTGAAGAGGTAATAAGTAGTATTTATTTTTCAGGGAGGGGCATCAATAAATTCTAGTAATGGCAGCACTACGGAGAAGCAAGTAGGATTCATGGAACAGTAGCATTAAGAGGTAATTAGGGGTTTCAGGATTCAGAGAGGAGGAGATTTTAAAATTATAATATATGCGACTAACTATATTAATTTAATATATACAAAATATTACATTTGAAGTAAATTACATATAATAATAGCATTATATTATAGAATATGCATATTTAACTAAAATTTATAGTTAAATTAATTTTTTGGTGGTGAGGAGCATAAAATGTCTCTCCAGTCAATCAATATTAAAACTATGAATTCTAATAAAAAATACGCCATTTTCTGAAGGAGTGTTATGGTAAGGCATTTCTGAAGTCGATGATAGGAAGGAGGCAGGTGGCTGGGACTGCAGTAGGCAACACATTCCTCCTGACTGTCATCCTCCCATCTGTGCTGGTGCTAGAGATGAACAAACACCAGAATTATGTAAGAGACATGGATACTTGTGGTTGCATGTTTTTGACTCTGGGTGTGCGGGGAGCTCTGCTCCGCTGGCAGAGCTTACAAAGATTTGTGAACTAGAACGGAGTTATTCCTAAAAGTCCACTAGCTCTGCCAGCGGAGCAGAGCTCACCTGGTGCGCACTGCAGGCCAGTTATGGGCTGCACAGTTCAAGCAAAGACAGTCTGTGCTTGCACTGTGCAGCCCATAACTGGGCTGCAGCTTGCACCGGAGCAGAGGAGGGAGGCAGACGCTGGAGAGGACTCGTCGTCACCATCGGACGCTGAGTAGAGGACGATCCCCCAGAAGACGCAGGTAAGTCCTCGTCTCTTTCTTTGTTTTGTGATTGTTTGTGCACACTGGTGCACAAACTAGGACTAAAACGGCCCTCGCGTGAATTCAGGCCAAGGCCGAAGGCAGTGAAAGCGGCTGTTTCAGGCCTCTTATGCACCAGCCTGTCCTGTGTGCACCGCACATGCGGCAGGCCGATGCACAACAGGCTGAAACGGCAGCTTTCACTGTCTACAACCCTCCTGAATGCGCCTATCTCGGCTGAACCTTGCTTAACACTTCTGAGATGGGCACATTCAGGAGGACTCCCCGGGGCACAGGACTCTGACTTTGCAGAATTCCACTGACTTTTGACTTTTTTTTCAACTCCATAGAATTCCGCAAAGGTCATCTGACAGCCCTAAAATCTGAAAAGTTAAAGATAAGTCACAGTTAAGCTCTGCACATACCCATTAAGGACTGATAATCAGATACATGATGCAACTAGAAATTAAAAAATAAATCTCTAGCAGTGTGCTCAGTGCTCTGGCCCACAGGCCTCAAACCTGATCCAGTAGCAACCAATTGTAATTGGTTGAGTAGAATTTCCATTAGGCTGGCCGAGACAGATTCCATTGATTTCAATAGAGTCCTTACATCCTAAAACCTTCGTTTACGTTTTAGCATTTTATTCTGTGGAGCTAAATGTATTTTATGACCATAACTGGAATTTAATGGAAGCTGAAATTAAAAAGGAAACATTGAACGGGTCAATAAACAAGAATGGAATTGGTGCAAATGTGAAGGAACTGAAAGAAAACAGCCAGGAAAGGAGCCCTTGAATCTGAGACGGGAGATTACAGCGAGCCAAACAAAGCTGATTGGGCAGAGGGAAGGAATGTAAATCATCGTTCTTTGAAGCTATTGGACTGACACCTTCCAACATCTGAGCTTAATCGATTCCGCATCCAGCTTCCCTTTGGAGCTGTGGGGTCCCATTCTTACGATTTGTTATAAACTGTCCTTATGCCAGCCTTTAACCCGACCCAGATGTTCAGCCTTTCCTCTTCGCTCATTCTCGAGACAAGCTCGATAAAGCATGTTCAAGTGCCTCATACATTTCACCAGCGTTTACTTTTGCTTAAAGGTTTCTAGTTTTCGAACACAGATTTAATGGCACCGTCTATTTTGTATTTCCTAAGATAATATGTATTTATCCAGGACGTGCCATTATCCCTAGGCACTTGAACATCGAATGACCCTCTCTTCCGTCGCTAGGAGATATATCCGGCAAGACCGGAAGTGACGTGGGTTGAGGGGGTAGAGATTCTGATGTCCAAGTTGACAGTACATCAATTCATTGTCTGGAATGGGATAATGTACTTGGTGGGACAAGGGGCCCGGGTTTACTTGTGCATTCAAGGCTAGGGCAAGGTGGTTTTGCTGCCTTGGATAAAATGACATTGGTTAGACCCCAGTGTTCTGAAAGTTGGGTATCTGTTTCCAGGTGCATTGTAACAGCTCATGCTGGTGGCGCACTAGGGCACTGCCAGGTTTTCACGCTTTATAGAACCCTAGTTGCATCAATTATTGAGTAAGTTAATCAAGGTCCACTTTGGTATTTGGTGAACATGTCCACCTCATGTCTGCCTTCACACCAGTATCAGTGACATTGTACCAGCTTAGGTGACAAAGTGCCATTATCGATGGCAGTGGTCTAGAATTGGTGACTGTGCCAGTATTGATGACAGTGTGCCACCACTGGTGACAATGTGCCACTATTGGTGACAGCATTCTATTACTGGCGTCAAAGCACCAGTATTAGTGACAGTATTGGTGACTGTGTGCCACTACTGGTGACAAGGTGCCATTATTGGTGACAGTGTTCTATTATTAATGTCAGAGCACCAGTATTAGTGACAGTGTTGGTGACAGTGCACAATTACTTGTGCCAGTGTGCCAGTTTGGTGACAGTGTACCAGTGTTTGTTGCAGTGTGTCAGTATTAGTGTGTGTGCCAGTACTGGCGAGAAGGTCTCCGTACTGGTAACAGTGAGCCAGTACTGGTGGCAGTGTACCGGTATAAGTGAATGTGCGTTAGCACTGGTGATAGTGCACCAATAATGGTGGCGAAGTACTAGTACAGATGACAGTGAACCAGTTTTCCTGACAGTGTTCCAGGACTGACAACAATGTGCCAGCACCAGTTACAGCGTGCCAGTATGTGTCACAGTGTGCCAGTGTTAGTAATATTGTATAAGTATTGGTGACAGTGTACTGGTATTGGCATATGTGTGCCAGTATTGGTGACACTTTATTCGTGGTGACAACAATAAACTAGTATTGGTGATAGTGAGCCAGTGTTGCTAACAGCATGCCGTTATGGGTGGCAATGCACCAGTATTGGTGACAGTGTACCAGTACTGGTGAAAGTGTGCCTTTACTGGTGACAGTGTGCCAGTTTGGTGATACGTACTGGTAACAGTGTGAAGGTATTAGTAATAGTGTGTCAGTATTGGTGACAGTATCCCAGTATAGCTGACAATATAGCTGACAGTGAACCAGTTTTTGTGACAGTGTGTCAGTATTGACAACAGTGTGCCAGTATTTGTCAAAGTTTGCCACTGTTGGTAGTATTTCACCAGTACTAATGACAGTGTATCAGTATTGGTGATAATGAACTAGTATTGGTGGTAGTGTGCTAGAGCTGGTAACAAAAGGCCAGTATTGGCAATAGTGTACCAGTATTGGTGCCAGTGTTCCAGTATTTGCAACAGTGAGCCAGTAGTGGTGACAGTGGACCAGTACTGGTGACAGTGTGCCAGTATTGGTGACACTGTTCCACTATTGGTGTCAATGCACCAGTATTAGTGACAGTATTGGTGACAATGTGAAGTACTGGTGAAAGTGTACCATTTATGGGAACAGTGTGCCACTTTGGTGGCAGTGGACTAGTGTTTGGAGCACTGGGCCAGTATTAGTGAAAGTGTGCCAGTACTGGTGACAGTCTGTCCGTACTGGTAACAGTGATCCAGTACTGGTGGCAGTGTACCAGTACTGGTGAATGTGTTCTTGTACCGGTGATGGTGTACCAATATTGATGACAGTGTACTGGTATTGGCATCATTGTGCCAGTATTGGTGACAGTGTATCAGTGTTTCGTCGACAATGAACTAGTATTGCTGACAGTGTGCAGTAATGGTGACAGCATGCCATTATTGGTGACAATGTACCAGTATCAGTGAATTTGTACTTGTACTAGTGATAGTGTACCATATTTTTGGTCGCAATTTGCTAGTACAGCCGAGAGTTAGCCAGTTTTCGTGACAGTGTGCCAGGACTGGCAACAGTGTGCCTGCACTTTGCAAAGGGCCTTCCACGCGTGGAAAAGCATGTGCTGCATTTTTTGTATCTTTTGAACCATTGGAGATAGAAACTATTTTTTTTTGTTAAAACCTGCAGATTATATGGGCAGATGATGGGTTATGTGGCAAATGCAGCAAATCAGTAATTATGTGAAAATCGCAGCGGCTGCACAATTGCATAATTCTAGTGGCACTGGTAATAGAGTACCAGTATTGGTAAGAGTGTGCCGGTATTGGTGACAGTGTGCCAGTACTGGTGATATCGGGTCACTATTGGTGACAGTGTTCCAGTACTGGTGATAGTGTGCCAATATTGGTGAGTGCATGCCAGTATTTGTGAGAGTGTACCAGGACTGGTGACAGTGTGCCAGGATTGCCCTATTATGTCAAACAATGACAAATACCTTGGCAAGGACAGGAGCAATTTATGACGCTAGGGAAGTGGGTATATGTAGGTAGATGTGACCTTGTGGTGTACAGAGATGACAGAACTGAGGCGAAGATATTAAAGATATTAAAGTATGGATATCTACAAATAATGATAGTGGTGAGTGAGGAGGATAGAGACGGACAGATTCTGAGATATGCACATATAAAAAGATGAAATTATGAAGGCTGCATAAACAGTCCTGTGCTCTGAACATGGCTACAACTTGTCCCATTTAGAGTTACATCGGTTGTCCTCCTCACGTCCTATCATAATTGTTTCAGGGATTTATGGCGTCCTCTCTCCTTCCTCAACATCTCAAAAATATTTCTATCTCGCTATCTGTCTTTTTGTCCATCCATCCAGGCACCCACACATTCGGCCAACTAGTCATCATCTTTCCATCTATCACACATCTTTTTCTAGCTACATCCATTCGTCATAAACCCAAACTCTGGACATTATGTTGGTTATATATTTTTAATATTGCTATAATACATGGGGTTCAGTAATCCCTGTTTAAATGCACGTCTCTAATTTCTTTATAATAGGCAACTAGTGACTTACCAGAATTATACTGAAAAGATGCCAGAACTCGACTATTCAAAGTTATTACAGTTGGGCTCTGATGTCCCAATCACTGCTGTCAGAGTCAACAGTGGAGGTGAAAGTCAGCTTACATTAGGGAGCACAATTGGAGCATCTGTATATAATAACTTACAATGACAAGCAGAGTGAATATGTTTATTTTTTGACTCCTCAGATAGAGAAAAGCTTAAATCTTTCCCCATGTTTCTTCATATTCTGGCTACTGCAGCTTTGTTTATTAAAAAATGACTTGTAGGAACTGTTTCTAACTACAACAAATATCTGACAGGTTTTTGGATGTGTTTAATTTTGCACTAGAGGTTTTATTTTTATTCTTCATGTTTGCAAATATGCTCACTCCTTCATATGAAAGAACTACTCACCAAGGTTGTAAGTGGGTTGTGGGAAAGGTGATGTTGTGGCCATCTATTATATGGAATAAAGTACCCTCTGGTGAACATGCTAAGGATATTGCAAGTCACCATGGAGTTTCATAACCTTATAAAGGGACTCAGCCTTCGGCCTCATTCATTTATATGGTTATGAAATCCAACGGTGAGTTGTAATATCATTAATTGTACAGCAGGGAGTATTTATCCTTTACATGTTCATCTGTCTATTAAAATGGTAGAGTGAGCTTGAGAAGAGGAGTAACAGGGTTGAATCAAAAGAAAGCAGAGGTTCTGCCCTGCCTCCTGTGTATATGTGGTTGGGTAAGACATGGGTGAAGAGGTGCCAAATTTACAGGAGCCGCTGAAATTACATCACAGGCCCTCTGACTCCCAGTCAGTGCTGGCTGGAATTGGAAAACAGTTTAGCCTGGGAACCTATAAATTGGGGTTCAAGGTGTGACAGAGGAAAGGTGCTGGAGTTACCGGGAGGAGTCATTAAAAATGGAGTCTGACAGTGAACTTATACATGAGGGGGCAGATTTGTTAATATTTCATGCAGCACATTGAGCAAGGCAACTTTCTGGAAAGGAAAGGATACATATATTTTTTTCATGAAAGAACAAAGGATAATGTAACGTTACAGTTAGGTGAATTTGTCAGTTTCAACATCAACATTTTGAACTAAAATAAACTCAGAATTTCACCAGTTATAGATAGCAGTGCTAACTATAATTTGTGGCCCCACCATGCAATGTTTATCACCTCACATTCTACATCACTTATGACATGCTCTATGTCAATCTTTATGACGTCACTGATGACATCTCAAATGACATAATTGATCACATTACTGATGATCTCATCCAATAAGTGTGCAAGTTTGATTTACAGTTTACATAGTGGTGATTAACCACCATATTACTTTTCAATGTAATTTTGTACAGCTTGGGTGCATCTAATGGTTGTAAGTCTTTACATAGCGTGTGTGCTCCCAATGCACCATAGCTGTGTACAGGTATTGCACACATTATAAATGTTTGCATTCAATAGTAACTCCATGAGCAAGTAGTAGATTACTTGTATTCATTATGCTCTACAGAACTTTTTGGTTCTGCAGAACATGCTTTCAATGGGAGAAAGATTCTACACAGTAGATAGTCACTTTTGTACGCAGCCTTGAATTTTTAGAGAGAAACGTGTCAGCATGGTAATTTATACTTAACATGGACGAGTGGGTGCTCCAGGTACTAACATAAGTAGACGTGGTTGTTTTGCTTCAGAAGGAGGGCTATCTGTAAAGGTTTCACCATAGTATAAAGGGCGTAGGTAGTATGATCTTTAGCACCTTCGGATCTTGGTTACTTTTAGCAAATAGTATCTTTTTTTACAACTGTTGCATGGATTGTACACTGTTCTTAATAGATTCTTTTGAATACTCTGTGGAGTATTTCTCATGAAAGTTTCACTATTTACAATTTAGGTAAAAGATATAGTACAGGGATTGTGGGATGATCACAATTCAAATAACAATATTCATCCCAACTTAACAAATCCCTTTCTCTCCAGTCGAATAATAGCTCATAATAAAGGACATTTGCTGATTTTACTTCCAACATTACCACTTTTTCGTAACACTTTGGATTGTTCAGTTGTCTCATCCCTTCCATTAAATATTGATTTTTATCAAGAACCACTACATTCCCTCCTTTGTCAGATTGACGTATCACTATATTAGAATCCTTACTCAGACTATGTAAAGCCATCTTTTGTGACTCTGAAAGATTGTCTAGCTTCCTGTTCCTTGGTCTGTTTCTGATCCTCTTCAGTTGTTTAATCACGTCCCTTTCAAAAACCTCAGTCGCCTCACATTGTATTGCTGGTACAAACTTAGATTTCGATCTGAAAGGATTTAGACACGCCATATCTATCTCAATACCCATTCCATCCAAGATCACAATTGGATCCTCATGTGCTTGTATACCATCATGCAATTCTGATAGTGTATGTAGCAAATCTATATCTGAAATACATAGATCACTCACTTTACTCATCTCTAATGAGTGTGAGTTTTCCGTCACTCTCATTTGATACCATTTTTTTTGCTTCAATTTTCTAACAAACTGAAACAGATCAATCCTTTTCTGTACATAGTCAAAGTCATAAATGGGGCAGAATGAGAGACCTAATGCCAGAAGATCTCTTTCCTCATCCGTTAGTTGTCTATTGGATAAGTTGACCACAGTCATGATGTTGTTTTCCAGGCCCTTGTTGTCACACCCTCTGGCCTGAGCTCTTCTTTTCCTTCCTCGAATCTTCGCTGCGTGGTTTCTCTTCCTCTGCCTCCCATTCCCTGGCCTCTGCCTCTCTGGGGAAATGAAATTTTTCTTAGGTCTGTCCTTCCTTGATTTAGGAGGCGAAATTGTTAAAAAAAATTAGACCTGTTAGCATTTTTGTCAGCTCCAGAACCTTTCTCCAAAATTGAATCCGACACATCCAATTGGTTCCCATCAGAAACATCACTTTCTTCCAATTCTCTTAGATTATCACAGCTATTGGTCTCTGCTTGCACAGTTGTTTGTCCCTTTCCCTCCTCTGTATACAAATAATCATATTTCCGATGAAAAGTTAGGATTCTTCCCGATTGGTAATCCTTAAAGTCTCTGATGAATTTCCGTTGTTTCTTGGATGTAATGTCCTTCTCAAATTTCGCCAATTTTTTCTCCAGATTATTCTTAAAATCTTCCAATATATCTTCTGAAACCAATGTTAATATCTCTGTGGTTGTCATATTGATTTCCTCCAACACTTTTGTCCTGTCTTTGACTGTGTACTTTATTAGTATCCTCATCATGTTCAATGAACTATCTTTTGCATTTTCTGCCCATTCCTCCAGATCAGGATCTTCATATGTAGGAATAGTGTAAATCTATAAACCCCTAGGCACCCTTTCCACATCAGTGTATTGTTGTAGATATTCAATCTCCCACCACTTGGAGAGTTCCTTCTTTGAAAGTTTTTCAAATTTTTCATATAGCATTTGTAGCTTGAGTGCAACTCCTGCACTTGTTGCCCCTTGATTAACTCCACGGGTGTCCACAGACTGGACAAAAAATAATTTACTCGATTTCTCTTTACGCCAGACCTCTAATGAAGAAGACATATTGACCATTCGTGTTTATGCTGCAGTATCACAAATGTGGGCACTAACTTCCTACAGCCCACTCCATTCAACACAAGCTGTCTTCATATGTGAAAAAAGCAATCAAAGTCTTTATCACTCCTATGATTAATCAGTATTGTCGTCTGCTAAGTTATATATATATATATATATATATATATATATATATATATAAAAATAAATATAAATAAATATATACATATATACCAATATATATGTGTGCGACTTTATATATATATATATATATATATATATATATATATATATATATATATACATATATATACATATATATATTTATATACATACAGTACACTTCTGCTTACTCCAACTGTTGGTGCTTTGTATGCTGCCTAGTGCCAATGCTGGTTCCTTTGCATCACACTGAAAAGATACCTTCCTGCAAAAAACAATCCTAAGAGTCAATTTCACCGTTCTTTGTGTGAAGCACAATTTATCACCCATAGAAAGACAAAGTAATGAGAAAAAATAAAGATACTTGTCCTTGTTACGCATCTCTGTGGTAGTATATCTGGGACTGCATCAAATTCCATAGGTGGATGCACTGGAATGCCCATGTTCTACCCATGGAGCACCTACAGCTACAAAATGTGATGCAGCACAGCGTAAGCCTCAGCATTGCATCACATGTTTTTACAAAGTCACCCAATGTGGCACAAATAACCCATTGCATGGCTTTCTAAATTCCATTTAAGGACTTGCATTGTCTTGTAAAAACTTGCGTCGCATAAGGACAGTGCAAATCCTTAGTCAACCTCACTCCTTTTAAAAAAATCTGCAGAAAAGATATTGGCAATAAGGCCAAATGTGACAGTAAATCTGTTCTAGCTTTCTTAATTGCCCACAAAGAGACTGAATTTTAAAATGTCTTACAGGTTGATACATCTGCTATAGGGATCTTTGTGTACCCAGCAGTTTTCAGTGGATTATAATAACGGCAAGATAACTCTGGTGGGTAAACCAGTCGGGAGAGTTCTGTGTTTTGGTCTGTCTCAATTTTAACTCATAAACAACATAGACAGCTAATAAACCTTCTGCAAAGCACATCGTGTAGTATGCAGATCACATATTTGTATTTTATATAGATAGGCAAATGAGCTATTGCTTTTGACACAGAGATTGTTTTGGTATTACCACTTCTTAAGCTGCAGTCCTTCTGCAGTAGCACTGAGAGCAGTGATCTGGCATCAATGGGCTACTTTCAAACTGCAGCGCCTGGGTTTAGATCACAGTTTTTTTCTTAATCTGTTGTAATTCAGAGTTTGCAAAAAAGGGTTCCTTTGGGTAGTGATAACATCTGTCTTGTCAGTGCAGGCAACCACTATCACTACATTATGCTTTAAATCCTGACCTGGTTTTACTGACCATGTACTCCTAACATATAGGGCCTCATTATGATTTTGGCGGCCGGGAAAGCCCGTCTGCCGAAATTCCGATGGGGAGGTTGCCGCCATTGTGGCTGCCTCCCCGCCGGGCCCATTACGAGTATCCTGCTGGGTCAGCGGGTCTGTTTCCGCCCACTGGACCAGTAGGAAATGGCCTACAGCAATGTCTCTGGCTCGTAATAGAGCCAGCGGCAATGCCGTAGTGCGCTGTGTGCACCAGCACCCTCGCAATGTTCACTGTCTGCAAAGCAGATAGTGAACATTGAGATGGTGCTGGCCAGGGGGGCCCCTGAACTGCCCATTCCAAGTGCATGGCCAGTGCAGGGGCTCCCCTTGGGCCCCCTGCACCCGTTCTCCGTCAGCCTTTTCATGGGGCTGCTTGCAGCTCTGCTCTGGCGGACTAGCACCGACATGACTGTCAGACCACCGGGACGACTAATCCTGGTGGTGCTGGCGGTCCGACCATGGCATGACCGCCGCAGTCGTAATATGGTGCTCGGACCACATCACTGGCGGGGCTCCGACCTCCACAGTGAACATGGCAGTCATGAGACTGCCAGGTTTGTAACGAGGGCCATAATGTTTCCTAATATAGACAATACAGGACTTATACACCTTTCAACCTTTATTCACATAGGTAACATTTCCTGTACAATAATTTACACACTTGGATGATTTACTGTCTCTCTGTGTGTAATGTACAGCACCTCACACTGAGAGGAGTGGCGCTATAAAAGAATTAAATAAAAAAAAAATGTAAGTGCCATTTTTTTTGTTATTTACATAATTACTCATACAAACAGATATAACAGCTGACATTTTTATGGTGCGCACAAAACTCATTTTTAGGTGAGGTTGAACACATTAACAAGTCCTAAATGATAAGCTGGGCTGTGTGCCTTTGCTTTAATCCCAGCTGTAAGTGAAAACAAGAACCACAGCTAGTTTTCTGCAGATTGCTGCATAGAACGCAAGGCAGGCTAGGTGCAGGCACTACTGAATCTTGTGACCAGGATAAATTCAGCATAATTCAGTTGGTCATCTGGGTCCCAGATCTGGCACAGAAATAGTTGCTGGAACTGGGATCTGGTGGGACCCCCCTCATTTCCTCCACTGCTCCCAGTGATTTCACAGGGGTGAATCACTTTTACCATCTTTAGGCAACAACCTCCTACTGTAACTGACACCCTAGTTGGGGAGCGTGGGTAACCAGTACAGACCGAAAGCAGGGCTCACAGAACCTTCTCATATTGTGCTCCTTCTGCCTTTAGGAACTGTGACACCAGGGCTGACAATGGCAGTGCCAGGGGTCCCAAAGTGTTATTTAGGGCTAGCTAGAGCTACTCCTAGCTACTTCTAATTGCTGTTCATGGGGATGACAGCCTTCTCACTAGCAGAGAGTTATGTTTGCACCCCTAGAATTTGGGTTTTTTCTGGAATCTGTTGCAAGTAGAAGGAAAATCACAGACTTTGCTTCAGAAAGAGGATCGACTCTGGTGGAAGCAGCCTTGGTGGGGAAACAACAGCCACCATCATAGCAGACTAAAAAAGAGAGTACCTTCCTCTGCTGGTGTGGTGGAAATGTGTCCTCTGCCGATCCGGTGGCTGAGTCGTCCAGCAGCCAAAGTCCACAAAGCCCCTGTTTCTTTAACCACCTTCATTTAATTACTCATTGATAATATTATTATGATGCCTATCTCTGGACTGTTGCATGATGGCTTTAGACCATCATGTATCGGATTATTGAGATCCACCATGACTTTTTAACCCCTTGTGACATAAAATATTAATGATTTTCAATGTGAGTATAACACAGTAGACTCCTTATATTTCTCTTGATGGACTCTTAACTATTTCAGAAATGGCAGGTGAAATCTTCTCTCTTCAAAACAGAGTTTACTCACTTCCTGGATGTGATATCAAGGTCAATGCCCCTCCATGTTACCATTTCCATCAAGCTACCAAAAGATTTATTTTTATCACCACCACAAATGAATCGATTCTGCCACCAGGGATGCAGTATTGCCTCTTAAGGCCTGCCCTTTCACATAGGTAAAGTAAGTTAAACACCTAAAACTTTCTTGTTATAAGCATGATAAAATAGCACCTTAAAAACATCACTTTTCTGTCATGATAAGGCATGACTTTCACACCGACCTTCTTTTTTTTTATAAGAAAAATGAAGGAATTTCTTAAATCCATTTCTTTCTGTAACAGAATTCAACTCAATTCCACAGTTTACTCTAGGACAAATAGGACACTATTGTCAAAAAGCCCTTTTCAGTATGTAATGTAACTTATAACATAAAACCTACATTTCTCCATTAGTAAAAGAAAAAATTACCATATTCTAAAAATATAAATTTACCCTACAAGAACAATGAAGTCCCGCCATATAGCCTGCCTTTTTCCTATCACAAAATAACTACGTCTGTGGCGAACTGATGGTGCTGAAGTCAACAGAGAAAGATTTCATTGGCTTGTGGAGCAACGCAAGCGCTCCCACCACGGTTGGTCCTTCTTTCATTTGTGTGGTCAGCCTCCGCAAAGAACTGCCGCAGTGATTCTGATTAGCGTCAATTTGAGCCGAGGGAGACGAAACAATAAAGCCTTAGAAACAAATGCAGAGGCATCTACGCGGCTCTGTAGGACGCTTCTCCTAATGATCCAGAAAACTTCACCATCTAATGATGCCGCCATCTCCATTACACCCACCATCTTTTATTCATAAGATCTGCCCTTTCTACTCACACAAAGACCGTTTTCAGAAAGCAAATGGTTGGAGGGAATGTTCCTGATGATTAGACCTTATTCCAGGAACTGGTGCTTGAGAATGATGTAGCAGTTCTATTTCACTTATCTTTGCAAGAAAACATTATAAAAAAGTGAATGTAAAACATTTCAACACATATGGATAAGCTCATGTTTGTAACACCCATAAGAGCAAGTTGCTCAACCGGGGTAAATTGAACGAACGACCCTCAGACAGGATAGGGTCGCAAATGGAGAATGTTAGACAGGGCTTCATACCTAAAACTGATTAAATTCTAACCTTCATTCTTGTTTTGATAAGAATTATGGCATCATTTAGAATTGGGCTGATGCAGGATATCCGTCAAAAAAGTCCCATCTGCAATGTTAAAGGTGCCTTTGTCAAAGGATCTGAATACATCAAAATGGACATTAGACACTTTGTGGCAGATGTCCTGTGCTGCCACACTTTAAATAAGGCAATTTGTCTAAATTCACAATACTTTACCCAATACACAACGTGCATCACTTTTGAAAAGTTCTCAATAAATAAATAAATTGCTGCGAAATATTTGGAGGCGGAGATAAAAGATCTCCGCCTCTATCCATGTCCAAGTCGGCCAGTTCACCCAAGAATATTCCATGAAACAGTGAAACCTCAAAGACCCACCCTTTTTAAGCACAATGGCCATAAAAAAGCTGACATAGTTTTGGTAACTCTCTTCTGCCAATTGACAGTCGTCTGCTATTCTCCAGGTGTTTGTGAGCTAACTGGTCCTCTGATTCATCTCATAACTGAATTCAAAGAGGGTTCCCACGGCTTAGAAAACTTATAAATGCCAGGACTATCCATCACTGTCAATGGTAGTGACTTTACAGGCCGGTTTGGTAGCCAGATGCCAGCTCTAGCCTTCTTTTAATGTCTCATGGTCTAGTTTCACATTCACCAGACCTGGAGAGCTGCTCCCACAACAAACATATGCTTCTGTGGTCTATAGTGGAGTCCCCCAATCCTACAGGTTTCTGACTTTCCTTGATACCTTCCCCCTTCACTTCTTGATTTATTTATTTAAAAACGAAATGGTAATACAACATTAAGGAGCAGATTTCTATATTTACATTATATTTGATGGATCTGTTTTAGGGTTTGAGGAAATATTTAGGAGCATATTTATGAGAGGGGTTGCATGGTGCATGCGCGACTCAAGCCAAAAATGCGATTTATGAAGCCACGCAAACCCTTACATGGCTTCATAAATTTGGAGTAAAGCAACACGGCACAAATCGCCTCTTTCCATTACTCTGCCCTAGGGAGGCATCCCATGGGTGTTGCGTGGGTGTTTCCTTGCAAGATCAAAGAATTTTGACGCAATTCCAGATTTACCAAAAGTGATAGACCCAGGAATGAGCCAAAATGCTTCACTTTCTCAGGTGAGGCATAACGAGGCAAGACACCTTTATTTCTCGCTCTTTCTACGTATGCTGCATTTTGCAGCACTTTGCAGCACACATAGAAAGAGGTAAATGCCTCCTTACAACTGAGGCACCCTTGCATTATTGTGCAAGGGTGCCTGCGTTGGTGCTAGGCTGTCAAAATGACAAAGGTAGGAATACGCCGTAATCTTATAAATACAGTGCATTCCTGTCCTTTCCCTGTGACTCAGCGCAGCAAGGTGACTTGCTGCACTGCGCCACAATGTCATAAAAATGTCCCATATTGTTCGTGCAGAAGAGCATGACAGTGCACTGTAAATGTTTTTTTTAGTTAGGTTGTGATTCAATGCATGTGGCTATGGGCAGTGAAGTGATCAGTGTAAGCAATGCTTGGTTTTTAGGTTGATTAGTCAGGTCTGGATCATAATTGCTCCTGCTACACAATTCTGAGGTTTTGTCCCCAGAATGGGAAATAACCATGCACAAATGGAATTGCCCGGGACTTTTTAAGATATTTATTCTCTAGTCCAGAGAATTATATGTGTTTATTTGTAAGCTGTACTGAGCATGGGCTCATTTTGAGCAGGGTACCCAATGCAAATTTTTGGGGGTGGATAAAGAGGGTATTGGGGGTGGGTACGCTGTGAATTAGATGGGAGAGCGTTCCATGCTCCTTTTTTTGTGTTGGTGGGGTCGGATGCAATGGCGGCCGTCAGTTTTAGGAGGGAGGGGGGCAGGCGGGAAGCACACTCACATTCTTTCACACACACACACACACGCGCACGCACATCCATTAACAACACTCATCAACATTCAAACATACACGCACGCACCAAACATTTATTTAAAAAGATCACACACACTTACCTTCAGCCTCGGAGGTCCAAGGAGAGTTGGGACTGCTGCCTTCCCTCGCTGGCTGACCTTAGGTCAGCCAGCGAGGGAAGGCAGCAGTCCCAACTTCATCACAGAGTGGGATGGGGTCAGTGAGACTGCTGATCCCACCCCACTCTGTCACGAGGTGTCACTGATTGACACTCGCCCTGGGCGCTTCAGGGCTTAAAACTGAAGCACCCAGGTCAAAGTCAATGGGTGATGCTTCCCTCGTCACCCAAGGGAGGGCCTCGAGGCACCTTTGCTGTGCAGAGGAGGTCACGCCCACAGGAGCTGTGACCTCTTCAGCCCAGCAAAGTTCAGCTCAGGCAGCCAGGAGTCTACGCAAATCGCGCATGTCTCGCTGCCTGACCTGAACATGAAGAGTGTCTGTCAGGCTGACCTTTGTTCAGCCTGACCGGCACTCTTCATGAGGTGCAAAAGGTGTGGTGGGGGTGGCGCCTCTGCCCTAAAGGACGGGCCCACGTGGTCGGATGTAGGCTATGCTGTGCCTCTACCTGCAGTCCCATTTTACTAAGTTGTTTTCTGCCCAATAAAATCTGGCCTAGCGACCCAGGACCTGGTAATCCCAGGCCACTTGGAATGGCGCAAAATGGTGCTTGTCATGGGGATGTTGCCCCAGACAATAGATATTCAGGCTCTAAATATGTATTTTGGCAATGCGAGGTGAGCGTCAATCTTCTTAAATAAAGGTAGTTGAAATTAGTCTGCCGAGATCCTGTTAGAAATAAAGAAATTAAGAGGAATCCAAAATTTAAATAACTCCTCATGATTTTGGGCTAATGGCAAACTGGTGATGATGTCAGTGTGGGTTTGAGAAGTGCTCATTGAAAAAAGGAAGACATTGTTCATCTTATGCATAGGGATGATAGGAGAAGCTGAATGGGGAGATAAGGGCACTTAGAGAAGTGATTTAGATGAGAAATCAAATGGACTAAGACATTGGCTTGGGGGATGCCCAATGAGAGATGGCTAGGTGGCGACTGAGCCGAACAGGGCTAGACTGTAAAGCAATTCTGTGAGACGTGTCAGGAGAATCTAAGAGTGCCCTTAGGTGAGGGTGATGTTTTCAGGCACAAAAGTGTATGTTTGTGTATCTGCATATGCACGTCTGTGTGTGTGTATGCAGGGAGCATATCTGTCCATTTGATTATCATATTTAAATTTTTTCAATTCAATTTTGACCTCCATTAGTCAATGTTTACCATTAGATTGGTTCACTGCCCACTACCTTCTTCCACGTTGCATCTACATGAATACTCATGAACAGTTTAGAAAAGTATTTCCGTTTTTGAATGGCCCACATGCTTGCAGGACCCAGGGTGATCAATCACTTGTCATTGCTGTTCGAAAACCAGGTGGCCACCCATTGTCCCTTCTGGAAATATAGTTGAATTGTTGCAGCTGGCAGGGCTAATAGGGCGATCTGTGGATCCAGGCTTATTGAGAAGTGGCACAACAATGGCATGACAAAGTACAAAAACAAATGCAAGGACTACAATCATATAAAGCTTAAAATAATATGAAGCTGCGACTTTACTGCTTTGCAAACAAAAAAAGAACATTTGAATGGCAGTAAGTGCAGAATGACATATTTTGTTTCCCTTTAGATTAATTACAATGATTTTTATTAAAATATTTATTTATTTCTACCTCCCCCGAGGAAAACAACATGCATTGAAAACAGGAAACAGCTGCGAAAATCCTAAGCACATACAGAATGTAACATATTTAAGTGTATACTATTGGGTTGTTTTCCAGTGGGAAACTTACAGCAGATGTAGATCACAAGAGTGAAAGTTAAGTTATCAATGACGTGACTCGATGATGTTCCCTAAAGTGAAAAAGATCCACCTTGTTAACACCTACCCATTTGAATGTTAGTGTTGATAATGCATCAATGTCCCTTCCAGACACTTTATGAACTCTCCTCAGTAACAAGGAAAGTAAGTCTTTGTGAGAGGCAGTAAATTAAATGAAGCAAGCTGTAGATTGTAGCAACATTCACTGTGACGCCACTCAAGGAGACTATTAAAGTTTCTGTCAATGGTGGTGTCATCACAGAAGGTAGGATTGGTTGTAATAAACGTTTGTATAATGGGTTCAACACATGGAATAGTTATCAGTAGGAAAAGTTATATTCTACTGAAGATTTTCATGTGACATTATAGACTTCATCTTTGAGAGCAAGGATGAACTAATCTAGGATGCTTTTTGACTCTCTGGAGTGGAAAATATCCTGTGTATAATTTCATGTTGGGTAAACCCTCAACTGCATGCTGATTTCTGATTGTTCTGATTATAGTGCATCTAGGGAAGTATAGATTTACTATTCCTAACGCTACATCTACGTACCTTGACGATATATGCACTGCGTTGGTACATATGTTTGTAGTTTGCCCCAGAAAATCGAGACGTCCCTGTCAATAATTTATTTTTTATATTCTGTCCTTAATGTTGTGTCCCATCAAAATTGTTATTTCAATATCCAGGGGGGGCTCACCCTGATTTGTTAGATCATCTGTGCAGGAGAATGCAATCAAGTGAGACACATATAATATGCCTTGCGAGCTACTCCCAGCCCTAGATTACCCCAACATCAAAGAGCATAAACAATTGTCTTGAGTCCTATAACACTTCCCATTCTTATTTGATTTCTCTGTTTCTTATGAAACATTTGATAAGAAGTGATGCTCTGCCTCTCTAAATTGCCATTGCATAGTAGATTATTATTGATTATTTACTTAAATATCTGCTACTTAACCCTTCTTAATTTTGCATTTCTCACTTTTATCTTTCCAACTACCCCATTTGGGGAGGCCATACCATCCATTCTCTGTGAGACCATGAAAGATGCTGGCAGCTCATTTGTGCATGGGAGAGATCTGTCTTCACCTGTGGGAGACGGATGAGGGGGTGGGTCACAGTGGTGATGTGGTTCCCAAAAATTCTTCCACCTTTTTGGATACGTGGAGTCTTGAAGAAACAATGGTGATGGTGGTCCCTCTTCCATCATTCCACCGACCCCTCTGACTCTTCATAGTTCTGAGGGAAGTGGCAGATAAGTGTCCACCCATTCACTGCTTTTCTCAGATATGAAGGGTGCCTGCAAGGAGTGGGAAGATGGGGAAGAGACCTCTTCGCCATATGACTGCACAGTGGAAAACAAGGTTGTGTTTTAAAATTCTGGCTGTGATATTGCTGAAGAGGTTACAATGCTTTCAAATCCAATTTCAAAGATGGTGGCTTCCTTACAAACAAATGGCATGAGTATGCTGTCTCACTGGTCTCAATTAGCCTTTACTCTGCATCATAGGAGATTTGGCCGGGGCTTGGGATTGTCAGTAGCGGGGATGGAGTATCCTCTATCACTGACATAATGAAGTCCTGCCAGACTCTAAGTAAAGTGAGAGGAAGGCTAGTTTGGCAGAGAGGATATTCTGTTGCCTTTGTGACTGTGAATCCTCTCTGCCAAACTCTACCTCAGGCCCTAAGTGTTTATGCCAAGTCGATTTTCTTAAAATGATTTGCACATGGAAAAATCCAATGAAGATAAAAACTGAATAGACAGTAGACAACAGGAACAGCAAAAACATATCCTGATGACCGTCAGTCCTTAATTAAATTGACCGAAACAGGTTGATGTTAATAAATAATTAGGCAACTTGATATAATTCCATCTGGAAAGAGTCCTAAATAACCAATCTGCACATTTATTGCACTATGGGATCAGGTGACATTTCTGTCCAAATACGTTTGTCATTGCAGAAAACCTCCCCATGTCTCATCAATGGAATTTACCACAAAATACAAACAGCGGACTCCCTGAGCTCAGATTCACCTGAGTGGACTGATGACATCATGGAAGAAAAAGAAAATTCCCTGGCTGCACCAACCCCAGGAGTACACAGGGACACCCTCTTCTCCACGTAGCGCAAAAGGAGGCAGACCTTTAATCAATGGTGGATTCTGGTGTGTGCTCTTCATAATCTAGAGAAACCATAACAAGGGTATTTGCAACTCAATGAAAGCTTGAGTAACTTCAGCATTCACCTCTCAAGTAAGGGTGAGCGGTAAACTCTGCTCTCTCTGCGGAGTTAGTGGAGTTTGCCCACTCCGTGCTCTACTTGGAGTGCGGAGTTTGGCAAAATCCACCGCCACATGGCAGAGAATACTGGCACAGTGGCACCCACCAAAATGTGTTCTTCACTACATTCACCCTGATAAACATCTGACTTCACCTTATTTTTCAGCTAACTCACTTCCTGGTGAGCAGGCACCAAATGTTGCATAAAGGAGAAGCAGGCAGGACCCCAACCCGCAGGCTCTCGAAGTGTGTTTCTGAGCCTGCACAAAATCTTCTAGCATGGAAAGGAGAAGAGCGGCCATGTTAGGATCAGTCAACTCACTCTGAACATGTGAAGATAGGATGAAACAAGGGTGGGGAAGAAATGGTCCAGACTACATTTTGCCTGGCCTTGGGTGAGGAAGAGGTTTGAAATGCAACGCAACACAGCCCTGACATAGGGGTTGTGATGCATGCACTCTGCCTCTCAGGGTGCTCACAGTGACTGTTGTCAGGTGCCCCTGTAGTTCGCATCAAGATATCTATCTTCAACCCCACCAACCAAATCTGCCTGAACAACATAGCCATGGTGAGGATAAAGAAGGATGGCAAACTTTTCAAGATAGCTTGCTACAAGAAGAAAGTAAGGGATGATGAGCTAGTGAAGCAGAGTGTAAGTAGGGATTGGGAGTGGGACATGCAAAATGGCCTGAGCTGGAGGAGGGACATGCAACGGGTATGCTGTGGGGTATAGTGGAGTAGGTATGGTGAATGTATACCTGTGTAGAAAGCATGGCCAATATGTTGTTGCCTAAAGTTTGTGGGTGATTTAAAGCATGCAGGTCGTTGATCGTATTCATTCTATTACCTGTGATTATTTTAGTTTATTTACAATTGTGTAGCAGTGGGTGCAGGAGCGCGCCAATGCTACCATCCAGCTTGTTGTTTTGCGAAGTGTTCAGGTGAAGTGACGATGGCTCAGATGAAGAAACCCTGCTGAGTAACCTCATCCGAGTTAAGGTAAACCTCTTGTGAAAGTCAGATATCCACTCCTGGCAGAGTTTGTGGGACCAGTGGGAATGTTCTGTGGTCTATATCGAATAGAGTGCAAAATACACAAATTTCCTCAAGCACAGACTTCCTTTTATGTGCTGCAACCCCTTCTGTGAGCGCGCCATCTGAGCAGGACTCTCGAGTCAGCAATGTGTCAGACATGTTTGTTTCCGACAATGGAGCCTTCAGAATGCCACTGGCCATACATGTGCAAGGGTGGCCACCCACAGGATGGGGGCTGCAGGCAGCCCCGGTGCAAGGATTTTCAGAGCCACATGTCAAATCTTAATTTGTCATTAGGGTGCTACTTCTCCCATAGCAACATTTGCATTTCTGAGGACCTTTCTAGCATTCTGGCACTGAAGTATGACCTTGTGGGGTGGAACCCTTAGGCTGCAGGGTGCAGCAGTCAGTATGTAGCACCAGCTGTGTGGACAAAGGTGGCTTTCAGGCCTTGATGACGAGAGAACTCCACAGCCCATTCAATCCAGAGAGTTGCCTTGAACACGCAGGGTGCATCCCGCGCACAAATACTGCTTCTCGCTACTGTGCCAGACTATGGAGTTTGGTGATATTTCATGAGTTTCTCTTCTGAGATATTTGTAAAAATGAATAAAACATTGAACTCATGTTAATTTCCTTGACCCATGTTCAACCAATAAAAAACTCCCTGAAGAGTTTCAGCTGGCTGAGTGCAATATAACGCTGTTGCAAAACGAGTTTACATTTCACACCAGAATTGGCCCTCTTAGACACAGTTCCTCGGTAAAAGGGGTCGCTGAACACAGGTGTAAGTCAAAAGGGTTGCCTGAGGGCAGAGTGTCCACGTGTGAATCTCACTGAGTTTTTATGTAACTCGGCAGAATTCCGCCAAATTCAACTCCACGGGTTCCGCACACCCTTACTCTCAAGCACCCGCCAGCAAAAAATATCCACCCCAAAGGGGTAACAACAGGAGGCAATGTACAGAGATTCCTGTAACTCAAATGAGCACCCCACTTCAGTGGGTCCCTAATCACTGCCAGTTGTGCAGTATGCACAGAAAGAATGTTCTTTCCACTTCAGATACCCAAAAGCCCCGTCTCTACTTTAAAGTCAATGGAGCATGTTAGACCAGGACAGAGTAGAAAAAGTATTTATGTACAAATGAAGAGTAAGAAAGAAAAGTTTTTAAAAAATCAAGCCCTGTCAAAGTGTAAGCATAGGGTCTGATACATTTCGTCACATATCAAGTTTGCTGCATCACTTCTGGAGTTTAGAAAGGAAGCTAGCTCACCTTTTTCAAGCATCACATCATCTGTCATCATCAAGGATCACTAATCTTTTGGGACCTGCAGAACCCCTCCCACTTCTTAGCTTCCCACATAAATACTTGTTAAAACATCTGGAATCATAAAGGAATTGAATGGCATTTCCATTTTACACTTAAAAAGCTAAATGCTAAAATAGGCGACTGGGTTTTTCTCTCTTCTTATTACATAGGATAAGTCATCCTAAACCCTCCTAAATCCACAATCAATCTTTTATGGGGGTTCTGCATCCTGACTGGTGATAACAATACCCTGTGTTTTCTTATATTTTTTTCTTTAACGTTCCACTTTGCCTTGCAACTTAACAATGAAAACAAATTTGACAAAAACATTATGATATCAAAATGCTGCATCACTTTCTTAATAAAAAGCTTTTGTTCACACCTAACTTAGTTGTACAACACTCTAATTCTTTTGAACTTCAACACAAAATTATGAGGCTGATTCAGTTAAAGTCTCTTCCTGTCCGGGTTAACATCTTTGATGTGTGATATGAATACAAAAACTTTGGACACGCCTTTACTTCTTTTGTCTCCTTAAGCAACTCCTAGGTTGGGGTTAGGGTATGTATTGAGTCAGCTAACAGCTAATGAAACTGATGCACCACTTACTCATGGTAATACACTGACATCAAACTCTTCTGATTCATCATTCCATTATGTCTAAGGCCACTGGAAGCATGCTTCACGGGAGCACTAAATTATGCCTCAGTGTTTGCTAACTTATACGGCAAGAATAGGCAAACTATGTGCCATAGTGCAGTAAAAAATGTTATAGTATTATTTCATTAATTTGTAGTTTTTATACATGGTAATACTATCTAGGCAAAAATGTCACCTCATTCATACCAATTTAGCAAACAAATACCATTCAACTTTTGCATAGACTGTTCCACTGCGTAGGAACATAAGGTGCAACTTTTTGGTAACTTTAGGTCTGTTTGACCAAAAATATTTTTTTGTTAAAATCTGCAGATTATGCAACATGTGATGGATTATGTGGCAAATGTGGCAGAACCCTAAATTATGCTAAAAAATCTGCGGCTGCAGAATCGCACTATTCCAGTGGCCCTGGGTATATCCTTGTGCATATCTCTCACTTGACATTATACTGTTTCCCTTACAGAACATCTATGAATCATTTCTACCACTGAAGCAGGCACTTTGACTGATCAGTACCTCTCATGCATGCTTCTCTTTAGTTAATAGCATGTGCACATGATTTTCCTCTCACTAAACAGCGCTTACAGTCAGTGCTTGAAATGGAAAAATTAAAGTGCAGGTACTCTGTGCCAGGGTACCTGCTTCTTTCTGAGAAGTGCCGGTACTCTCTAATTAAAAGTATTACGGTTTTCTTGAGATGTGCCGGTACTCCCCCTCTTAAAATAAAAAAGTGCCGGTACTCAGTACCGGACAGTACCAGCCCATTTAAAGTACTGCTTACAGTCCAATGAGTCTTCACTTTCTCTCAGTTCTACCCATACATCGCCTGTTAAAGTCAGACTAAAGGGTCATCCCCTCGTCGGTGCCAGAAATATGGAATCCTGATGGTCATTCTGGGTACTGTTACCAAAGTATCCTCATCATGTATTTATTACTGAGGGAGGGAATTCAACTTATAAAATACAGAACATACCATCAGAAGCCTGGCAGGGACCACTCCTAGGTTGAGACCAAAGGAAGCCACTGATGTTTCTCTGAATTTAGGAGCTACTTGAGGAGCGATCCATAGAAAGGCATCGTCACGGTCTCTGAGAAAAGTGCGGATCCAGGCCAACACCAATTCGTACTCCCAGGCACAAACATCGCATGTTCACTTCTCTCCCTGTCTGCCTCCCTTCTCACCAAGTGTCAAAAGTTCTCCTTTAGTTCAGCATCAGTTCCAACAATCCACTGATGACATCACAGGAGGTATCGGTTCTGGCTGGTACTCTAACATACACCCGGACACATCCGAAGCATACACATATGTCTTAAAGTTAGACTAACATGTAAATCCTGCAACCAATAAGCAAACAACCCTACTCAGACAAAGAGACCCACTCATCTTACCTCTGCTAAACAATTAGTCCTACAAAAACACATGGGGCCCGATTCACAAAGCTAAACGTGGATTTTTGGTCTAAGTTTGGACCAAAATTCTGAGTTTATGATTTTTTGGTATATATACAAAGGTAAGTAATGAATAGTATCTTTACATCCGTACTCATGGCGGGATCTCTGCACTTGGGTGGAATCTCTGCCCCAAGTGCAGAGATTCCACTCCGCAGCTGGAGTGTACTCTCCACACCCTGAGGGGAATATCCACAATCCGGGCGGATCTCCGCCCCTACAGTAGAGATTCCGCCCGAGCGCAGATTTAAAGATACTACTTGTAACTTACCTTTGTGAATATCGGAAAGTTGTCAACGTAATTTTTTTTTCGTAACTTACCTTTGTGAATTGGGCCCATTATTTATACACCTCACCATTCACAGGCCTACAAACTCATCAACTTTCTAATGGTTCCTGCCTCGAGTAAAAGGGTAAATTTACTTGAACTTAATTGTTTTACTTGATTTTCAACCGGCTTTTCAGTGGACCAGCCTTACACAGGCATTTGCTCGAAATCAGATGAGAGGTGAAATGGTAGCTGAGAAGTGGATAAACACAACCAGGAATGGCGGCCGAAAGCAACACCCAACATTAGCTAAAATTAGCTACAGCCTTGCCTGCAAGGAATAAAAATAAGAAGGAATTCGTGTTATTTAGTTGTCCCAAAAACTTCACATCATTTGTTAATATCCACGCTCCCCGATTCTGATTAAATACTCACTGTCAGTGCATTTTGTTTCTTGTGTGTTTCATGTTAATAAATGTAGCCTAAAGGAGCGGAAAATGTACATATTTAAGTATTATGCAAAATGTATGCCCTGATTGATGTAGAAAGCCAGCTTCCATTCCAGTCGGTGATTCCTCATAATCACCAGCTACTCGTACTCTGCATCAGCAGCACCCCCGAGGCGCTGGATTGTACAGCAACCCGTAGATTATCCCCTGCCTTCATACTCTGTCAGCTCTCAGCGGGGCTGCAAAGCTGTAATGCTATATCTGAATTTCACTAAATTCACTTTCTGTTTACCATTCTCCCACTTTGCGCAGCATTTCCAGATTTCCTGTCGACTTGCAGTTTAATATTCTTTACTAGGATGGTGCCGAATTACTTTAAACATTTTTTTTTTTTTAGTTTTGAGAGCCAAATGTGTGGGATTTCCTGAGTTTGTTTTAATAAAATAGCAGTTTTGAAATCACGTTACAAAAAATATATTTGTTTTCTTTTTAAAATAAAGTGCCAGGTGTTCTGACAGTGCACTAAGGGTCTATAATGCACTGGCTATTAGTGGCCAATGGTGGTTAAGATCTGCAAGTGTTCAGTGATCCAAGGCCTGGCACAGGGAGGGACCACCACATGTCCTCTGCATGTCTCATGTCTGAGCACAAACTTCTCTAAGTCACATGCATGTTTGCCTTAAACTCTATGATTGTAAATCTGAAAAATGCCCATAGCTTATACCAAAGATCACAACTTCTTCTTTGAAAATCAAACCCCTGATACCTACCAATACCTAATCTCCTCATGGCCATCTACCAAACCCACCAACCAGCTGCACGAACTCACATACACTTCCGCCCCAGCAGCACACCCAACTCCTATTAACTTAAAATATCAAGAAGAAACTGCAATGACTGAATGGATTGGTCTGCTGAGGGCACAAGGCTATCCCAATTACTAACCATAACCATTAACAATGGGTTAACCACTAACCTTGTATCCCCGAGAAGCACACCGTCTGGTGTAAAGCGCTTCAGTGCTTTGTCGGGGGTACTGAGCATTATAAAAATTCAATTACAATGACAATGCTCACTGATGAACCAATCATGCCCATGTTGGTTTGATGGACTATTTTCTGTACAGGCCACATTCATTTATCCTAAGGGAGAAAATGTTGCAAGGGGGAAGGCTGTGTTCAATTTTTATTAATAGCTTACGGTCTTGTTTAGTTCTCAATTTTTGACCTACCATTAATTTGCAGGTCCCCACATTTCCCACAAGTGTAGTTTTTCCTTGCAACCTTGCAATGTTTAATCCTAAGTGCAAACATTTCCTTATACGTATTTGTATGCATTGGAAATGGTCAAACGAATGTGCTAATTTATTGTGAGTTATTTCAAACCTTTTCTTAGGACAACTTTCAAAATAGATGGATGTTGGGAATATTTTTTCTTAAACACCTTAAACGAGAGGAGAAAGTGTTGGTTGTATCATATAAACCCACATGTAGAAACTTTTGAGAATTCTGAGTAGCAATCAAGGGATCTAGTCACAAAGCCATTTTGGAGTACATAAAGTGGTATTTATGTAGCACTCTTTGATGTGCCCTTACATGCCTTCCTGAATTTGACGCAAAACAGATTCAGGAAAACGTAATATATTATTTGAATAAAGAGAAAGAACTGCGCCCTCCATACCCCTATAGTAATAAAGAGTTGCACATTTCCAGGTTAACTCACAAAGGCAGGTAAAAGTATGTAAAAGAGTACTCTTGTAGCATTACTTCCCATACTCCTAAATGCATTTGGGCATCTCCCTCATAGTGCTCATGAGCATTACAACAAGTGTGTGAGAAAAAAACAGTGCAATTTCTCACACACACAATATCTCTATCTCTCTCTCCCTCTCCCTCTCCCCTCCCCCTCCCACTCCCTCAGTATCTCAGTTGCTCCCTTCTCCCCCTCCCTCTCCCCTAGGTATGGGATGGGCACAGAGACAAATTGTGCATTTGTACTTCCCAAAGCCTCTCAGCTGTGAAACGATTTCAGACAATGCATCTGTGAGAGTGAGAAATTACAGATTTGTCACAGTATTCAATTTACTAAAGCATCATCCTCAATTTGTAAATGCACATAGAATTAATTCGGAGACATTCTTTTGAATTCATTAGTGGTATAATCAAACTGCGTTGGTCAAATTCATTGGTACCGAGGCCCCTGAGCCTGAGTTTTCAAGTCTGCCTCCCCCAGCACTTTAGGTTTGAGAAGCTGACTAGGCGGTGGGAAGGGAAGACAGGGTGAGTGGTAGGTGTGGGTGCCTCTAAAACCACACTGCTTCCTTTGCTCTTCTCAAAACTGCTTATATCTTATAAAGCTGTGTGTAACACTCCTCCTTTTCTTAGAGCTTCATGCAATAGACATAAAAAAAATTCAATGCGAGCGGACACACCTCTCCCCTCTCCTGTGCCATCATTGAAGTGTCTTTAGCAGCTTGTTATTCTTTTTGTTTATAATAATATTTGTTATATGTAGCACTACATGTTGTACTTCTATTGATCCCCAGCACCTGCCATTCCACTAGGCCATTGCCCTAGCATCTCCCCCTTCTAGGCTCAACCTCTACTCTTTAATAATGTGTTTTATAAAGCACTACTTACTGCACTTCTACTGTCTCCAAGTGCTGTAAATACAGAGGGGCATATTTATGAGAGGGTAGTGTCACATTTACACCATGACATATGGTACATGCATGATGCAAACCTCTAAGAGGTGTTTGAAGCCAAATAAGCCACCTTGAGTGGCTCCAGAAAACCGGAGTAAGGCAACTAAATGCAAATCACTGAGTTGGTTTACTTTGCTCTAGGAAGGCGTTCCATGGGTGTTGTGTGGGTGTTCACACGCAACTTCCCCGTTTTTTGATGCATTCACAGATTTACCAGAATTGGTAAACCTTGGAAAGCGCCGAAAAGATTTGCCTCCCCAGGAGTGGTGTAATGAGGAAAAATATCTTTCTCCTCGTTTCTTCCTCTTTCTTTATGCGTACCTTCTGCAGCACACATAGACAGAAGAGTATGCCTTTTAGGATTGGTTATGTGCAGGAAGGTGTCCCTCCCTGCATAAAAACAATCCTGCATGCAACACAGACACTCTTGCACCGGGGTGCAAGGGCACCTCCATTGGAGCTAGGCTGCCAAAAGGACACCAGCACAGGGGAAAATTGCAGAAATGCACCATATGCCTTAAATACGGCCCATTCCTGCCCTTTCCCATTGATATAGAACAGCGCAGCAAGGTGACTTGCAGTGCTGCACTGCGTCACTATCCCATAAATATGTCCCCCCAAATGTTTTTCTTAAAAGTCCTTGCACCTCACTCCCTCTGGTAGCCCATTGCACTGAGACACCCACAGGGTATACCTTGAAGTCCTGTTTTCTATAGCACTACTTGCTGTCTTTCAGTATTTTTACAGAATTCGTTTTATTGGCCTTACACTGCCTGTCTAAGAAGGGGACCTCTTATTTGTCCTTTTTGTTCTCCAAACCATCCATGGCTTCCCTTAGCCAGTGGATAAACAGGGTCATTTCAAGGGATGTTTAAGAGGTAGGGTTGAATGTGCCAGAGGCAGTTCATGGCTGATTCAACAGAGGTATGACATGTACCTAGGGGAAATTCCATGGGTGTCACTCTGGAGTGTGTACAGTGTGGCCTCATGGACATTTCATCATTACATAGTTTTACACTAAGGTTTGCAATGGGTGCAATTCACTGTGGTTTGTAAGGTCCAAGGTCTTGGCCTCTGTGAAACATTTTGATAATCAACAACTATGGGTCCTATGTACAAAAACCTTTTTGCTGTCGCAAATGGGATGATTTGCAGAACCAGCCTTTTTGTGAACGCAAAAAAAGCATTTTGTAATATACAAATGCTAATTTGTGATTCAGTAACTTGTTACCAGATCACAATTTGGTTTAGCAATTTGGTATTTGAAATGGGCCTGTTTAGGGCTGAACGGATAATTCCTTCAAAGAAGAAATAAAGGAGCTCTTCTGGAGAGGGGTGTGTTCACCTACTACTCTTGCTTTGCTTGGTTATCAAAGCTTTGGTTCAAAGTGGGGTGTATTTTAATTATCTGCCTACTCCATTAACTAACTGTATTTATTAAGCAAAACAAATATACATCCTCCCACCCATCATTCTTCATCACCTCCACACCAGTGACATTTAGCCACCCATGCCATGAGCTAACTGCAGCATGGTTCAATTTGGCAGTGTTGTTGATGCAATGTGCATCTGCTTCCCATAATGCAGCATTTACAAAGTTTTCAATGCATTGCAAATTGAAAACAAAGTATGTTTCCAATCCCTCCCAGTGCCCACTCAGTCACCCCCTAGTACTTCACTCCTTTATTCTTTACTAGGTTCTGTTCAGCCTTCCAAAAAAGTTACATTGAAAAATCTATTTTTGTCATGTGCCACAATCTTCTGGAAAACTGATTCATATATTTCATGGATTCCATAGCAGGATCATGTCTGTTCAATGTATTTCCTTTCTACATTTGTCAACTGCAGTGAGGCATGTGTGGGTAATAAAAATACCCTGTGACTCCTAATCAGTCACATCAAACTCAAATGGCACTAGGGGACCAGCAATGTACTGTTACTATGCCACTATAATTTTAAACACGCGTTTGCACAGAGCACTGTTTACAATTTGCCTTTTTTTTCTTTCTTGATATAGATGATATAGCTACTCCTGGTGAACCACCTAAACACCAGGAGATAGCAGGCCAGCTGCAGTGGCAGAGGTTGGAAGCAATCAGTTTGAACCACCTGTGGCAGGTGGCTCTGCAGGAGTAGGAGAAAGAGGAAGTTCTCTTGACCATGGACCCCACTTCTTCCAGCCAGCCACCAATGCCTCGCAACCCAGCGGCAACAACATTGGCAGATCGTCACCAGCTGGCAGGTGCCTATCCATGTCGGGCCACTGCTGTCTCTTCCCATTCAGACAGCATAGTCCAGCGCTGTGGCATGCAAAATCTGGAGCACCTGGACTGCAAGGTGGCAAACATTGCAGGAAGCCTTGAGGATCCTCAGACCTGCATGGAGAATGCCCACTTTAAGCCCTTTTTAATTTTTGTTTTGGTGGGAGGGACATTTGTTGTGGGTGGAGAGGGTGGGAAAGGGAGATGGGACTGGGGTTGGGACTACTTTAAAAACTTAAGTTTTCTTTGGACATCGGTTGGGGACATGGGGATTTGTTTTGGGAGGGGGTGGGCCTTTTGTGGGTGGAAAGGATGGGTTTTATAACTGTTGAAAAATAAAAGGGGAATCATTTATTTTACTTTGTTTATGCCTCAAATTATTAGTTTGGTGCTTTACTCTGCATTGCTGTCTTTTAACATTGCCTGTTTTTGACATCTCCATAAAACGTGTATACCAGTTAGTTATACCCTTGTCCTACTACCCTGTATGACTATAGTCACCACTATGGCGTGCTTGCCATTGCCTATATTGCCTAAAACACGCTAGATCACTACAAACAACATCTTCAGTAGTAGTTAATTACTACCTAACCTAACTCACTTCACAGTTCTCTTACCTGAATAGATGAAGCGAGGGCTGCTACCTCTCAGTCTTCATACTGCAGGGTTTCCCAAGGTGCCATCTTATTGCGGTGGTAGTAGTAGCAAGCTTGTGCGCTAACAGATAAGGAAAGGAATCACAAGCGATATCCCACTCCCACTTAGGTCAACACCAACCATAGGATTAATCAAAGTAGATTGAAATAACACATAGAGTTAGTGGGTTATATTATTTATATCATAGCTTTAGAAAGGCTGAGACCGGACTACCACCATGACACAACAAAGAAGACCTGATATGAGAACAAAAGCTATCAATAGTAATTTCTTCAGAGCAATGGGGAGCTAGTATTTAATTAAAACAAAACTTACAAAATCCTTGAGTCAGGAGAAGTGGACCCAGAGTGGAGAAGGTTAAGCGTTTACGCGGCAACACACAGCCTGAATGATGATGTTGATGAATGATGTGTGGGTGGTTAAATGGGGTCGGTGGGCTATTGCTCATCTAATAGAAGATCCCGCAGTGAGTTGGTGTCACGTTCACTGCATCCTCCCCACCAAGTGTGTGATCCATTTATGGTGTAAAATTCAGTTAATGCATTGCAAATGGTCCTTCAGCCTGAGAGATCCAAGTTAGCATATATACAAATGTTCTGTCATCTAGCTTTGAAAAATACAAATTATGGAGGAGTGAAGTGAACCTACACAGTTCTAAAACATTATTGTTAAAATAAAAATTATACTGTATTGCCAAGTTGCACGGTCCATCTGCTTTCTTTTTGGAATGCCTGTCACTCTTGGGTGCCTAGCTGGACCAGTCTTCTAGGTAAGCAGGAGTGTTGAACTTTTGCCTTTAGTTCATGCAGGAGAGGAGAAGGCCTGCGGATTGTAAAACAGAATCTGTACTGTAGAGCCAAGGATAAGGTCAGAAGGAAGATAATCTTCATGAGGTGTGTGCAAAGAAGACTCAGAGGCAGAGCAAGAACATAGGAGGAGTTTCACGTTTGAGCCAGCAGTGCAGCACACACTCAGCAGCAATTCCCAAATCAAAGCACTTCTCTCCAATCCACAGAGTTGAGTACTATCCCTCAGAGTCATCATCATCATCATGGTTTCCCTTTGAAGTCGATAACTTTCTTCTTCTAGCTGTTGAGGTGCTCTCGCCCTGAGTCCTTCCATCCTCCTCCTGAATCCAAGGATGGGTCCAACTCTGTCCTGACCCATGAGAGATAGATCTTTAGTGCACTGCTGTTGAATAACAAGTAGATAAACAGAATTAGAGTATTTTGTTGTGTAGATTTGTGTTTGTTAATTAAAGTGACTGGTTTGGTTTGGTCTCAGAAGAATCAGAAAAAAGGAATAGACCCTGCAGGTAAATTTTGCTACATTTTAAAGGGCCAATCGCCTTCATGAAAAATGATCACCCATCAAGCCCCAAACATTGCAAATCATTGAACCATATTTACTGGGTATGTCGAGGATCAGGCGGGCGGATGCGTTCTGGATGCGTTGGAGTCGTTGGATGTCTTTAGTTGGGATGCCTGTGTAGAGTGCGTTGCCATAGTCGAGTCTGCTACTGACGAGGTCTTGGGTCACCGTCTTTCTGGTTCCTGTTGGAATCCACTTGAAGATTCTGCGGAGCATGCGGAGGGTGTTGAAACAGGAGGAGGAGACTGCGTTGACCAGTTTGGACATGGTGAGAGCGGATTCGAGGATGAAGCCGAGGTTTCGTGCGTGGCTGGCTGGGGTGGGTGGGGGGCCCAGGGCGGTGGGCCACCAAGAGTCGTTCCAGGCCGAGGGGGAGCGGCCGAGGATGAGGACTTCCGTCTTGTCGGAGTTTAGTTTCAGGCGGCTGTTGCTCATCCACTCGGCGATGGATTTCAGTCCCTCGTGGAGGTTGGCTTTGGCGGTGTGAGGATCTTTGGTCAGGGAGAGGACGAGCTGGGTGTCGTCGGCATAGGAGAGGATGCTGAGGTCGTGCTGACGGGCCAGTTGTGCGAGGGGGGCCATGTAGACGTTGAACAGCGTTGGGCTTAGCGAGGAGCCATGGGGGATGCCGCAGATGAGGTTGGTGGCTTTGGAGCGGAAGGGTGAGAGTCGGACTCTCTGGGTTCTGCCGGAGAGAAAAGAGGAGATCCAGTTGAGGGCTTTGTCTTGGATACCGGCTTTTTGGAGGTGATTTAGTAGGGTGCGGTGGCAGACCGTGTTGAAGGCAGCGGAGAGGTCTAGGAGGATGAGGGCTGAAGTTTCGCCGTTGTCCATTTGTTGTCTGATGTCATCTGTGGCGGCGTGGAGTGCAGTCTCTGTGCTGTGGTTGCGTCTGAAACCGTATTGGGTGGGGTCTAGGATGGAGTTGTCTTCAAGGTAGTGGGAGAGCTGTGCGTTGACGATCTTCTCGATGACTTTCGCTGGGAAAGGGAGGAGGGAGATCGGTCGGAAGTTTTTGAGATCGTTGAGGTCAGCCTTAGGTTTCTTGAGGAGGGGTTGGATTTCTGCGTGCTTCCAGCTGTCCGGGAAGGTAGCGGTGTTGAAGGAAAGGTTGAAGATCTTGCAGAGTTTGGGGCGATGGTGACGTCGGCTTTGTTGAAGACGTGATGTGGGCAGGGGTCAGAGGGAGATCCTGAGTGGATGGAGTTCATGGTCTTTAGTGTTTCGGCGTCGTCTACGTGGGTCCAGGTGGTGAGGCGGGCGGCGTGGGAGGAGTTGTTGGGGGTGGGGTCAGGCGGAGGTGCGGTGTTGAAGCTGTCGTGGATGGCTGTGAATTTCTGGTAGAAGAAGGTGGAGAGATCGTCGCAGAGTTTCTGGGATGGTGGGACGTCGTTGACGTTGGGGTTGGAGAGCTCCTTCACGATGCAGAAGAGTTCCTTGCAGTCGTGTGTGTTGTTGTTAAGGCGTTCTGTGAAGTGGGAGCGTTTGGCGAGTCGGATCAGTTGGTGGTGTTCGCGGTTGGCTTCCTTGAGGGTAGCAAGGTTGTCGGGTGTGCGCTCGAGGATCAATTTTTTCTTGAGTTTCTGGCAGGTGCGTTTGGAGGTGGTCAGTTCGCCTGTGAACCAGGCTGTTTTTTTCTTTTGTTGGTTGACGGTGGGTCTCTTGAGTGGTGCTAGGATGTTGGCGCAGTTGAGGATCCATTGTTGGAGGTTGATGGCGGCGGAGTCCGGGTCGGTGGGGTCGGGTGGTGGGTTTTTGTCGAGGGTGCTGGCTAGTTGGTCTTCGGTGACTTTTCCCCAGCGGCGGTGAGGCGGTAGTGGGGTGCGGTGGTGTTCGGTGTTTTTCTTGAAGGTGAAATGGACGCAGTGGTGGTCGGTCCAGTGGAGTTCGGAGGTGTGGCTGAATGAGATGTGGTTTCTTGCAGTGAAGAGTGGGTCAAGGGTGTGGCCGGCGATGTGGGTGGGTGTGTTGACCAGTTGACGGAGTCCGAGGTTGGAGAGGTTGGTGGTCAGTGATGCGGTGTTGGCGTCATTGTTGTTCTCCAGGTGTAAGTTGAGGTCTCCCAGGAGGATGTAGTCTGAAGAGGCGAGGGCGTGGGTGCTTGCGAGGTCGGAGATGGTGTCGCTGAAGGGGGCTCTTGGTCCTGGAGGACGGTATATGAGGGTTCCTCTGAGGGTAGTGTTAGGGTCCGTGTGGATCTGGATGTGGAGGTGTTCGGCTGTCTTGAGGGTGTCGTCCGTGTGGGTGTGGATCTTGAGGGTGGATTTGTGGGCGATGGCTATTCCTCCGCCGATTCCGTTTGTGCGATCTCTTCTGGTGATCTTGTAGCCGTCAGGGATGTCGATGGCGATGTCTGGGGCCGAGGAGTCGTTCCACCAGGTTTCGGTTAGGAAGGCTACATCTGGGGCGGTGGTGTCGAGCAGGTCCCAGAGCTCGATGGCGTGCTTTTGTGCGGAGCGTGTGTTAAGGAGGATGCAGTGCAGGTGGTTTGTGTTGGTTGTTGCAGACTTCGTTGTTCTGTTGCAGGTGAAGTTGCAGGTCGGCAGGAAAAAGGTCCTTTGGTGTGCTTCGGGATGGACTGGAAGCATTCTGTGGAGGGGCCAGGGTTGAGGGCGAGAAGTTCGCTGGCCGAGTAGCGAAAGGTGGGGATGCGGGGGCGTGAGGACCAGGGGGGGTGGCGCTGGGCACGTTCCAGGCACAGACAGGCGCAGACGGGCTTGCCTCTGGCGCGCCCGCCGCGTGGACGCGCAGTGCCAGCCATTAAGAAGGGAGGGGGAGGGAGGAGCAGCTGGGAGGCGGGAGGTGGGAGGGAGCGGCGAATGGGGCGCGAGGGGGGTGGGGCCGCAGGGAGGCAGCAGCAAGGGTAGATCGGCAAGGGGGAGCCCCCAAGGGGCGAAAAAAACAGGGAAAAAGCAAGGCACAAACAGTAAGGAAAAGTTCAAAAACAGTCACCAAATACAATTATGGCACAAATTACAATCGGGGTACAGTAATCAGAAGGGGCACAACGGGGGCAGAAGCGTAAGGAGGCAAGGTGCTGAAAAATAGGAAAAACACTTACAGGACGGCGAAAAGCGGCACACGGGTCAAGTGAGGCTTACCAGGGCCTCGAACACGCAAGCAGCAACTTGGGCGGGGGTCAGGTGCACGAGACAGCTGGGTGGTGCTACGGACGTGGGGGGCGAGCTCTAGACCTAAAGCAGGTCAGAGGTCGCTCACTCGCGACGCGCAGCGCCAGCCATTAAGAAGGGATGGGGGAGGGAGGAGCAGCTGGGAGGCGGGAGGCGGGAGGGAGCGGCGAATGGGGGCGCGAGGGGGGCGGGGCCGCAGGGAGGCAGCGGCAACGGTAGATCGGCAAGGGGGAGCGCCCAAGGGGCGAAAAAAACAGGGAAAAAGCAAGGCACAAACAGTAAGGAAAAGTTCAAAAACAGTCACCAAATACAATTATGGCACAAATTACAATCGGGGTACAGTAATCAGAAGGGGCACAACGGGGGCAGAAGCGCAAGGAGGCAAGGCGCTGAAAAATAGGAAAAAAAAACTTACAGGATGGCGAAAAGCGGCACACGGGTCAAGTGAGGCTTACCAGGGCCTCGAACACGCTAGCAGCAGCGTGGGCGGGGTCAGGGGCACGAGACAGCTGGGTGGTGCTGCGGATGTGGGGGGCGAGCTCTAGACCTAAAGCAGGTCAGAGGTGGTCAGTATGTTGCTGACTATGGCTTCTTTTTTCAGAAATTCCTGCTCAACCAGGTTGATGCAATCGCCAAACACAGGACCATGAAATAGCCACCATCTGACATGGCCTTGATTATATTATTGCCATTGCCTGTGGCAACAAATCCTATTCTGAGACTTCTGGGTCACAGCCTTTCAAACACCTTGCTGCTAAACTCTTCCAAGATGTTTGCAGCAGTCTGGGATTTCTTCATAGTGAACATGGTGTTGTATGCCGCCGAACGCCCTTAAAGGTATCTTCAGCGCTGAGACAGGTAGATAGCTGTTGCTAAACCCTCACAAAAGAGAACCAGTGTGCACTGATACACATGTAATCAGTTGCTTGACAACTGGTTCACACGTCTGTCATCAGATGGATAATGTGAACAGCGCTTTGCTGCAAAGCTTGTCCAACCAATTACAGCACATTGTGATGGAGTGCTGGAGCAGTGACTGGTAAAATAGGTCTTACTTGGAACCTTCCATTTCAGGCAGATGACCCCCACAAATTATAAAACTCTCACTCCCTGTACAAAAAAAGGAAAGATGTCCAGGGCTAACATTTTAGCCATCTTCTCAATGTACAATCATGACATGGTTGTGTTTGTAGTGCCACTCCTGCCTAAATAATCCCGTATTAGTAGCCTGGATTTTCTCCTTTTCTGGGGCCACTGAAGTAGAAGTTGGTAGACTCAATATGCTTCCTGGGGCAGTCACTATATGCCATTGTGTCTCCAGCTGACTCTTGTTTTACTTTGAGGTTGCTGAGGCGGGTGATGCTGGCGCACTACTGAGGACAGGGCTGCTTTGCGTAAAGATGTCATCCTCTTCTTCCTCATGACCTCCCACCATGATTGAAGCTGATGTTTCCTGGCTCTTCTCACCTTCACCACCACCACATTCAGCATTTTTTAAGGTGCTTCTCCCACCGATCGCATGATGTTTTTTTCATATGGGTCATTTGGCCTCCAGTCGCATAGTGTGAACCAAGCTTACTTCAAAGTACACTTGCATGGCAAATGGAGTACATTGCAATGTTCTCCTCCTGCTTGGTAATCAAAAAAAGTTCCAAACTGGGGCGGAGTACTTTCTCAGTGTGCCAGAGCCAATGCCTGAAGAAGAACTGGAGGTAGGTACGTGTGTTGTTGATTGCCTTTCTGCAGTGAATACTTCTATTGAGGTAGGGGTTGGTGCAGGTCTCTTCAGCAGGGACTTTACAAATATGGGAGCTGGCACTGGTGGTAGATTGAATAAGAGTGGAAATGTTGGTCTCCTCTGTGTCAGCTTCCATAACAATGACTGGCTCATCATCATCCTCCTCCTCATCCCCTTCCATAATTCTAAGGCTTTCAGGAACTTTTCTTTTCCCATCTATTTTCTTGTTTCCTGGACTCTGCCGGTGTCCAATCCATGTTCAGATCTTCATTATCAGAAGGGGTGCTTGAAGAAGATGGTGGAGTACCCATCCTTTTTCTTGCTGGAGATCTGGGAGCTCCTGTTCTGCTTCAGCTTCAGGAAGATCTACTATTGCTTGCTTGTGGCTGCTGTTCATTTTGCTCTGTCTCCTGAAATGACTGGGTACTACTTTGTGAAAGGGACAAATCTAATTCAGTGTCACTGCTCGTTGACGTTGCAATGATTGCAATGGCTGCCTCGCTGACAGATATAGGCGTGGGCTTAGGTTGTGGGGTTGCAATTGCCGGGGAGTGCTGCTCCCAGGTTCCTCCACAGAGGCCGCTGCGGCAGGCACACATCTCTTGAAAAAGGTTGTGGTTGGCACGCCAGTAGTGGGAAGCTGCTTCTCACTGACCACTTTCTTAACAGCACCTTTCTTTAGGGCCATCTTAAAGCTTTCAGTTGGCAGTGGAACTGAGCTGTACAAGCAGATGAGATTGGAGAACTAACATCACATGTTGTGTGGTCACGTGTTTGGACAGGCCTTTTATTTGGCAGTACTGTAGATGATGGCTGTTCTCTTGTGCACCTAAAAGCAAACAAGCAAGAAAAATATATAGTGAAACTTGCCATTGTTGCAGTTTGAATTATTACAGACAATACCAATATAATTTACTGTGGTTGATATAAGTAAGAACAATATATCCAATCATTTTAAAGTCAAACCACACAACCATAGCATAAAATATAATTTCCAATCAAGATAACACAACTTACAGACATAGCTCTTTGCCTTACGTGCATCTATTCTAAAGAAGGCACCTGTGGCAATCAGGCCACAAAATGGCCAACAACCAAACGGTCAAGCAACAATATCGAGCAAGGGGACAAGGCATCAAATATCATGGATATATACATATACTTTTTGCAGAAAAAAATATGAAATTCAAACCAACATTTTTAATTTAATCTAATACCATCCTTGCCCTAACTGATGTTTTAATTTAAAAAACATATAGCGCAGAAACAGTTCTATCATGCCCTGATGATTAATACTTGGCCTACTGGCTGGATGGCCCGTTGCAGACTAGGCCACATAGTAAAATAAATTAACATTGTAAATATAACAAACATGGAGAAAAGGTACTGAACTCTGCAACATTTATCCTTTACAGAAGGTGAAACATGAAATGCAAAAAATAACTAGGCCCCTACTGAAACTCCAGGCCACTCACCACAATGAAATTTAAAATCAAGTAAAAGTACAAAGAAATACTGATGCATGCCCTATTAAACAAAGAACACCCTTATACAATTTATTTTTTAATTCAAGGGTATATATTCAGCAGATAAAGAGAGTGATTTTCCCCCCTCAAAATCCAAGTGAAAAGTGACCAGGAGAAAGACAGCAGTGGGAGGAGCCTGTTGTACAGGAACAGGAAGTTAGAGACTCTGGGGCACTTCCTTCCTGTTTGTAAAAAAATGTAAAAAAAGAAGGCTTCTTTCACTAGAAAAACAACTTGAGTAGATTTAGCTGCTTCTCGAGCAGAGAATCTGTTTGAGGTGCACCCGTGGCCTCTTGCACTCTATAATGGCACTGTCTTGGCTGAAAGCTGCGCTAGTGAGTGATAAATCTCGAGTATTGTGGCACTTGCAAACGCCTGACAAAAACAATTCTTGTGCGCACAAATGGGAAAACATTCTGCTGTGTCCCAGATAGCGGAAGTTAGGGAACTCCAAATTACTTCATGAAGTCTGGAATGCCTGAATTCTGCAAACTCCCCAAGCAGAGTGAATTTTTCCTTCTGGTCCTAGTTATTTGTTGAGGTGGCTTGGAAGTCCCATTCAGGCAACAACCATAATCCTTGTTAGGGTGAACCACAAAGTAACTAAATTAATCTATGTATAACCCTCTATCGGCTTGGCATAAGCCAGTCAGAAGTAACTTAGAAGAATGTGAAAAGTATTTATTCAGCACAGTAATACAATGAAAACACAATAAAATAAATTCTCCAATTCAGTTTAGAAAAATAGAGTAAATTGTTAAAAATAAACTGATATCAAAACAACAAAATCCAATCAGTAGGACCAGTGCTATGGAATTTCTACATTTTTAGTGAACATAGCTCCTAGAAGCACAAAGCACCACTTGCAGTCATCTGGTCGAGCTAGATCGGGATAGAGTCACAAGTTCAGCATGACCACAATGTAGCGTGGGTTGGAAACACAGACTAGGTTAGTTGTGCTGAAAGGTTACCTTCAGAGTCCAGCACGAAGAGCTTTGCTTTGTTCCACTTCGAAGAGGTGCGATGAACAGGTACAACAACGGAGATGGTCGTTGATGTAGCGCGAAGAGCAGGCTGGTCATCGCGGGCTGTCGTCACTGTAGAACAAAGAGCCAATTGGGTATCACAGACAGTCGTTACCGTAGGCTTGTTTTGACGGTCACTGCATGCTCTCAGTGCTGTATTGTGAAGTGCAGCTCTCATGTTGCTGACAATAGCTAGCTGTCGCTGGCCATCACTGTAACACGATGAATAGGTCTCACTAGAGTTTAACACTGTTGGTCAACATGTGAGGCAGATTTTTGGTCCAAGTGGGCCCGTTTGTAAGGAGCCCAAACTTCAGGATTTTTACCTTTTCCTGTGAGGAATACACTATGATGCCTGCCATGGGTCAAGGACTTGGGGAAGAACAATTTGGGGATCAGGCACCCACTGGGAGAGGCCAGCAGGGTTCAAGCGGGTCCAATTGCAGGTTGAGGCAGGTCCATTTGCAGCCGGTCAGTTGGGCAGCTGCATGGAGGCCTCTGGAGCTTTTTATGTTTCTGTAACTCACGCAGGATATCATCCAACTGACCCTTGGAGTCACTCTGCATTAGCCTCGGATGAAGGTAAGCAGGTCCGTACTTCCTTCTCAGACAGCAAGGTAGTCCTCAAGTAGCGGGCAGTCCTTCTTCTGTACGTTCCACAAGTCATGGAGTGTTCTGAAGAGTCGCTCTATGGGTCCAATATTTGTACCGAGTGCCAACCCTTGTTTGGAAGGACTCCCTATCTTATGCCCTATTTTAGCCCGTTGTCTGGTTGAAGAGTTCTTTCCCCCCTACTGTCAAGGCTTCAAACTGTCTGGGGTGACAAAAGCCAGGCAGGTCTAGTGGCAGATTCATCTGAATGTCTGAAGCAGAGACCTTTGAAATGTAAGCGGGGATTGGTGCATCTCCCCCCCCACCCCTTACAGTCCACAAACAAGCCCCTTTTGTCTCACTGCTTGGAAGGAAAACACATCAACAACAGCAGAGACATTTACAGTCATGTGACCCAAGGAACTGGCAGAAGGCACAAATAATTGGGACAATAAAATGAAAACTTTCTAAGGCCCGTATTTATACTTTTTTTAGCGCCGCATTTGCGTCGTTTTTTGACGCAAAAACGGCGCAAACTTGCAAAATACCATTGTATTTTGTAGGTTTGCGCCGTTAGCCGTCAAAAAGCGGCGCAAATGCGGCGCTAAAAAAAGTATAAATACGGGCCTAAGTGTTTGCAAAAAAGTGGTAGATGGAATGCTTGAATTAATCTTAGCAACTTGTAATTAATTGGCCAGCAACTGTAACAGATATCCCATGACCGAAATCTAAATCCCATTAAATCCAATGGATGTGCGACTAAGCAATAGCCATAACACACATTTAGAAATTGGCTTCCATTGGTACTGTGTAGGTTCAACGCTGTCAATTCGTATGAATTAAGTAAAAAGTGAGACTGCACATTTGACATTTCAATCATTTTGCACATATGAACCAATCCAAATTACATTAACCCAAACCATACTTGCACCTTGGGATAGCTTTGCATGAGTTCGATTTACCCGTGAAAGAAACATACATTTTAATTGGTTTCAATGACGGGAATAGCCTTGCTTTAACAGCTTTCTTTGTCTGAAGTTTTAAAATAAGAAACATTTTGGCGATATTTTGACAATTTTTGAAAAGCAGTCGGGTTCAATAGAAATCCATAAACCATGATAAAACCATAACAATCGTCATAGTTTTGGAGGAAAAACGTATGGATTGACTTGACAACTTAAAAAAAGAATATTGTTTGATTTTGGAATGCACTCATGCCAAAAGTTCAACATAAAAAAGGGCTTAGCACTGGTGGGTGTTAACATTTAGCAGCTACATGCTTACTTACGAAGTGTGCTGGCTCCTGAAGGGAAAATAGGAAACAGCCATTTTCACGAATCCAGTGCCTGGAAATTTTAATTGGTGATTTTGTTCTGTATATTTTGTCTGTAAGCAAAATGCCAAGTAGTCAAATCGATTTGAATTGTTTAAAAGACTGTTGACTTGTTTACAACATTTTGTCGAGTAATGGAGTGAGCTCCGACGTTCTCCCCTTCATAAGACAAAAATTCACAAGGGAAAAAATACTGTAGATTTCACTGACCTTGTAATATGGCTGGAAAAGAACATTAAATAATGTCATTTCCGATTAAATGCATTTTTTTTCCACGTAAATTCTCACAGCGGGAGCTGAGGTTCCCAAGCTGCTTTTAATAAATTGAAGATTATTTCCTTACTGTATGCAACGTTAATAACTACTATATGTTGGAAAATAGAAATGTACTATTTGGCCCATGTCGCGCGCATCCTCCCGCTGTCCCCTCATCGCAGTCTCGCGGAGATATCAATCTGGGCCTGTCTTGATTAAGCGCGTGCAGTCTTCCTTGTCACGCGCGCCGTCCACCTTCTGCTGAGCTCGGGAAGATTCTAACAGCCACGGCGCTCAGAGGCTTCAGAAGGGATAAAACTGTCCGGATGATGGCGAGTCGAGGGGCTTAAAAGTAAAGTACGTGCAAGACATGGTGCGGGGGAGGCGGTATTGTTCCTTTCTGCATTGCCGGGTCTGGCAGTTTCCCTGTCAGTGATCTTTACAGCGACTCAGGCGATGCCAGCCAGCCGTTTCCAACTCTCCTACGGTTCTCTGCAGCTTGGAAGGCTGTACGTGTGGAGGATTAAATGAACTTTGACAGCGTGATCTTACTGTTTTTTAGATTTCATTCCCCTCGTTTCTTGCTGTCAAGGCCCTAAGAGCTCCCAGCTGCGCTGACGTCATGTTTGAGCCACTGCAAGATGCCTAAATCCAACTGTCTGGACTTTATTCTTTGGTTTGTCCTATAGTTGGGGACTTGGGGTTGAATCCATGCAATAATTAGTTAACTCATTTATGTGTGCATGTATGCCCTTATTTATTTATTCATTTATTCGGCATTTGTAAAACGCTGCCTGCATGCCAAATGGAGTCTCTAGCCGGTAGGTATAGAACCTCTGTCTGTGTGCATTAATTCGCACAAACATATATAGGGCATGTTTAAGAGCCCCTAGCGCCAATAGATCATCAATTTTTGTGTTGCTCTGCTCCATATTTACAAGGAGGTGTATCGCCACATTTTTGTGGTGCCACGCCCCCTAATAGATATAGGCCCCTCCGACACAGTTTTAGGTGTCAGAGGGGTGTGCAATGGGTGTTTTGGTGGGTGTTCCACCGCAACACCCATTGCTTTTGACGCTGCCTCAGATTTACGAGTTGTTGTAAACCTGGGGCAGTGCCAGAAACTAGCACCACCCCAGGGTTGGCGTTAGCATGGCAAAACAAGGAGGAATACTTTTATTCCTCCTCGTTTTTTGCTTTTTCTAGTGTGCTGCATTCAACTGTTTTTTACATGCAGGAAGGGACATAAACAATCATTCAAAATTACGCTTTAGTACTTCTATGTGTGCTGCCTTTCTCCTGCTCATTCAAAGCAATAGTAGGCATGCAATGGTGCAACCAGAGCCAATAATGATGACAAACATGCCCCATTCTGCGCACACTCTTACCCTGAGGGCTCCCATAGTCTTGGTTAAATCACTATTGTGGATTCCTGTTATTATATTAAACATGGATGAGTTTTCAGCATTGGATTTTATATTTCACTCAATTTTAATTGAATTATTATCATGGTGCTTTTGTGGTCACATCTATTCTGCAATTTTTAAATAATATTGAAAAGGCACTATCAGTGTGCTGGCAACACATCATGTTGCCCCCCCCTTATCAGATGACCTACCCAGAAATACAATAATATTTTGTTACACGGTAGAACGAACAGTGATTACAGACTATCTGATGACTGCAATGCCACTCCCTGGTTCAGGTGACTCCTCTCTTGCCAGGTAACTAAATTAGCTCTGCAAAACATTTTTTAACCTATCATTACCAGAGTTATTGATCTCTCTCAATAATAGGGCATCAAGCCTAATAACCTGACGAAAGCCACTGTTCATCCTTTTTAAAGATACTTTTACCGCACTCAAACAATGAGATAGACACTGCATGGGCTTCTTCCATGAGCTGATCAATTTTATTAAGAAGGGTGAAGTCAAATGATTGAAGGAACCCATCATACTGCACTCATGTGTGTCTGTTTTCACCCAACCAAGGTATAAATCCTTGGGCCAGATTTACAAGGCCCTAGTGCCACCAGAGCATCACTTTTTGCGATGCTCCAGTGGGGCTAACCACTTCTCAATATTTACAAGGAGGATTAATGCCACTTTTTGTGGCTTTACGCCTCCTAATAAATATGGGCCCCCCTAACACAGTTCTCTGCATCAGAGAGGCGTGCAATGGGTGTTGCAGTGAGCGTTCCAACGCAACACCCATTGCTTTTGATGCTGCCCTAGATTTACAAGAATTTATAAATCTGAGACAGCACCAAAATCTAGCGCCTCCCGGGTGTGGCATTAGCATGGTACAATCGGGAGGAATACTTTTATTCCTCCTCCTTTCTTTGCTTTTCCTGTGTGTGCTGCGTTCTGCAGAAGCAAAATGCCATGGATGATTGTTTACGTGCACATAAACAATCACACCCCTCAACGCAGACACCCTTTCACTATGGTGAAAGGATGCCTGCGTTAGTGCATGCTGCTTAATTTAGCGGTGGCACAGGGGGAAAAGCAGGGGTGCACCCTATTCTCGTAATTATGGTGCATACCTGAGTTGTGTAACTGGTGCAGTGCTGCTAATTTTGGAGCAGCACTGAGCTGCACCAGTTTCTTGTAAATCTGGCCCCATGTCTCCTCTCTATCAAGAAAGTACACAGTTCCAAAAAGAAAGGGATAGTAACACAACAAGTAAAGAGTGGTACCTGTAAGTCCGATCTGGTTGGAACAAGAGCCCTCACTCACCAATTGGTGACAAGTCACATTCTAGCACTCACCAACCGGCATTTCTATACTCAAAAGATCTCCGCCAAACAGCCCCCTTGAGGGGCCCGTCAGGCATTGCAGTGCCGCCCTGACGAGGAGCAAAGCCCGATGATGAAGCATGTCACCAATTGGTGAGTGAGGGCTCTTGTTCCAACCAGATCAGGCTAACAGGTACCTCTCTTTACTTGTGTTACTATCCTTTTCTTTTTGGAACTGTGTACTTTATTTTTTTGTTAAGCTTGATGGGAGTACTGTACACAGGACCATATGTTTTGTTTTAAAACTCCCAACTGACCAGCCCTCTCTGTTTTGTTTTTGATCCTCTCTATCAAGAACAACATATCGGAAATGCCTGTCATTACAGGCTCTTATTCGCAAAACACTGGGTTTGACATGGTGTAGCCTCCACACTATTGTCATAGATGTTTCATCAAGGGAAAGTTTCAGCACATCATGGTTTCTGGCTATTATTAAATAGAAGATTTTGGCAGGTTAAACTTGGTGCATTTTTACTTTCAAACCCTCATCTCCCACCTGAAAAATCTATAGCAGTCCACACTGTCCTTTGTAAAATTAAATGGGCATTAAAACAAATGCTCACCTTGATCCATGTCAATGGTCTTCCATTTTAATTATACATGATGATGAAGAACACCTGTCGGTTAGGATGTAAGGTCACCCAAAGGCAGATGATGAATTCAATTTTGTTGAAGATATCCAACAATGTATCGAGGATTGCTGGTTACATAGGACCAATATCATACCAACAATATCATATCTGGATTGTGGACACTGTAACTGGAGAAGGCGGATGCCTCAAGATTTCTTTTGTGCGTTTTGATAATGCTAACACCTATGATGTTTGTGCTATAAATCCAGATGTCTTAACATACAGTGAAATCTAAGTGAGACCCCAAAGTTAATGACTATTTTTAGGTCTTGCCAACTTTAGGTAAACACAATTTAGGCTAGTTAGCAGGCCTCAAGTAACAAAAACATCTGCAATAAAATACATAATATATACATACAGAGAATCGCTGTCAGATCTTTTCAACCATTGGCCCATCATTCTAGTTTTGCTTCCACCCACCATACCATGCAATGTGGGGCTGTGTGTCAGCCCACTTCAGTTACAGAGGTCTCTGAGGTTGCCATCAGGGGCGGTCCGACTGTCAGGTTGCCGCCAGCCGACAGCCTGGCGGTGCCGGCGAGCTCAATCCAAAAGGGCAGTGCTGAAAGCAGCTCTGCCCTCTGGATTACGACACGCGTATCCACCAGCCTTTGCATGGCAGTCCCACCGCCAAGCAAAGGCTGGCGGAAAAGGGGTGCTGGGGGCCCCATGGGAGACCCTGCACTGCATATTCACTTGACATGAGCAGTTCAGGGCTCCCCATAGACAGCCCCGTCACGCTTTTCACTGCCCAAATAATGGGCAGTGAAAAGCGTGACGGGTGCTTCTGAATCCGATGCACAGCAACATTGCTGTCAGCTCGATTATGAGCCAGCATCAATGTTGTAGTGAGTATTCTGCTGGACCAGTGGGCAGAAATGCTGTTTCTGCCCGCTGGCCCTGCAGAAAACTCATAATTGGGATGAAGGGCGGAAAACCGGAGTGGCGGTTTTCCATCCGAAAGAGATTTGCAGGCGGCCTCAGCTGCCCGCCAAACTCAAAATGAGGCCCTGAATCTCTTGCAGAATGAGTGGCAACATTTATCCTTAGCACATGTGCACATCTATCAAAAGAAGAAGTGTACTTCAGTGCCAAGTATGATGGACTAATACTTTTATTGTCTGATGCTTTTTTCCATTGTTTATTATATGTTTCTATTTTTTAGGCATCTTTATGTGTTTAACCTGTGTCTAGAGGATGCATTAATTCAAATCCAATAGTACATTTCGCTGTTCATAAAAGAGTTTCTACATAATTTTAAAATACACATCTCTGCTAAGAAACACTCACCTTCACTCCGTTATCAAACGTTTAAGTGATGTTTTTGAATAAAACATTTGACAAATGTTACTATCAGCGTATAACCACCACATTTAGACAGGAAGTGTTTTCTTTTGCTTCTTTTTTTCATTTTATATGGTTGCAATAAAAAGATAAAGCATATTCTAACCATCACATCAGCTTGCCAAAGCCAGATGTATTGGCTTTGACAACGCTTGTATAAAATGTAATTTTTCACCTTTTTAAGCCTTTTGCAAGCCCTGCTATAAATGTGTTCTGAAAATAATTGTAATCAGACATTTAGTAGTTAACTCATGTTGTGGTGTCTTAACTTGGCTAGATTGGCGTCTATAGGTTATACCTATGCTAGACGAAAGCAGATATTTAATGCTGGAATACATTGCACTCTGGGCGTTGGAAAACATCTACCTGAGCCAAACAGTATTAACTTTTGTGCTGGGTACAAATTCTGCCTTTCTAAATCAAATATGCTTTTCCTAAATGTTAAGTATCTAGGGCAAATTACAAATCATTGTAAATTATGACTTGGCCTAATGACTTTAAACATAAATCATTCCCATAACACTCAGGTTTAGGACACCTTGCAACAATGGACACAGAGAAAATATTACAAATGTTCTTCCATATTACTAAATTGGATCATAAATACTGTGGTGTTTTTGTTTTAATTCTTGAATTACTATCTCCAGCTTTCATTTAAATTAAAACATATTTGCAATTACCTAAATGTGAGTCCTAGTTGGTATGTACGTAGCGTGTGTATGTACACATTGTGAGTGGTTACACAATTAATATTGCAAAATTGTGATCAAGTGGGCAAGAAGGATGAGGGTGTTTGCCCTAAACCAGTCAGGAAGAAGACAGGAAAAGATTTTCAGAATTAGAGTAACTTCATTTCAACAGTATGGGGAGATGTATGATACGCATTAACTTAGCACTAATCTCATTTCGGTTCTTATTGCAGACTTATCCCTAGCATTATCAAGGGACACACACTAGAGTGACTATCTTCCCACTGGTGTTGCTGTTTTCACCTTCTGGCATCTGACAGGTATCAGGGTGTAGAAGCCAGCATCATCATTAAGGGTTTCATATTTCACAGAACTCTCTTTCTGGATCATTTCACAGTTTCCTAGATGTAATGTTACTTAACATACAAAAATACACACACACACATTTTTCTAAACACTCCTCGGCAACTGCAGCAAAACCACTTAGATTGTTTTAGAGTTGCACATTTTCCAGAGTCCATAGTTTATGTGAATTGTACATATGTTTTCATATGCACATCAAATGCGACCAATTACTTTTCCAGGAATCACAAAAGTCAGCATTCCTTAGACACAAGTGCCTATGAAATGCAGGTTATTTACGGATCTTATAGACAATTTTCCAGGGATCAGGGGTAGCTAAGCTTCTAAAATCCAGTCAGGTGTCTGTATAACAGTGATGAGCCCTTCAATATTCCCCCATGTATCTCGTAGGATTGTCCCAACCTGTCATTTGCTGTACAGTATATAGCTACAAGAAAAGAGCTGATGATGAAAGTTCAGATGACGAAGACGAAGCACAACACTATTCGAGATGCCACAACAGCTGCAGAAGGACAGGAATGTTGCCCATACATAACAAGGACAGCTCATTTGATATTAGTTGTGAAAGCACTGCTGACTCATTATTCGGAATATTTACCTGTTTAATCAATGTTTAGTCACAGGAAAAATGATGACCCATCAGTAAATAGAAAATCGTACGTTTCTTGTTTGAACATATATTTTTATCTATATAAAACATGTAAAAACATACTTCGGTAAAGAAAACATTTCTGCTTAAATGTTTAGTTTTTAAATGTCTCTTCCTTGTTTTGGACATTGTAGGTGTGCCTTCTGGTGGATTTCAAAGCCTTCCTTTTTTGGTGCATGACTTTTAGTGCACTTGGTGTTCGATTTGACCAACTACTCCGCACTTTCCTCACCAAGAGTTGGATGATCACTGGATCATCCCAAAATAGTTTGGAGTAATTCCAGTGACGAAGTCACCTAAACCAATCTTTTGGCTACATCCTTATTGAGGTGGGGGGGTCTCTTGCTGGATATTGATGGTTCTTCTACTAAGAACCAATGTAGCAGTTGCAATTAGTCAACATCGTCGCCATAGGTTTTAATGTATCTAATAACATGACAGTATTTTTTATTTTGGTTGATGCTTTCCTTGCAGATCATACAACATAAAGATTATATGGCCTCTGTCAGTTTGTCAGTGCTGTTGGGACAGATGTGAAATCTTTATCCATCTTTCTACCAATGTTCTTGATAGCACCCAATTGCTTTGTTTGGACCTATTTCATTCGATGTTCAATATGTAAGAACTCTTCTGTACAGGATATTGCTCTTGACATATCTTGTGGAACTTAAGTCCTTGGTCTCCTAGCTGTCCATCCTTGCTTTCGAAATGCTTCTATGTGCAAAGCAGCCCTAGAAAACTGGGACCTTTGAGGCTGGGGGAGGAATGATTATGTAACAAGAGAAGGATGTCAATAAGGCACTGTTTTTTGCATTGTATAACTTGAGTTGGCATGGTGGTTTCTTTTGGCAATACACAAGCTTGCTGCTGTTTCTTTTCCAAAACATCTTCCTTTTCTCAACAACCTCAGATGTAATAGGTTCAATATCTGCTGTTAAAGCATTAAACAGTCAGTGACTGCATCATATGTAACACTATTTTAAAAATATGCTCTGTTGTTTTATATGTAGAAATAGAAAATGTAGTTTTGTTTTATGTAAGGCTACTTTTAATGTCACTCAAAACGCCAATATTGAATACACATTTATGATACGTAACAAGGTGTGTGTTTTCCTACAAATCTACACTACCATATGTTTTAATATACATCTGAGCATCTCTCACAATGCCCGCCATAAAAAGTTTGATGAACTGTAATGTGTTACATTTCTATGTGCATTCTAAAAGAGGACATGTATACAATTTGTATATAAAATAAGTGTTAGGGAATGTTAAATATGTCTTACGTTGATAATAAAGTATAAATACATAAGTAAAAATATTTCTAGCTGTAAATTGCATTTATGGAGTTAGTAGGTAGAACTGACTAACTAGCTGGTGTCTGTACTGGCTCTGAAGTATCTATGGCTGTTAATCCAGGTGTAGCCTCTGATACCAAAGTACATCCAGATTTGTAGAGCCAGGTTCGGATGATGCCCCCATCCAGTTCCAGTGCCTTCTTTTCTCTGACTGGCAAGCTTCTCCTTTGTCCCGGAGGGAAGGTCATCCCATTGCTTTCTGATTTCCTCTGAGCTTCAGTTGGGCACTGTACCAGCATTAACCATTTCCATAAATCTAGTCTAGATCCAGTCTTTGGTTGTTTCACCAAATGTAAATGACCGTTTTCCTGGCAACTGGACATTATTTGCAACACGTTCTTCAACAACGATTTCTATTTGTTTATCCATGAAAGTTTGTTGTCTTTTCGCACTCCCCCTTGCTATCAACTCTGCTGCCTTGCCATTTTAGATGATGGAGTTGGAAACAGCTGGTCACAGTCTTTCCTATCACCTACATAGCCGAGCAATGTGCAGGAAACAGTGTACTTTCTGATTGTGAGGTCAACAATCAGGGCAAGTGCAACAGCAGCAAATTGCAGCTGGATTCACATCGTTAATTGGGATTCACCATTTTAAGAACCTGAATCTTCAGAAATTGCTTATTCAAACTTCCGGTGCTTTGTACAATCGATTTAGCAGCTCTCAATTTGTGATTCTTTCACATTTACAAATTACAATTCAATAAAACATTGGCCAACGTTGCAAAAATTGGCCCGTACAGTCAAACTGGAAACATCCACTTCTGATTTTTACATTTGTTTTACATTTTTGGAATTCATACAATCCAACAAAACTATGGCCCTCATTACAAGTCTGGCGGTCCCAGGACCGGCAGACTCGCGGTTGCAGTCAGACCGCCACTAATGCGGCAGTCCGGCCTCCACATTATGACCGTGGCGAACGCGCTATGATCGGACCGCTAGCACCGCAACCTTTTCACTGGAGGATGGCCTGGCGGTGCCAGCAGTCTTAATCCGCCAGGGCAGTGCTGCAAGCAGCACTGCCCTACGGATTATGAGTCCCCTCTCTGGCCAGCTTTTACATGGTGGCTGCACTGCCATCTAAAAGCTGGTGGAGAAGGGGTGCCGGGGGCCTCCGTGGGGGCCCCTGCACTGCCCAAGCACTTGGCATGGGCAGTGCTGTGGGCCCCCTGGGGGCACCTGCACTGCCCAAGCATCTGGTATGGGCAGTGCAGGTGCCCCCATGGACAGCCCCGTCGTGCTTTTCACTGTCTGCTTAGCAAACAGTGAAAAGCACGATGGGCGCTGTTGCACCCTAGGCACTGCAACATTGCCACTGGCTTGATTACGAGCCGCCATCTATTTTGTGGGGTGTTTCCAGCTGGGTGCCCGCTGACCCAGCGGGAAACTCATAATAGGGGCCGCAGGAAGATCACCGCACAGGTGGTGTGATCTGACCGCAGGAGTTTGGCAGTCGGCCTTTTCCACCCGCTAAACTCGAAATGAAAGCCAATGTCGCGAAAAAGCCTGGAAGAATTACACCTTTCAGAGAGGTGACCATGAATTGTGCACAGAATAAAGAATGTACGGGTAGATGGGGTGCATAAATAATGAAATACACATTTCTTTTACATGTAAAAATCTTTTTGTGCTTAGGGATACATCTTCCACTGTGCTGACTACAGCAAAATTAGCAACATCATGAAGTTCTAGCCTTCATTAATGCCCATATGTTTGAAGAAATTTCACATATTACACAAACTATGTCACTGCCCTCAGTACTGAAACTTAAAATGATCCTGTGGTGGGGTATCCACGTAGCAAAGCTCCATCTCCTGCTACATGTAACACAGCCTGGTAGGGGGTGGCACGGTGTTTGTCCATGGAGTCTTTTGACAGCATGTTAGCCCGTCAGCCTGTGAGAGTTGCAATGGAGCTAGGTAAAGCACCCTTTTTGGCATGGTTAGCCCCACGTTTTTCCTGGTATCCGATGTAATTTCGATTGAGAGTGCACCAGGTTCCTGCTAACCTGGTCCTCAGTGCCATATTTCTTTCCCTAAAATGGTACAGTTGTTTCTATCCATTGGCACCACTTATAACACCCACTGTAAGTTGCTAGTAAATTGTACCTATGGTACCCAGGGCTTGGGGTACTAAAGAAGGTCTCTAAGGGCTGCAGAACAAATTGTACCACCCTCAGAGACCTTGCACCAAACACACACAGTGCTGCCATCGCAGGCTGCGTGTCTTGGTGCAGACAAAATTGAAAACACAACCTGTCATACGTCGCCGTGTGCCAGGTCCCCTATCACTGCATGTGATTTTTGTAAGTCACCTCTACAGAAGGCCAACAGCACATATCATATGTGAGGACATATCTGCAGGAGCAGATATGTCCCTACTATGTCTTTGTCAATTCTTAGACATAGTAAGTGAACAGGGAAGCCATTTTAAGTGCATATGCTAGACACTGGTCATTACGGGTTCCCAAGCTACATAATGGCTTCACTGAAACTAGGGATTTTTGGTATCAAACCTCTCGTATTAATAAACCCCTCACTGAATCCAGTGATGGAGTTAATAATGCATGCACTCAGAGGGTACCGTAGAGGGGCCCTCTGAAAACCTGCCCAACTGCTAGTGCGTAAACTGACTGGGCTTAACCAGAACAGCCACCCTAGACAGATTTCTGACCCCCTGAAGTGGGAGCCAGCGTTCTCGGGGGCCAAGAACAAAAACCTACTCTGGGCATCTCCTCTTCCAGGAAGGATAAACATTGCAGGGCGGGAAGCTTCAAAGGCCAAGCCACCTTTGTAATGCGAGCCAGGTCTCTCCAGATGGTGGAGATGACCAACCCTGTTTTCTGACCCACTTTTTGGCAGCAGGACAGGGGGAAAAACGAGTAAGATTAGGAGAGGTGCCCACCTCATTGCGGTCCACCCCTAAGGTGGACTAGCTGATGGGGAGATCACTTTTTGAAATTCCTCCATCTTGCTTTGGATGGAATTAGTATTCTAGGGTCAGGGTTATGCCCGCTTCCCAACAGAAGTGGCCATATAGAGGGTGTAGTCAACCTACAGGTAGGCAACCCATTGGCTTCTTCCTTCGACTCCCTTTAATGCCCCTAAATTGAGTATTTAGGTGGCACCCTGAATCCAAGAACTCCGATTTGATGGATCAAGAGAAGAAGGCCAAAGACGAGCCACTGCCTGGTGAGAACAGCAGAAGAACTAGGAAAATGTTGGTGCAAAACCCTGCCTGCCTGCACCGCTCTTAACAATCACAACAGAGTGACTTGTACTACAAGCTGGAGAACTACTAAAGCCTCGGGTAACCTGCCAGCTCTTCAAAAACCACCACCAGTCACCCTTGAAGTAGAGGAGCTACTTTCCTGCAGCCGGAGGCACCGAAGAGTAGAGTCCGGTCCACCGCCTAGCAGCTCACCGGCCCCAACCGAAACTGCAGATGACTAGGAGGTACCTGTGCTCTGGAGGACCAGGACTGTCCCCCTACCAAGTGTGATGACAGCAGGACCCACCAAAGCTATGCAGCACTAATCCCAGAGGTACCGGATGCCCTGCACCAAGCATCAACCAAGAAGGTCAACTCGGGATTCCCACTGCGCCAAGCAGCCATTAAGGGATGTCAGCAACACTGAGACCCACCCTGTGAGTGGCCTAGCTGCCCTGATTTTGCTCCTGCCAGCTGGTTGGCACTGACTGTGAGGACCACTTTTGTGCACAGAGCCCAGCCACCCAACCCACTCTGCACCCGAGCTGACGTGCCAGGGTCCTGAAAAAATGGCTGTGTCCCCTTGGTCTAAGTGCCCTTGCAATCCAACACACTTGATGGGAGCTCTCTGACTTTTCCCCAAGTCCTCCTGTGCAGCCTGTTTTTAGGTGGCCCCCTTTCTTCGTAGCATTGCATTGTGGGTAAAGGCGCACAGGTTTGAACTCTTTAACTCTTTACTTACCTCTGACTTTTAAACATGAAATCAGTGCTTATTCTTTTGATCTGGTGGACTTCATGCCGGTGTATCATCTGCAACAGGTATGAATGGGACTAAGTCATCATGTGTCTTGCCTAATCTGTCTACAATATAGGACACCGGTGTTCTCCCAGATAGTATAATGCTGGCCTGCCTGTGAAGCATAAACCGCGTACCATAGCCCTGAGAACCCAAAATACTGCTCTGTTTTCCAACTCAATTCAGCAAGCATCCGCTGGTTCCTCAACCACTCTGAGCATTCAACAGTCTGATGATGTTGAAATATTTTCTGTTCAATTTATGGACTAATATATGGACAGGTGAGCTGCTACTTTGATGTCAATTTTGCTACTTATTTATGAACACTTGGGGGCAATAGAATACAAACTGTCATCACTTAGGCTATATACCCGTCCTCCCCTCGTGACAAATTCCAGTTGTCATCCATCTGCTAAGAGTGGTTTGAAGGGAGTGCCATATGATGCCAGAGCCTCAACATCTGGGGATAGGGCACCAGTAGGTGCCGAGATTTGGGACCATGCACCCTTGTGTGTCTTGCCAGTTTTCAACTCCCTGGCATAGGTACAGGGCAACTATTGGGGTAGCTAGAAAGAGGGTTGATAATTGTGGGGCCACTACACCTACAACAAATGTCCATCATGCAATTCAGCTGTAGATATAATGAGGAAAGGGGGGGACAAAAATGCATGTAAAGACTATGACCCACAGAATTTCGGACTCAACCTCCCACCAGTTGCTAGTACGTACCAGGTAGTAATGGTGAATGATCCTTCTCTTCACACAAACTCCAACAAATCTTTTGTCCACCTAAAAAACAAGGTAATTCACTAGCTTCATTCTATAACTAACTTTCCCCTCTACAAGGCCCATAACATCCTTATGGACCTTAGCATTAGCTGGGTTGGCTTGTCAAATAAGAACTTTGGCGGTGATGGCGTGGTAAATAATTTTAGAAATGGAAGTCTGGTACATAGTCTACTAGTTGAATAGAAACTAATGGGTGTTATGCAAGGTTCCACCAAGTTATTCACATTTGGGAATTTTTTCAGGCATCTATTGAGTAAACATAGGAACGGCAGTCAACTTCCATGCACTTATTACGCGTATGCCCCAATTCTGACTAGAAATAACTGTGATATATTATCTAGTCTTTCTGATAATGACTGACAATTCTTTGAACAGTCTAACCGTTTTGGTTTACCCTCACCCTTAAGACCTACCTAGAAAAGTATGGTGACATTGTTAGGCTTAAACAATTATGGTATCTCTATACAGAGTAGCATTTCACACTCCGAGGTTAACTCGGGTTCCAAGTTCAAATCTAGTATTAGTCATAGACAAATGGCTCCACTAATACAGAGCCAAAATTTGCCTGTAGTCTATTATGCCATCATCATAACAGATCCAAAATTGATAGGCCATATAGGAGGCATTTCTGGATGCCTTGATTCCCCTTTAATAGATATCAACAACCGGTCTAATTCAATACTAGGTTTTCCTAGATCAAGCTCAAACACAACAGGACATATTCACCAATATGATCATAACTATTGGCCATAAACCAATAATCATACACACATCATTTGTTGGAATGTGGCAGGACTTTATAGTAAGCTATCTTCTCCAGATTGGCCTAGTTTAGTAACATCTGCCCAAAGAATCTGATTGCAAGAAACCTAGGCCCCAGATGACATCCACATTGAGGGATTTTCCTCAGTGGTCACTGCAATAAAACACTCCAATTCCAGAAGAGCAAAAGTGGGTCTAGTCGTTTAAATCTCAACATTAATTTAAGTGGATATTATTGAGACACACAAAGGTTCTGGGGAGCCGGTACTGCGTGTGCTTCAAGACGGCCCTGTGCATGAGCTCCCCTCACATACCTGCCAGACAATGATGATTCTGACAAGGCTGAGGAGATTTTCAGTATTTATGGATGTCTGAAAATATATATAAAACAGTGGCATGGACCATTCGGTGAGGATTTTCATTGCTTTGGCCCATGTTTGCAGCAGTGAGGCTCATTTGAAGAGTTCCCTTGACCCATCTTTTTCTAAAGAGAGTGGTTTGCAGCCTCTAATTCTTTTGGTCACAACCACCTCATCCTTCATCCCACCCCTTCCTAAAGGGATTGCCTCTTATTAACCTTAAAGGGATTTTCCTTTTCTATTCAGCTTCTTTGAATACTGGCGGGCAGAAAGCCCACCAGAGACCAGGGAAGATTGTATTTTTTCAAAATAAGAGGGTGGGTGTATGGCCATACCCCACCCCATATAAATGGGGCCAAAGTTGTTCTGCCCACCAGTGGGCAGATAGGGCAATTACCCCAGATTCACACCCTAGGTGTGGGGGGGGCAGAAAGTCTACTAGATACCAGAGAATGAAAAAAATAAAAATTGGGTTGGTGGCTACCAACCAGTATGGGCCTGGTTATGCCACCACCCAAACTGGAGGGGGTAACATTCTTTCAGCTCTCCCGCACGCATGCTAAAACACCTTATCCCACGGCAAGCAAGAGGACGTTTGATTATTTGGGGTTTTGGCTTTACATTTGAGCCATGAGAGCTTGCCTAACTCTCAAAATCGTCCCACTTGGAATGGTGAGGGCTGCACTTTTTGGACTTTGGGGCTCTGCCATGTAGTAAAATCCACAAGACCTAGAAACATCTGAAAACTAAACATCTGGGTGATTCCAGGGTGGTGTGCTTCACAAGCACCCCCACCATTTTCTTAACCACAATACCCTGCAAACCTCCAACTTTGCTGAAAATCACACATTTTTCCTCATTTTTGGTGATGAAACCTTCCGGAATCTGCAGGAATCAACAAAATTCCAACCATCCAGCATTGTCTCATCTATCCCGATAAGAATTCTGCCCCACTTGTCAGCCACTTGTCAGCCTAAAAATCTTTTTTTTTTCAAACTGCTCTTTTGGACCCGCTTTGGTTCCCCTCAATTTCAACATGTTTTTGGCTCTTCCCTGTCACAGGCACTTGGCCCACCTACACAAGTGAGGTATCATTTTTACTGGGAGACTGAGGGGAACGTTGGGTGGTAGGGAATTGGTCCCGGTGTGGTGATCCCACACAGAAATGTGGGAAAAATGTGATTTCTTTTTTAGCTAAATTTGAGGTTCGCTGAGGATTCTGGGTAAGAAAACACTGGAGGATCCACGCAAGTCACACCTCCCTGGACTTCCTCGGGTGTCTAGTTTTCAGAAATGTCTGGGTTTGGTAGGTTTCCCTGTAAGGCTGCTGAGCCCAGGACCAAAAACAAAGGTGCCCCCCGCAAAAACACATAGTTTGATGATTTTGATGTGTCCAGATAGTGTTTTGGGGCATTTCTTTTGCGGGCACTAGGCCTACCCACACAAGTGAGGTACCATTTTTATTGGGAGACTTGGGGGAACGCTGGGTGAAAGGAAATTTGTGTCTCTCTCAGATTCCAGAACTTTCATGTCACTGAAATGTAAGGAAAAAGTTTTTTTTTGGGCAAATTTTGAGCTGTGCAAAGAATTCTGGGTAACAGAACCTGGTGAGAGTCACCCTATCCTGGATTCCCCTAGGTGTCTAGTTTTAAAAAATGCACAGATTTTGTAGGTTTTCCTAGGTGCCGGCTGAGCTAGAGATCAAAATACACAGCTAGGCACTTTCCAAAAAACACGTCAGTTTTCAATGTAAAAATGTGATGTGTCCATGTTGCGTTTGCTGTCGCAGCCATTAGGCCTACCCAACCAAGTGAGGTACCATTTTTATTGGGAGACTTGGGGTAACACAGAATAGAAGAACAAGTGTTATTGCCCCTTGTCTTTCTGTACATTTTGTCCTTCCAAGTGTAAGACAGTATGAAAACAAGACATCTATTTGAGAAATGGCCTGTAATTCACATGCTAGTATGGGGACTACAGAATTCAGAGATGGGCAAATAACCACTGCTTCTCAACACCTTATCTTGTGCCCATTTTTGAAATACAAAGGTTTTCTTGATACCTATTTTTCACTCTTTATATTTCACCAAATGAATTGCTGTATGCCCGGTATAGAATGAAAACCCATTGCAAGGTGCAGCTCATTTATTGGCTCTGGGTACCTAGGGTTCTTGATGAACCTACAAGCCATATATATCCCCACAACCAGAGGAGTCCAGCAGATGTAATGGTATTTTGCTTTAAAAAATCTGACATTGCAGGAAAAGGTTACATATTAAAATGTGGAGAGAAATGGCTGTTTTTTTACCTCAATTTCAATATTTGTTTATTTTAGCTGTTATTTTCTGTAGGAAAATCTTGTAGGATCTACACAAATGATCCCTTGCTGAATTCAGAATTTAGTCTACTTTTCAGAAAAGTTTAGCTGTCCAGGATCCAGCATTGGTTTCACACCCATTTCTTCCACTAACTGGAAGGAGGCTTAAAGCACAACAAATAGTACAAACGGGATATGGCCCAGTAAAATGCCAGAATTGTGTTGAAAAATGTGGTTTTCTGATTCAAGTTTGCTTGTTCCTGAAAGGTGGGAAGCTGGTGATTTTAGCAATTTAAACTCTTTGTTGATGCCTTTTTAGGGAAAAACCCACCAGCCTTTCTTCTGCAGCCCTTTTTTCCCATTTTGTTTAGAAAAAAAACAGAAATTTTTGCTGTATTTTGGCTAATTTCTTGGTCTCCTTCAGGGGAACCCACAAACTTAGAGTATCTCTATAATACCTAGGATGTTGGAAAAAAAAGGACACAAATTTGGCGTGTGTAGCTTATGTGGACAAAAAGGTATGAGGGCCTAAACGCGAACTGCTCCAAAGAGCCAAAAAAAGGCCTGGCACCTGAGGGGGAAAGGCCTGGCAGCGAAAGGGTTAAAATAGAAGAAATAGCATTAGAATTCTTACCCTTTTATTCTTAACTTTATTATAAACCTGCAGACACCTCCAGTGATGTTATTAATAGATTTCTACAAGACTGCCTGTTACATAAAATCCCTGACATTAACAGAACCAAACTTGACAAACTAATTGCTAGCCAAGAAATTAATTTGGTGATCAAATAATTAACATTCTAATAAAGCTTCTGGACCAGATGGCATCCCTACTGAATTTTAGAAATGTTTCCAATCACACCCCTCCCCCATTTTGCTTTAAATATTTACTGACTTTCAGAAAACATCAACAATAAAAGGTTCTTTTAAATAAGCCATTATTATTGTCCTCTGAAACCTAACAAAGGTTCCACTTAAGTTTCCAATTATTGACCCATATCTCTTATTAACCAAGATTATAAGATCTACGCCAAACTTTTAGCAAACAAACTAACACATTTACTCAGTTCTATAACATAACCAGATCAAAGAGGTTTTATAAAAGACAGACTTGCTTCATGTAACACCAGACTCCTATTTATAAAACACCTGTAAGCTCCGCCCGCTGAGCCACGCCCCGTCTACACTCGTAGTAGGTAAAAGAATTCCCGCCTTTTACCAGGATGATGGACAACTTTCCAAAACGACCCCACTGCGTTTACCGCCGTTTCAGGTGGTGCGTTGTTGATGCGCAGGAGCACATATCCACAAAGACGCACTAGTAACAATCACATTGCCAAAGGCACACAAGGTTGCTAGAGACGTTCCTCCCTTGGTCCATCACGTAGCCTCAGTGTACAACATAAACAGGGCATATAAAACATGCTAGGTAAAGCTTACTGAATTACTCGTAGAAAATAATCCGGTTGGGTAGGCCACGATGCTCATTTTACAGACACTAAACCTCAACAGGAAGCACTTACAAATATAAACGTGGCAGGTGCCCCAGTTGAAGCTCAGCTTCTGGAAAGGATATGCCAACCTAAGTCTTGGGCTTGGCAAAGATAAAGCAAGGCTGTGCGCTCAGAGATTCCAAAGCAGAAAACAATCTAGAATCCTTCCTGGAGGTGAACTAATGATGTACTGGAGCTTAATCTGTATCTGACTGTGACGCGCGGGTCCTAACTTTCCTCTCCTGGAGACATAGAGTTGAAGGTTCTCCCTTTATAAAGCACCTGTAAGCTCCGCCCGCTGAGCCACGCCCCGTCCACCCTCGAAGTAGGTAAAGGAATTCCCGCCTTTTACCTTTTTACCAGGATGATGGACAGCTTTCCAAAATGACCCCACTGCGTTTTACCGCCGATTCAAGTGGTGCGTTGTTGATGCGCAGAAGCACGAGGACATCTCCACAAAGACGCACTAGTAACAATAACATTCCCAAAGGCACACAAGGTTGCTGGAGACGTTTACCCCGTGGCCCATCACGTACCCCTAGTGTACAATATAAACACAAAATCGTTTTTGTAGTAGGTTCTCCCTTTATAAAGCACCTGTGAGCTCCGCCCGCTGAGCCACGCCCCGCCCACCCTCGAAGTAGGTAAAGGAATTCCCCGCCTTTTACCACGATGATGGACAGCTTTCCAAACGACCCCACTGCGTTTACCGCCGATTCCGGTGGTGCGTTGTTGATGCTCAGAAGCACGAGGACATATCCACAAAGACGCACTAGTAACAATCACATTGCTAATGCCACACAAGGTTTGCTGGAGACGTTTTTTACCCCGTGGCCCATCACATACTCTTACTGTACAATATAAACGGGGCGTATAAAACATGCTAGGTAACGCTTACTGACATACTCGTAGAAAATACTCCGGTTGGGTAGGCCACGATGCTCATTTTACAGAAACTAAACCAATAACAATAAAATACACACACACTCTTTTAAACCTGTCTGACTAAAGTATTTTTTACCCATGATTCTAATTATGTATTGTATGTGCATATGTGTGTTTTATTCGTGTGTGTGTGTGTGTGTGTATAAATATATATATATATATATATATATATATATATATATGTGTATGTATGTGTATATGTTGTTTCTGTGCCTGGCATGTTTGTGGATCATTGCATGGCTCCTGATATCTATGAATTTCTGCTCTCTTTTTATCACACTTATCTACCCATCACTCTTATGTCATGTCTCTATCAAACTATCCTCCATTCTCACTCGGACTCATCCCAAATCCCTTCGACCACTTTCATCTCCTAAAATATCTCTGCCTAAGCTCTTCCCCTCCACCTCCACATCTAACTCACCAAACCTCACTCTACCTCTGTGACCTCCCACACAACCCTACTAAATTCTCCTGCATTCTTCTCACCCTACTTCTATGCTCTCCCTAACCCATCCACATCCTCTTTCCCCTCCGCTCCCCTATTATTCATCTCAAGCCTTTGGATTGAGTAAATGAAGGATAAACTCCCAATTAACACTTCTGGATTTCTTTCCTCCTCCACCCCTCCATTACTCCAGTCAATCTAACTAACAAACTCTCATATCTGCAACTCAAATTAACTCATAATAATACTAAAACTGTACTCCTTATTAAATTATACTAATCCATCACTAATTCTTGTTGGGTACCGGAGTAGCGTGCTACTCATCGAAAAAGCGATTCGACGCCTCGTCAGGGGTAGTAAGCGCTATATAAATACGATTACAATTACAATTACAATTACAATTTCATGTATTAGCTTCGACTAATTAATCCAACATCCAACAGGTTTATTAAGATTAGATGCTAAAATGCATATGATAAAGTAAACTGCCAATTCATGTTCTGAAAGTTAGAAGCTTTTCATCTTGGTCCTACTTATATAAACATCTTTTAATTATTATATACTACCCCATCTGCCATGATTCATATTAATGGTTCCTTCTCCTCTTCATTTAACCCCCATAGAGATACTAGACAAAGTTGTCCGTTATCCCCGCTTTCATTTTTAATTGCTATTGAATCCCTTCTTTGTTCTTTATGGTATAATAAAGACTTTACTGGAATCATTTTCAAGGATATTGTTAAAGTTTGTGCCTGTGCTGCTGAAGTGCTATTATATGTCAATAATCATGCTGCAACAATACCCATAATACTGCATGTTATTAACCAATATGCTAATATTTCTGGTTATACATAATGTTACCAAAACCATATATTTCCATAAATGTATTAGGTGCTCCAGATATGATAGCTGTTACAAATATAATAATAAACTCTACTTCTCTAAAATACCTAGGTATCATGTTTTCTCATACTATTAAAGCTGCTATAGTTTTAAATTGTTCTAAGATGCTTACAAACACGAAGGAAAAGCTTGAAAATGTTCAACTCTTCACTTGAATTGGCAGGGATGCATTGAAGCGCTTAAAGTGGTTAGCACTCTCTGAATTCTTTACAGGTTATCTATGTTGCCAAGTTGTTTTCCTTCCACTTTCTTTGCTAAAATATACAAATTGTTCAACACGTTGATCTGGAATAATAAACCTGCATGGAAGGTGATGTTGGTTTACCTGACCTCAAGGAATCCCATACGTCTTTCCTCATTGCCTAAGGCTCACAGTGGTTTCAACCTAGTGACTCTGTCTATACTCCTAAATAGTTTGTATTGGGCGTCTATTCTGAATCAAGCCCTGGTATGAAGCCGTAAATGGTCAGCCAAATGGTAAACGCCATTATGGGCAGAGTCATTGGTAGTTCCGATCTTCAAAAGGGGCTTTAAAAGTGACCCCAAATTCTACCACCCCCTTCCCTCCTGGACTCTTCTGCTAAGATTCTGGGTACGGTGATCTTGGAAAGACTGGAACATTGAGCTGAGGTCAACAGTGTGCCCAAAGAGGCACAATATGGGCTCAGGAGGGGTCTGGGGATGGCAAACAGTCTATAAATTTAGATCGCCTTATGCGGAAATACACAAGGACAAAGAATGGTCATCTTCATTTATGTTTTGTGGACTTGTCCAGTGCTTTGATTTGGTAAATCACTCAATCTTGTTGTGAACTCTGCTTTGTATGGGATCAATGTTAGAAGTGTTGTCATTATTATCTCAATATAATAGGAACTAATCAGCTAGAGTGCAATACGGGCTTAATGGGGAGTGTTCTCCACCATTCAAAATACAGAAAGAAGTCAAGCCTGGGTGTGTATTGGCACAATTTTCGTTTTTCTTGTTTATAAATGTGTGGCTAGATTGATCCAAGATGTGTCCTCCGACTCCCCAAAAGTAGAGGGACGGGCAATCTCTGTCCACCTCTGAGCTGATGATCATGTTCTATTTTCAAGGACCACTAATGGCTTGCAACAACTAATGGATGCTTTGCAGCAATCATGAAGTACAGGGAACTCAAAATGAATCTAAAGAAAACCTATACAATGCAAGTGGACAGGGTGCATGTAAATCATAAATTCACCACATCAATGGCAATCTTACTCAGAAGGACCACATAATTTTCCTATTTAGGCATTCTCTTTACCTTTAGCGGATCCTGCACTAAGAACTTTGAAAACATCAGGCTAAGATGACACGCTGTGATGGTATCAGCTGGTTCACCTCTAAACTGAGTTGCAAAGCGATCTGGGAGATAATCACAATTTATAGATCCAAGTGCCTATCCGCTGCCACCTATGGTGGTGGGCTATAAGGGCGTGCAAAAGCTGCCAATCTGCAAACATAATAGAATACTGTTCTTCGGTGTCTACTTGCCATGCCACAATCTACATCAGCTTTTATTGTACAAAGGGAGCTGGGGATGCAACATATTGAAGATCTCTTAGTGGCAAAACCAATCCCATTTTCTCTCTCTATATGGAGTAAAGAGGAGACCATGTTTACAGAGCAATGAAAAGAGGACTGTTTACGATGAGACAATGTGCTAAGAATTTGATGGCTCTCACATATTATTAGTGAGATTGTCCAGATTAATGTCCCTTCATTGTTAGAGAAACCAGAAAGTATAACGCACTTTAGCAAGAGTGAACTGAAGGTTTCACCCCTTAACAAAAAAGCATGTGCTAGATGTGCCAAATAAACCTCTAGCCCTGACTGATAACATATCTGTTTGTAGCCCACAACAAGGGCTTACAGAGGTATCTTTTAACCACATCTAACACTCAAAATCATTTTGTCCTGACATGTCTACACCTGAGTACAGCCCACATATTGGTGGTTTTCCCAGAAATGAAGCAATGGCCATATGAGGTAGGAAAATGCCCACATGATGGTATATTGACACAAGGCACAATGCACTTTATGTCATTTTGTAGTTTCTATACCGATATCAGGAAATGATACTTAAAACCACTGTTTTAGGTACATTACTCTGCCCCGTGTTGGAGAGGCCAACCCTCTCCTTTATACATAACTGGCAAGCAGGTGATCATTTATTAAAATATTGCGAGTAACCACCTCTTTCCTAAGGGGTTGCATCAAGGGCTTTATTTTTTGTAAAGAAAAATTAGAATGCTTCCCTAACCAAGGGAGTCCCACCGGTGCATCATTTTAGCACGGGGATAAATATGGGGCTATGGGGATAGCACCATTTTTTAGATGGGAACACCTACCTTGCATCTCATTGACGTAAGGTAGTTGCACGCATCCAAAAAATGGTGCAAACTCCTATATTTTGACGTTAGACGTGTCTAACGTCAAAAAATAAATATGGAGTTAGGTTTGTACTGAATTTGCGTCAAAAAATGATGCAAATTTGGCGCAATTGAAGTATAAATATGGGCCTATGTGTGGGTGTAAAGCATTTTCAAGATTTGTGTGAGCAATCTGTAAGGTTTTACATTTGTTTTTATGCATTTTAGGATGTTGTGTATGCATGGATGTCTTACTGTGTGTTTTTTGTATTTTTAGTATATAGAGTGTGTTGATCAGACAGGCATGTATTTGTGTTCACGATATTGTGGAAAAAATGTATTTGTTCTGAACTATATTGTGTTTTTGCTTGCCATGATGTTATAATTCGGGCAAATTGCTTGTTTGCTTATGGGTGTGTTTGAAAATCTGCATATTTTCATTTGCACAGAACAACTGCTCCCAGAGCTCTTCCTAATTATGGGGCCATCATCTTCTCTGCAGCCATTTGCAAGTCTTTAATTCTGCAGAAATCTGCTGCTGGAGATGATTTCCCCTCTCAGGCGCCAACTGCTATTGTAGTCGCACAATTTCCCAATGTGATTACAATATAAAGAGCTGCTGGCATTCCGACTTTATTTTATGCCATAATGTTTACTCCTTCCTACTCTATAATTTTCATTATTTAAATGTGCACAGTCCATCATTTCTGCATAAATGGATGTTAACTTCGCAGCACACCAGTAAATCCAGAAATGGGGCCTCAGCTTGGCTCAGTCGAATGTATCACCATAAACCTGAATTATTACTTAGAGATTACTAACCAGGGTGAGTGAAATAACCACTGTGAACGTCCAATTTAATTAAGATATATATTTTATTAGAGCTGCATTTAATGGGAACTGCAACGATGCTGATGCTTTCCGTGCGAAAGCCCCTGTGATGCTGAAACATGACATACCATAGTTTGTGATAATAGGACTCAGAGCTCGAGTATTCTGATGAGAACCCCCTGGAAGTAAAACACAGCATGACAAGACATGAGATGCAAAGGCACATTGCACAGGGTTCCATTACTCTCTTACTTTGTATCAGAGCATATGTGATTCTGTGTCAGAGCTCTTCTGATTCTAAGAATTTGCACCTGAACTACTCTGATTTTAAAAACCTTCTTTCGAGGTGATGTTATACTGTATCAGAGCACTTGTGATCCTGTTTCAGGGCTCTTCTGATTCTAAGAATCCACACTGGAGCTCCACGGATTTTATAAATCTCCATCTGAGGTCATGTGATTCTGTATCACAGTACGTGTGATTCTATATCAAAACCCTTCTGGTTTCAAGAATCTGCACCAGAGCTCCACAAATTTTAAAAACGTCCACCAAGGTCATGTAATTCTGAATCAGAGCACTTGTGATTCTATGTCAGAGCTCTTCCGGTTGAAAGAATCTGCACTAGACAGCCACAGATCTTAAACACCTACATCTAAGGTCATGTTATTCTGTGTCAGAGGACTTCTGACCCTAAGCATTTGCACCAGAGCTCCTCTGATTTCTTCAACGTCCACCCAAGGTCGTATATTGCGTTGCAGAGTTCCTGTGATTCTGTGTCGGAGCTCTTCTGATTCTAAGAATCTGCACCATCCGAGCACTTGTGATTCTGTCAGAGCTCTTCTGATCCTAAGAAAATTGCATCAGAGCTACTCTGATTTAAAAAAAAACCCATCTGAGATAATTTTATTAAGGATCAGAGCGCCTAATATTCCAAGAGTCTGCATTACAGCTTCTGAGATCTAAAAAATTGCAAGCAATGCACATGTGATTCTACAACAGAGCTTCTGTGATTCTATAGCAGAGCTCTTTTGATTTTAAGAATCTGCATCAGAGCTCCAGTGAACCTAACAATCTAAACCAGGGTTCTGACATTCTGCATCAGAGCTTCTGTGATTTCAAGAATTTGTGTCAGGGTTTTATCATTCTATATCCGACCTCCTTTGCGTCAATGTATCTGCATCAAAGCACTAAAGCACTAAAACTTCACTTAGCTTAACATGTGCATTAGAATCAGACCTCTTGTTTGGCATTGCTGGAAATTATGGAGGATGGGTTCCCGCGAGGACCTGTAGTCTCGTAGGCCTAGAAATTCTCCTGTCCAAGCATGATATTGTCATAAACTGAAGGTCAGCTCCAATTACTCCTTTTAGGGAATGGCTCCAGGGAATGATCTGGTATGCTATGCAGGAAAAACCCATTAACCATGCAACAGTTTGCATTCAGTAGCATGCAAAGATTTGGGAGACGTGGTTAACCCACTTTCGTATTCATTTGTGAGTTGTACCAATGTATCCCTGGGGAGTTGACCTAACACTGCAATATTATTTGTTATTGCTCTGTTTCTTTTGTCTCTGTTGCCTCTTTGGCAGCATCCCACGTGCAGTTCTGCCATATATTGTTCTATTATGCCTGACAACTGATAGAATACCAGTTTACCTCCTTGTTTTTGTATGACCATGTGGCTGGCAGCAATTTTGTCCAGCCAGTGTTCCTTTGCCATAAGCTTGCATGTGTTCTTTTTTGGTTCTCCATGCCTCCCTGCTCCTTGCTGTTTGACGATATGTCTGGTGGCCACTTTGTCCAGAAAGCTGGTGTTCCTTTGCCATAGGCTTGCATACAAACATCAGCAATTATTGATTGTCTAATTAGTTAAATTTTTGTGTACATTTTCAGTTTTATTTTAATTCTTTATTTTATTTTTTTATTCCATTTTTTATTTTATTTTACATATATATTTTATTTTACATTTCTTTTTTATTTTATTTTTTATTCCAATTTTTGATTTTGTTTTAATTTATTTTATATAAACTTTTAATTTATTTAATTTCTTATTTTTTAATTTAATTTTTATTTTATTGTTTTTATTTTTTTCATTTTTATTCAATTCAGCAACATGCCCTTTTCCATCTACCCATCCATTTCTCCATTCATCCATCCATCCATCCACCAAAGGCGCACAGCGGTGCTACAGCATTCTGTTCCTTTAGGTGTACATATGATACCATTTCTTCTTGTGCACCCTCACTAACGATATGTTTTTCTCACTTGATTGCTTTTAGGTGCACAAGTACTGCCAAAGAGAAGGCCTGTACAGTTACTTCGGTCCTCTGAGTCCAAACGCTTCTGCTTGTGCATCTTAGTGCCACTGCCAACTAAGAGCTTAAGAAGATGGTCCCAAATAAAGTTGTTCCCAAGAAAGTGGTCAGTGAGAAGAGGCAGCTTTTCAACAGTGGTGTGCCGATGGAAACCTTTTTCGGCAGACATTGCCTGCTACACCGGCCTCCTGGGAGGAACCTGGGAGCAGTACTCCTGCATCAACAGCACCACCCCAACCTAAGCCCAAGACCACGTCTGTCAGTGAGGCAGCCACTGAAATCATGGTGATGCAGTCAAGCAGTGACATTGAATTGGAGTTGTCCCTTCTTTGGCAAAGTAGTACCCAATCTTTTCGGGAAATAAAGAAAAGTGCCAAGCATCCATCAATAGTAGATCTTCCCAAAGTTGGAGCAGAACAGGAGGTCGAGCATCTTGCTGAGCAGGAACTTCCTATTTTAGAATCAATGGCTCCCAGATCTCCAGCAAGAAAAAAGGAAGGGTACTACTCCACCATCAGCTCCAAGCACCACTTCTCATGGTGATGATAGGGACATGGAGTGGACCCCAGTGGATTTCGGGAGACGGCAGGAGAGGTAAGGGAAAAGAAAAGTTCCAGAAACCCTTAGAATCATGGAAGGGGATGATGATGAGGAGGTCGATGATGACAAGCAAGTCATTGTTGAAGCTGGCAGAGAGGTGTCCGACATTACTATCCAACCTGAGCCGAGGGATGTGGCACAGGCAGCACCGCCAGCTCTCATATTTGTAAGCCACCAGCGGAGATCTGTACCATCCCGTTCCACAGTATAAGTATGCACTGCAGAGAGGCAATCAACACACCCACCTACCTCCAGTTCTTCATCAGGCATTGGCAGTGGCCAAATAAGAAAGTATCTTTCCACAGTTTAGGATTTTTTATGATTAGCAAACAGGAGGAGAATATTGCGACATGCTACCTTTGCCACGCAAGTGTTAGTCGAGGAAATCCTGGTTCACATTATGGTACTAGAGACCAGACAACCCATAGGAAAAAACATCACACAATCCGATGGGAGGAGCACCTTAAAAAAATGGCTGAACGTGGTTGCAATGGCAGAGGTGAGGAGAGCCTGGAAACATCAGCTACAACTGGTCAAGTCATGGTGAATGGTGAGGAACACAGGGTGACATCCTCACGCAAAGCAGCCCTGTCCCCAGCAGTGCACCAGAATCACCTGCCTCAGCAACCTCACTGTGGCACAGGAACACTCAGTCAGATGGAGACACCATGGCATATGGAGACTGCACCACAACACAAATTGAATGTACAACCACTTACATCTCAAATGTCACCTATGTCAGTGACCCCACAAAAGAAGAAAATCCAGACTACTATCACAGGCATGTTTAGGCAGGAGGCGCCCTACGACTGCATCCACCCATTGGTATGTTTGTACAATGGAAAGCTGGCATAAATGTTTGCGCTGACCTCCTTCTTTTTTCTTTTGTGGAAGGAGTGTGATTCTTAGAGTTTGTGGTAGCCATCTGCCTGAAATGGAAGATTTCAAGTCAGACCTATTTTGCCAGGGTTGCTATTCCAGTGCTGCATCAAGATGTGCTGCAATTGGTTGGACAAGCTTTGCAGCAAAGTGCTGTCCACATTATCCACCTGACGAGAGACATGTGGACCAGTTGTAAGGCTACTGATTACATCTGCATCACTGTACACTGGATCTCTTTAACATGAAAAACAAAAGCTAGCTACAGGTCTTTGCCATGAAATTTTTAAAAGCATTCAACAGTAGCAATGTTCGCCATCGAGAAAACACATACAGCTGCAACATCTTGGATAAATTTAATAGCAAGGTTGTAGGGAAGTGACCGAGAGGTCTCTGAAATGAATTTGTTGTCCTGGACAATGGCAGTAACATAGTCAGGGCCATGACAGAAGGTGGCTGTTTCAAGGTCCTGTGTTTGGCGCACTGCATCAATTGTGCAAGACTTTCTCAAGAAAGAAGTCTGACCAAATGCAGACAAATCTTTACTAATTTCAGCCATTCTTTCAAAGCACGGAAGCAGCTGTGGATTACTGTGTGATAACTGAGTACCAGTTAAAGCCCTGGTACAGGAGGTGCCAACATGTGGAACTCAACATATTATATGATGCAAAGTCTGTTTGAGCAGTACAGACAGATCAATGACTGTGTCATTCAAAGAGGGGATACAATTGGGAAAGCTATGGCCATGGATGTGAACAAATGGGGCCTAGTCAAATGCCTGACCCACATGCTGTTCCTTTTTGAGGTTTTCACGCAGGAAGATAGCAAATGGGCCAAGATATTACATTATTGCATATGCTACAAAAAAAACTGCTAAAGAAGGTGTCTAAATGGTTCACACCAGGAGGTGTGAATGAAAACCCAGTAGCGCATGCCTTAGTTGAGAGCCTAATCCTTCGCTTAGCTTGTAATGCAAGGCAGCAAAATGACATTACCTTGTCCAAAGAGTAAATTTGTGCCACCCTACGTGATCCATGCTCCAAAAAATGATCTCCTCTTTCATTCCTTTTTCTGAAGGAGTTGTTTCAAAATACATGAGGTGGATTGTTGAGCAAGTCAGAGACCACCTGGAAGAAGAATTGCTGGAATTTAGAGATCCACTCTGCAGTTCTGGGGTGCTGACTTCAACTTCCAGATAGGGCAGTCTTGTCTCACAGCAGCCAACACCAACAACGACTGCATCAGAAGAATCAGACCCAACCCCTGCATTGGCTTGGTTTCAAGTGGCAGGGCCTAAGTCCAGCACAGGGGTGAAGGAAAAAGAGGTCGAGCAAGTGGCAGCACCAATGACACTTCAGAAGATGTTCCAGGAGTATCCAAATGACACAAAAGAGGACTATATGGATCAAAACCCATCAGTGTATTGGTATGGGAAGATGCCCCAATGGCCAGAGCACAGCAGGCTGGCAATAAAGTATTTGACTTGTCCTGTAGCCAGCCTGCCTGCTGAATGTGTGTTCAGTGCAGCTGGTGCAGTTGTAACAGTGAGAAGGACCAGTCTCTCACCTCAAAAGGTAGAGAGATTAACCATGATCATAATAAACCAGCATTTTATACCACCTGATTACACCAGTCCCAACACACCGTAGGAGGGGAAGAGAATGATTTGTCAGAATCAAGTGTGTTGGTTGACCAACGTCTGGATGAACCACCAGAGTTTGAGGACAAACTCTACTTCCTGGACCGGTTATGCCATTGCCACCATAGAACTTTTGTAATAATTTCTCATTGAACTTCTTTCTTTCTTGCAAAAAGAATGCTAGTGGGACATAATGTTTGTGTGCGGTTTATGGTGCCCCACCATGGTGACTCTGACGCCTAGTACTCACTCAGCCCTATGGACTGGAGAGAGGTGCATTGTAGGGAAATGCTGCTGAGTATATGTTTGCTGCATTGCTGGCTCAAACGTCAAACTCCTCTTATGTGCTTGCTCTACCTCAGATTCTTCTTGGTACACTCCCGAGTCCTCATGAAGCTTACCTTTCTTTCTTTTGCTCATAACCTTTAGTCTATAATACAGTTACTGTTTTTTTTCAGTTCGTAAGCCTTTTCCTAGTCTTTTGCAGCACAAACAAAACTTGTTGATAGCTCAGAACTCCAGCTTACCTACCGGACAAGCTCAGCCAACAGGCACACAAGAGTGACAGACATTCAAGAACAATGTAGATGCACCGTCCACTTTGGCAATACAGTATCATTTTCCTTTTAACAATCATAATTTTTAGAACTGGTTGGATTAACCTCAATCCTCCATAATTTGTATTTTTAAAACCTAGAAGACATAACCTTTAGATATATACTATCTTGGGTCCCTCTGGGGCAGAAGGGCTGTTTGCAATGCATTTAACCCAAATGTATCATACTTACCCCTTCATCGTTTCCTTCCACAACAGAATGATGAGGGTGTGCTGTTTGGGGTCCCGATGAATATTGTTGTTGTGGTTTCTTTACATGTAGTGTTTGTCTTTGTCACACTTTTCCCCAAATCTCCTTTCCCATTCAGTCATCGAGCTCCAAACCCTCCTACCCCAGGATGTGATTTTTATTGAGCTGTGAATTAATTTTACACCATAAATGGATCACTCACTTGCTGGGGTGGATGTGGTGAAAGGGACACCAACTCACTGCATGACCTTGTGTTACCTGAGCAATAACATCATCATTCATGCCTTGTGTTGTGTGTTTCATAAAAACTCTTAACCTTGTCTAATCTCTCTCTTGACTCTGAGCCCACTTCTCCTTACACCATGATTTCATTTCCTGAGTTTACTTTTTAAATTCTAGCTCCCCACCATTTCTCAGAAGAAGTTTATATTGATAGTTTTTATTATCATATCAGGTCTTCTTTGTTGTGTGTCAAATATTGTCATTGTGGATGGTAGTCTGGTCTCACACTCGTCCTAAAGTTATGATATAATAATATGATCCCCTAACTCTCTGTTTTCTTTCAATCTAGTTGCCAGTGATGGATAACACTTTGATTAATCCTGAAGTTGGAGTTTGCATTGGTGGGAGTGGTAGCTGCCCTCTTCCCTGTTAGCGAGCTAGCCTGCTACTACTGCAAGATACCCTGCAGTAAGAAGACTCTCGCTTCACCTATTTAGGTAAGAAAAGAACTATCATCCCCTAGTTGTCTATATAGTTGTAGAGGGCAATATTTAGGGTATAAATAAATGACACTTTTTTTTAGCAGGTTTAAAAAACAGGCTACACTAAAAGACAACAGAGCAAATTAAAACACCTAACTAAATATTTGGGGCATAAATCAAGTTAAATAAATGATCTCCTTTTTATTTTTGACACTTATAAAAACCCACCTTTTCCACCCGCAACATGCCCAGCTCTTTCCCCCAAAAAACAGCCCTGTCCCCAAAAAGTAAAGTCCAAATGAAAAGTCCAATATGAAAAGATATTGAAAACCCCATCTCAACTCCCTCCCTACCCTCTCCACCCACAACAAGTTGTTCCCACCAATACAAAACATGTAAAAAATGGGCTTAATAGAGGGCCCTGTCTATATGGGTCTGGAGCTGGTCCAGGCTCTGCTCAATTCTGGCAAGCCAGTTCTCCATCCGGTTCATCTGCTGCAGGATATGGTTGAGCAATGCCCTGTTAGGGCGGGAGGGGGTAGCAGCAGATGCAGTCAGGGACCTGACTGCTGGTGACGGTGCCAACTATGTTGTGGCTGGGAGGCTAAAGGCTAGGGCGTGCTGAGCTGAGTCCTTGGTCCGAGGTAGCTATCTCACCCTCTTCCTCCTCCAGAACCACTATCCGGTAGTATTCGGCCTAGATGTTCTCCATCCTCTGCTGCCGCAGACAGGCAGCTATCTCCTGCCTGGTTGGTGGTCAAGCAGCAGGAGTAGCTATATGAAGAAAAACAAAAATAAAAACAGCAAACTGTAAACAATGTTCTGAACAAACACTTCTTCAAAGGTAGGTAGTGTGTGGCACAGTAATTACACTGCTTGTCCCCTATGGACACTGGAATTTGATTAAGAGAGTCACAGTGCCAATTGTATTTGTTTACCCACACATGCCTCTCAAATCACTGACTGACTAGAATTAAGGCAAAATAACCAGATTAAAACAAAAGTGATTTCAAATGTTTCCTTTTTAAGGTTTTTATTGTAACTAAACCAACACTTTTAGTGGATAAATAAAAATGAATTACCTCTCATTTATGAGTAGGGCGTTATGCACATTGCAGTAAAAATTGTTGTGCCATATTAATGAAGGCATACTAGCCAGTGCTTTGAATACTTTGCTTCTGTCTGTAGTCAGTGCAGCTGTAGTTGACTGTTATCTATCTTTAATTCCAATGGCCCTCCTCTTCCCCAAATGCCTTTCACTTAGTTTCTACTAAAATATGCCAAACAGCATGTATAAAATGCGGATATATTTATCCTATCTGCTGTAAGTAGATGGTAGGGAAAATGATGCACTGCACTACAGTCAATAGAACGGGCAATATCGATTGTATTTGGCACATTCTTCACAGGTTATCCCTTATGCCAAACTTGAAAACAAATCAGGCACTAACTTGTCACACTTTATTCACTGGCCTCAACCTCTACCACAAATTCTTTCCAACAACCTCATTCACTGGGTGGTGCAAAAGGAAATGTGACTTACTCTACTGCAGAGTAAGGCAGATGGAGTAGATGGGTAGGTACAGCTTTTGCTATAGAATAGATGGGTGTCAATGATCATTGATTCATCATATGTCTAAACTTTGGCTTTGGCTTACTCAGTCACTTTGTAGATGAAAGTCTAAAGGGAAAAATCAGAACTAACATAAAATATATCTGTTATGGGAAATCCTGAAATATATTTTAGAAACACTTCTCATAGTCATAAATATGTGGTACATGCAAGAATGGCTTTTTCAATTTGTTTGTAGGCTGTGACGGAAAACTTAGGAAAGAATAAAGGAGTGAAGCACTAATAGGTGACTGAGTGGGAAAAGGGAAAACAACACACCTTGGGCCAGATGTAGGTAGGAAAAATATAGCGATTCGGAAATAGCGACTCCATGCAAATCGATATTTCCGACTCGCAAAATCAAATGCAAGAAATATTTGCGATACCAATTTGCGAGTTGCAGAGGTGTCGCACAGCAATTTGTGACCTTCGCTTTTAGCGAGGTTGCAATTTGCGACCTCGCTAAAAGTGAGATCGCAGTTTGCAAGAAGGGTGTCGCAAATTGCGACTGACTCGCTAATTGCCTGCAGGTGCACCACAACAGTTCTGAAACCCACTTCCTGGCTCTTGGTGATGACATCAGAACCAGGAAGTCATCAAATACACCTGGGAAGAGGGAGGACCACACCCATTTCAAACTGCTGTACCACACCCAGGGGAGAGGAGCTGCAGCAACAATGGAGGAGAGAGGCAGTGCTGGCCGAAGGAGGAAAGTGAAATTTTCTGACAAGGAGTTGAAGGTGCTGACTGAAGAATGCTGCCTGCATCATGATGAACTGTTTGGGAAGGCAGCAATGAGTGTCCCAGACACTCAAAAGAAAAGGATATGGCAGCAGATACAGGAGAAGATCAATGCCATAGGGGTGAGCCACCGCACCCTTGAGGAAATTCGCAAATGGTGGTATGACCTGCGCTCCAGGACCAAGCAGAGGGTTGCGGAGCGCATGAGGGAGATGAGGGGCACCGGAGGAGGCCCATCCACCATCCCACCACCCACAGCCCTGGAAAGTACGGTGGAGCAGACACTGGAGCCAGAGGCCGTAGAGGGCATGGGAGAACTGGACAGTTCAGCGCCAGGGACATCAAAAAGTGAGTACCATGAGATATGCTTTGACACCCACAAATGCAGTATACACACCATCCCAGTACACAGCAGCAGGCACCACCAGACATGCCCCATTCCAGTCTAGCAACCTCTAGAATAGTGCATTATGGGCAATGTAGTACAGTAGTCAGAATATAGGCAAATGTTTATTATGAGTCATAAAACAGATGTGCGAGACTGACTGTGTATCCCCTATGTCCCACAGGTCTCCCACAAGACGCCCCCAGCAGCGACATCAGGCAGGGAGGAGAACATGGGCCAGAGCCACTGCAGGAGGCTGCCGGTGAAATTGCAGGGCCCAGCAGGACACCACCAGGGTCCATTGAAGAACAACCGCAGGACATGGGGGCAGCAGAAACAACACCAGGGCCTAGCCCCACAGAGAGGCGCACAGAGCCAGCAGCTGGACGAATGCGCAGACGCCGGCGCAGAGTTCAGTCGGTGCCCCAGGAGGAGGTAGGGGACGCAGTCTTTGCGGGCTTGGAGACATCACTCATCCATGGTCAGCGCCTGCAAAACAGACAATTAAGGACCATCACCGGAACCCTCAATATAATGCAGAGCAGCATGACACATGGGCTGGCGAATGTGAACAGTTAGTTCAACTGAATGAATGAACATCTGAGGGATTTAACACAGGCCATCCAACATCTGGTGACTGAACTAGTGGCAGACCGAGGACATGCAAGGTGCAGGGAGCGCCACACTGTGGCATGCTTTGACTGCCTGGCAGCATCTATTGGGCGTCTTGCCACAAGTACTACAGGCCTCTCAAGGCGTACAGTCAGCCTCCAGGTGGAACTTGGGCACTTCGCAGGGGATGTGGTGCGAGGACTTGGCCGCATCAGCCATGCGGTGGACATTGTGGAAGGCAGGCAGGCTTCAAGGGGCACAGGGGAGACCCCTCAGGACAGCGAGGAGGGGTCAACCATTAGTAGTGTGTCTGCCAGCGAGTCCCGTGTGCTACAGAGTAGTAGTTCACGGCAGGGGTCAGGGGACCCACCAGGTATGAGCAATGGTGGCCGCTCTAGGAGGAGGGTGTGAGCCACCAGACTGTACTGTACATGAGGCACATGAATTATAATGTGTCTTAATTGCAATTGGGCAATTACAGACTGTGACATACAGCACTATTCTTTTTCCACATAGTTTAGTAATAAAAAGGTTTTGTTTGTTTCACTACTCAACGGGGCTTTGTGTGTCTGACATTAGTGAGTGTGGTGACAGTTGCCACGTACCTGCCAAAGTATTGAGTTGCAATGTGGTTCCATCTCTGTCTGCCTTCATTTGCGATGCTTCTATCCCCAGGCTGTCGGTGTGGTAGCTCTTGCTTCTTATCCTACGTGTCTGTGTCTTCAGGGGTGAGATGTAGCCCACGTCTGGTGGCAATGTTGTGTAGGATTGCACAGGTGGCGACAATCTTGCATGCTGTTTCTGGGGCATACTGGAGTGCACCTCCACTTTTGTGGGGGCATCTGAATCTTGCCTTTAACAAGCCAAATGTCCTCTCAATGACAGTTCTGGTCCACCGATGGGCACTGTTATATCGCCTCTCGTTCTGATTGCCAGGTGTTAGGTATGGGGTAAGTATCCATGGTCTCAGAGCATATGCACTGTCACCTGTTTGACAAAAATAAACAATTTTAGCAGGGCATGAATGGTTTCCACAGTGACCTGTATGTAAGGCTTCGGGTGTAGTCAGCAATACCTAATAGATATCCGTCTCCAAACTCCCCACGTTCTAGGCGTTGGTGTATCCCACTGTGCCTGAATATGTATGAGTCATGTGTACTCCATGGAAATTTAGCTACAATGTCAGTAATGACATTATGGGCATCACATACCACGTGGATGTTTAGTGAGTGGGTACATTTCCTATTGCGGAACACATATTCCAGATTTGCAGGAGGGCAGATTTGTATATGTGTCCCGTCCACACACCCTATAACATGGGGGAAGTTGGCAATTCTGTAGAACTCCAACTTGGTGCTGTGAATTTCTGCCTCATTCCTGGGTAGGTATATATATCTGGACATGTGTGTAAGTATGCCATCTAGGAATGATCTGAAGAATCGTTTGAGTGCACTTTGGGATACCCCACATGCCACAGCAATCACCCCCTGATAGCTACCCGAGGCCAAGAGGTGCAGTGAGCATAGCACTTGCACATTTGTAGGGATGGCGCTGCCGCGCATTGTCTGTCATTCAAGCTGAGGATTCAGTAGTTCAATTGATTCTAAGATTACAGCACTCTTCAGTCTATATTTGTCATATATCTCCTCCTCAGTTTGTTGAAATAGTGTCTGCCTGGTTCGGTATATCCTGTCCTGTCTCTGCCTCCTCCTCCTCTGCTGGGCGGCCTGGACTCTCCTCCTCCATGCTATCACGTACAGTTCAGCCATTTTGAGTCACCCAGATGCCTTCTGGGTCTCCTTTTACACTTTGGTTCCGGTTACCACCTGCTCAGAATCAGTGGTAATCTGGATGTGCAAAATTGGCTTTTTGCGACTAGTCGCAATTTGCGACTGGCTTTTGTATATGGTTTGCGACTCGCAATTTGTGACTTCCTATTTGCGGGTCGCAAAATCAGGTCACAAATTTTGCGAGTTGGTAATGGCTTGCATCGCTATTTGCATTTCGGAAATGGGATTTTTGCATCCCATTTTGGATTTTGAGAGGTCGCAAATAGTGATTCAGGATATTTGCGACTCGCAAATGTTTGCTAAATCTAGCCCCTTGTGTGTTTGGTTTGCAATGCATTGAAAACTTTGTAAATGTCGAATTAACTGAAGCAGACACACATTGCACAGCCAACACTGCAGGCAGAAATTAAACCATCCTGCCCTTCCTCGGTCATGGGTGGTGAAATGCCATGGGCAGGGAGGAGGTTGATGAATGATGATGATGGGTGGGATACAAATCTGCCTCGTTTAACAAATACAGTGAGTCAAGGGATTAGAACACAAATTAAACTACTCTGCACTTTGAACCATAGCTTTGATAACCATAAAACATAAAGCAGTGGGTGAGTAGCATGCCCCTCTACAGAAGAGTTCCCTTGTTTATTCATCCAAGTAATTATTTGATCTTCCTACTATATTATTCAGCCATAGCCACCGTGATTTAAGCTTACTTTCTCTCAGCCAGTCTTTCACCACAATTCACAATCCACTATCCATCCATTCAGTATCCACTATCCACCCCTTCTTTCAATCATCCTTTCACACATCCATCCATTTACCCAATACTAAACCACGCATCCTTTCACCCACCCAGGCATCCTTTCCTTTCGCACATTTCACCCATCCTTTCTTTTAACCTTCCATTATTTCCTATTTCCAACACACCATCATTTTTAGCATATACCATGTGTGCTTTTGCTGAGTTGCAGATAGAAGAGGCCTAAATAGCCCAACCACCACTGTAGCTGTACCACAGGGGACTCATGATCATAACAACACCTCTGTAGCTAGCGAGAAATAGTAATTGTCAGTAAGCAAGCAATGTGACTTACCACCGCCCTTCCTTGCCGCCACTTCTCCCCCTGCTCCATCTGATCCTCCAGCAGAATTTAGCCGGCTCCACTGGTGGTTGGTGTGGTTAGAGAAAAAACACATTATACAGTTTTTAGATGCCAGGTGCACTTCCCCTTAATTTTTTTTAATCAAAAACATGCAACCATAATAGATTGTTACAGTTTGGTTAGTACTGCTGTATCTTCTATCAAAAATATCACTCTGGACATTTTGTTGGTTCACAATGTTAGAAAAGCCAAGCAGTCAAGCCAACCAAAAGCGTTGCATAATGGAGGGGCAGAGCAATAGCCTATGATGTTGATGAATCAGAATCATTGAAGCGCAATGAAGGGGTGGAATATCAACGGCCAATGAAAGGCAGACGAAAAAGATAATGCAGGGATAACTGAAATTTTAAAAAATTGGATAGGGTAGTTGGAAAAAAAGGAGACAGTATAAAAAAAGTAAACCAGGCAAAATTAAAAGTAGTATAGTGGGCAGAGGCAAATGTAAGGGGAATAATGATAATAATATTAAATAACAGGACTTACAGGGATGAGCAGAACCCACAGCATTGGCGCTGGTGGTCGGCGCATCCCCAGCTCCTGCTGGACCCGCCTCTGTGGCGCCCCTCTTGCCCTTGGGTGTTGATATACAAAATAAAGAAGATTAAAAAAAAGATTAGTCGTACAGTTAATCTCCACAAAATTATTATAACAGGCAAACGCAGTAACATGTTACTTATCTAAATCAGATCACCTATGGTACTAGTATGATCGACTATTGTTGACTATACGTCTAAAATCCCTATTTCAAATTTCTGTAACAAAAACTGCATTTGGAAATAATGCATTGCAATGAGTGATCTTTGATTGATTCTATTCTCATTTCTCAACCCCCTTGAAGGGCCAACTCAGTCTCCCTTTTTAGAAACGCATATATGCATAATAGTAGTATTACTCATCACTGTGAAATTGCTGGGGCCTGTATGAATTACATTAGAAATGTCACAGAGAATGCTAACTCACTGATATCACTAATTCACTATGGTGACCGGAGGACCGGGGAGCACCTGTTTAGCTCAAATTGCATCACATAATTTTCTTAATATACACTAAACACTTAACAATATGTGTGAGCAGCATGCTATTCAGAGAAAAAAATGCATTGTAGAACACAAACAAAACAAATATTATAATTAATATTCACTGAGCCCTGGAATCTCAAAGCCTAGCAAGTGGAGCAGGCCCTGATCGAGGTCGAGGATATCTGCCCAGCTGTGCGTCAGCTGCTGGCTTGTGCGCTGGACCTGGGTGGTGTGTCAGACACACTGGCGCACCGATGCCCCATTGCAGTTGATGCTCCCACAGGGGGTAACTGCTACCGGCCTGCTGCCTGCTCCAGGCATGGAGCAGGCAGCACGTGCTGCACGTAAAAAACAGTGCTGTCACCTCCTCCTCACTAAAGATGGGCCAAGGCTACACCCCTTGGCGGCGCCACCACCAACAAGGTAGGCGGCTGCTGCTGGATGTCCAGGGAGGGCCCTAGAACTGCCGCTCCCCGGCGCTACCTTGCTCTGCCATGGTGCTGTGTGGTGGGGTGAAGAAATGAAACAGGAAGAGAGGGAAGGAAGGAAGGAAAATCTAAGTAAAGGGAAAAATACAAAATACAAAAATCACAAAAGCACCAAAAAATTACAAAAACTGAAACATGCACAGACACCAAGAGACAAACTAAAAGAATAAATAAAAATGAGGGGTAGATTAATTTGAAGGGTAGAGGACTGCAAAGATAATTAAGGAATGAAAAGACAGGCCCAGTACCATAAACAGTGAGAAACAAGTTGGCCATGCCAATGCGAACCACGGTGTGCCCTTCATGCACAATTTTGAATACAGGTGTGTACTTTGCATTGTGTTTGACGTAAAACGGGTGTGACAAGGAACTCTGCTCGCTGGTGGAACTCCACGTAGCACAGAAGAGTTTTTTATGACTTCGTGGAGTTCCGCATAGCGCAACTCTGCACATTCTGCCCTGGCAAAGCAGAGATTTGAGGCCCTGCAATCATTATTTTACAAATGAAGCACTAATTGGGTCCATTCATTGTCCACAGCCATGATCTTCAACAGTAGGTTATCTATTGTGTATGCCTAGCGCATGGATGTGCACAGTCTTTCAACTTTGCCACCACTGAGTGAAAATTATGAAATTAGTGTCCTTTTCCAGTGCAATGCCATTATGGGAAGAAAGGTTTTGGAAGAGAGCTTCTTAGAAATAAAAACCTTGATTGCATTTTCTGGTTGGCTGACTTTGATTGGAGTGAAACTTATCTTACTATATGGAGGAAAACTTAGCAAGGCCACAGTAAATCAGGTAACTTAAATATCAGAAACGTTGCCAAACTTTGAAGAAAATGTGCACACTCATAGGAAAGAGTTCATAGAAGTTCTTTGAATTTGATCCCATATTTACTAAGGCTTTGCAGCAGAGATAGCGTGATGCAAAGCAACGCATGCTATTTTCCATCCAGCAGAAAAGGTGTTTTGCACTGAAAAATGGCCCTTTCCAATGAGCGAAAATAGCTTTCTATCATTTTGGTCAAGTTGGTTGGGCCCATAACTTTTAGTGCAAAGCCTGAACTACTAAGATGGTCAGACTAGCCTTTGCATAAAAAACGAACACCTACTTTAAGGAGGTGCAAGCAGAGAACATTGTATTAATTTCTCCAAAAACAAAAAAAAAACATATTTCCTGTGTGCTAGTGGCACAGCACACATTCAGTGCATGGGAATCTGCTGAGATGGTCTGTACATAGGAATTTGTATACTGGTCTGTCTCAATTTTGACCCTTATTATCAGATTCAGGGAATCAATGTACAGGAACAGTTCCTGCAGAAATCCTGATATTGTGTGCTCTGTGCTTTTCCTGGTAAACTATAACCTCCCCATTCTGGGCTCCTCACGTCAGAATAGAGGACAATGTTTCTCCGTTGCAAACTGCAAAACCCAGAGTACTGCAGTTTTTGCTATATATGGACACATTTTCCGGGTTATATCAGGAGAACTTTGTGCTTGAAAGAACCACTGGGTCAGTAGGACATTTGCATAACATGAACATGTTATTTTCATACTGCAGCACTATGTGTGGACTATCAAATAATTTCACAGTGCCTAACGGTGGTGCAATCTGTCAATATAGACCTATTGGGAGCTCTGTTTTGGCAAAAGAGAGCGATAAGAGAAAGTTCAAAGATGCAGGAGTCAAGGAAGGAACTGGGTAAGACAGCTATGATAAAGGTACAAGGGCCACATGTAGCAAAGTCCGAGATTGCGACTCGGAAATTGCGAGTCTGTCTGACTCGCAATTTCCGAGTCACAATCTCGGATGCAGAACTGTGTCTCAGACACCGTCTGCGACTCGCTATGGGGTTGCAAAGACCCACCTCATCAATATTCATGAGGTGGGTCGCATTTTGCGACCCCATAGCGAGTCCCTGCACTCACAGGGATGGTGGCCTGCTGAAGTCAGCAGACCTCCCTGTCTGTGACTGCTTTTTAAATAAAGCAGTTTTTTTTTTTCATTTTGCAGCCCGTTTTCCTTAAAGGAAAATGAGTTGCAAAATGAAAAAACTTCCGAAACCATTTGGTTTCGTTTTTTCAGAGTAGGCAGTGGTCCATAGCACCACTGCCTGCTCTGAAAAAATATTTTTGGCGACATTCACAAAGGGGAAGGGGTCCCAGGGGGACTCCTTCCCTTTTGCGAATGAGTTACCACCAGTGTGACACTGGTGGTAACTGCGAGTTGCTTTGCGACCGCATTCGCGGTCACAAAGCAATTCTGAATTGCGATGCGAGTCGCAAATAGGAAGGGAACACCCCTTCCTATTTGCGACTCGCATTCACAAATTGCGAGTTGGTACCGATTCGCAATTTGTGAATGTGGATCGCGTTCGCCCGTTTACATGGCGCAAACTGCGATTTTCGCAGTTTGCACCATGCAAATGGCTTGCTACATCTGGCCCCAAGTATAGTGATTGCACGTGCTAATGTAATGCAAAAGATGCATGCCACGCTTAATAACCATATATCCCACATAAGGCTCTAGTGACTCGTAGGTTACAGGTGTTTCTGCTTATGTACTGCAGTAATCATGCCTTTGTAATAATATATGTAAGATTATGACTATGCATAATAGTCACCCTAGGTCCCAGCTATCCCTTTAAATATTACAAGATATTATATATTCAGACTACTCACTACATTAAAAATTAGAGAACATGAGACATTTATTTTATTTAAGAGGCAGATAGGAGATGGGGGTGCATTTTCAAATTCACAGCTCCAGCTCAGAGTCCCTTCATGGTGCATGTGTAAAGGTCCCACTGCTGTTAGAAATAGCAACATGTGACATGTTGTTACACATTGCATGTCCAAACTGAATGCCACTGTGGTTATAGGATCAATAGGCAGACTACGCCTGCTACTTTCTTAGGAGAACATTTCATCATGAAGCTGTCTTCGATTCACTATTAAGGCCCTGATTACAAGTACCAGTATTACACCTAGAGCGGTAACTCCAGATGAAATGCAACCTCTCTGATTATAAGTGGTGTGATGCCTCCTGGTCCACGATTACCAGGTCTGCAAATTCCACACCCATTATTCTTAGGCCCACAAACTTGGGTCTGAGAATTCGGGGTCACCAAACATAGGGCCCAGTTTCATTGTGTGCGAATGCATAACCATTAAAACAGCTACAGGTCAGGAGCAGCAGGTGGGGCATAGCAGGGGTGAATAAAATGCTTCCCCATTCAGGCCTAGGCCTTCCCTTAACTTGAGCCAGAAACAGTGAAGTAGTGACATACGGAGGCAAACGTGTCTCTGATTTCTGAAAAGACGGTAAACCAAATAAGGAACAGAGAGAAAGGCCCCAATTAAATACTACTTTATAATTATGATAGGATGAGGCCTATAAATTTGTCTTCTACTGATTCATAAAATATTCACTGTGGATTCTTATGGCTTTAATACAGGATGACTATGAAATCACTGTTGAATTCCAATATATTTATATTTTTCTAGGATAGAGCTACCCATTCCTTTTAAAAGATCATACTGTATAGCAGCATGCTCTGCTAAGACAGAAGGTAATAGGTTTTGAGCACCGGGAACTCATAAGACAACCTCTCACTTAGATGAATATACTATAGGACAACGGGACACTTGATACATAGTGTAGGACAACAGCATTCATGAAGATTCTCAAACTGTACCCATGTAAGAACGTGGCCAAGGACTGTAGATACTAAGAAGAAACACTTCTTAGTGTCCCAGGTTGCACCCCACATCACTGGGTTTAACAAGGATTCTACTGGTGGTATTTTTTCTACCTTCATCCTGCCACAAAACAAAAGATCCTGTTAAGAATGGGCACACAGATACTCCTATATGGATGCTCTTACACTAGCACCCATTTACCTTCAACTTAAGTTCATTCAGAAATGAAAGAGCACATTTTCAAAATTCATCCATCTCATACGGATTGAAAATATATAAATTTTTAAATAGCCATACGTTTGGCTAGCCACGGTGGCGGTTTCACCGCCGAAGGGCTGGCAGTGAAGACCGCCACATTATGGGTGTGGCGCGTTGGCCTCTGCCTGTACCCACAGGGCGGTTGGACCTGCCGAGCTGGAGATTAGCATCTTCGACCCAGCGGTCCAATGAAGACTGCTGGCGGTATTAGGAGCTGGCTTTCCACCAGGGTTTCTGCAGCCGTAGCACCACCACGAAAACCATGGCAGAAAGGCTAAAGGTGACAGGAAATGTATTCCCTGTCACCAGCAGGCGACTCCCTCACCCCTCCTCCATACCACAACCCCTCACAGAACAGACCCCCACCCCCCTTCTAGTACAGCATCCCCCACCCACCTCTAGTGCAGCGCCCCGCATGTGTACACACAGACACCCACATGCACCTCGCATACACTCATTCATGCACCTCGCATACACTCATTCACGCACCCTGCATACACCCATACACCAACAATGACATACACGCATTTACTCACAAGCATCCTTACACGCATACACTCACAGGCATCCATACACGCATTCACCTCAACATTCATACACGCACTCACTTCAACATCCATACACGCACTTACCTCAACATTCATACTCATTCAACCACGCATATACACATACATTCACACACACATACACACACCCATGCACATACACACACACATATACACACGCGTTCACACACCCATGCACACACGCATACACACAACCATACACGCACGCATATACACACACATACACACAGCCATACCCACACTCACACACAACATCCCCCATCCTCCCAAACCCCTCCCCTGTAGGACGATCAACTTACCTTGTTCGGCGAGGAGGTCGTCTGGCAGGGAACGGGCACTTCCACCGCCAGCAGTGCCCCGCCATCAGGACATTGCCAGGCCATATTACAGGTCATATTACGGCTGGTGGAGTCCTTTTGGCAGGGCCGGGCCGGTGGTGAAACCGCTCATGCGCCTCCGACCGCCAGCACGACTACTGGAGGATTTCCACCCAAAATGTGGCAGACATCCTTCAGTACTCGTGATATGGTGTACGGTCTTCTGGCACCCGCGGGTTTGGCGGTCCTGTAAAAAGACTGCCAAAGTCGTAAAGAGGGCCATAGTTTGTGAACTAAAAAAGAAAATTGGACAGGTCACCTTAATCCAGGAATTATCATACGTTTTTTACTCAAATTCATATAGGTAGTCAGTTTCAAGTCACTTTGTAGCACTTGGGAATCTATTTAGGTGAGGTGGGTAGATGGCCACTTGTTGGGGAAGGTAATGCAAGTTCATTGTCTCACTGGTTCCTTGCATTTGGTATCAGTCATTCTGTGTGTCTTATATGGGCCAGATCCAACGTACAGATCTTAGAGGATGGTTATATGAGTAGATCCCTATGTCCAGTTTCTGGGCAACAGAGAGTAGTATCCCGTAATTTGTAATGCTTTAGTCTTGCTTTTTTCACATGCCCTTAAGTAGGAACCCCTAGCTTATTATTGCAGCATCTAATGTTACATTCAGTTGTATATGTAGGTATGTATGTATGTTTTGGGTTTTATAAATTCCATAACTAGATGAAAGTATGTATGAGCTGCACAATGTTGTAGTTCAAGATTATTTACAAAATTAATAGAGAGGATGACAGGTGGAGCATTGAGAATTTTCTTCACATTTTGGCCCATCTGGAGAATCTTATCAATGGTGAATGATCCTTTAAGGAACGTGTTTCATCTTCTTTCTTTGCATTTCATTTCCTTGATACAACCATCACTCAATTGCCAGTCAGTGTGTCATGACTTTTTCCTCCAATTCAAGGGCCTACTGTGGTCCACACATTATTCGGCATAGCTTCCTCTTTTACTAAGTGACAACAGCAGCACAGCTTCTCAAGTTCCTTGGCCTGGTCTGGAAGAAATAGAGCTGAAGGTAGAGTTTTTTCCCTTTTGAGATGTCTTCCTGACCTGAAATGTAGATTAAGTACATCTACTAGTTAGAAGGTAACATCTTTTTTTAGTTTGGAGGGCAATGTGTAATGATATGTCCATTCCGTCAATATTTCAAGCATGACTTTGATCTTGAAGCCCCAGGAATAGCAGCATGCAGCGTATCACTTCCACAAAGAAGGTAAAAAGTGACATAAGAGGAACTACCATTCACTATGCCAAACAATGGAAACCTGAGTCTCCAACCCTCATAACATGCCAAACATGCAGAACAAAGCACATGCATTGGATGCGAAATGGAGATAGGTCTCCATTTATGGGAGATTGGATTGACATTACAAATAAAGGCATAGATTCCTTCTTGACCCTCACCTGTAGACCAAGTAAAAAGGATGTTTCACCTGAACTGGGATCAGCTGCCAATAACATTTCAGTCTCCTCAAGGCTTAGCCCAAGTTGGGACTGTATCCACCCTCTAATAGGGCTTGGGTGCACCACTTGACCAGCAGAGCCATGTGCTCTTCTGGTGAGCATTAAGTATACAAAACAGTGATAAATAGAATGCTTGAATTAATCTCAGCTACCGGTAATCACTCGGCCGCATCCCAATCCATCATTATTTTGCTCACTATGCCACCTCAGATTGGACCCAGCTATATACAAATCAGTCTTGATCCTGCTCTAATAGGAACAGTCCAGCTGGAACTGCCAAGCCAGGTCCTCCCTGAACAGGAACACAAGCCACTCAGGACTGGTGTTGTTCTAGTTATGGGCTCATCAGCCAGGCACAAATTGGCTCAAGTGACAGTGTCCACGGGACCCAGGTCTGAGTATATCCTTCCCACTTAGGGACACAATAAGTATACAAAACAGTGATGGATGGAATGCTTGAAATAATCTCAGATATTGGTACTATCTTAGGCCACAGTATACTTATATTAGCAAAATAAGTGAGCACGACCAAATCTGCAAATCGGGCTGTTGGCAATCGGAAAAATGCATGATACATCTCGCCCTATGTGAACTAAAAAGCTACCCGCTTATAACTAGTTAAAATCCTCTGAATTCCCAGTGTCACAAATGAATGTTCTAACTAGAACAGGGAAGTGTACCAGCACTTTTGGAAATAAATAAATTCTAAGTCCATCTTTTCATGCATTCCTTCATCGATATGCCCACCTACCAATTCATCCATCCCCTAGTCCATATGTGTGGATTTCCTGCTCTCTGTCCAACCCTATCTATCTAGCTATTTATCTATCTATCCATCCATCCATCTATCTATTGTTTCGTATCTAATGATCTCTGTAGTGCCTAATGCATGTAAGTCTAAAGGCAGTGCTTAATTTGTGCTTGTTGTTTCCGGTGTGGAACACCAGCACCTATTTTGGAGGCCGGTGCTTATTCTTCTGCCTCAAGCATTTGCTGCAAGCAAAAGACACATCTGGGAAAGACGGAGGAAGAGAAAAACGAAAAAGCGTCACAATGGGAGAAAGCAGAAGGCTGCAAGAGTGAGCTTAAGGGGCTGGAGTGGCTGTAAATGGATTGAAGAGGCCCGAGATGGCTTCAGGATTATGCAGCCTTAGTACTCTGTGTTCCCACATTTGATTGTAGCAGCTGAGTGTTTAAGGGGAGGGCTTTGAGCACCAGCACATTTTTATTTACAAATAAAGCACTGTCTAAAGGAGACTGTAAAGTAACAGATTGGCAAAATTAGATATGACGGTACCTGACTATATGTAACAGCTTTCATTATGTTGAGTGATGTCACCTATCAAGGATCTTCTCTACCCAGGAATAATCATTTTTCCTGTTTCAAGATTACTGTTATGAATGTGAAAAATCTGTCCATCTGACTTTTTCTGCAGCCATACTACTATCAGCATCTTGCAAGTTCTGTTGTTCTTGATTCTATTAATAACAAGGTTTTTGATTGCAGATGTCATCCTTTATGCATGCAAAATGTGACAAAATTACCTAAAAATAAGGCGACAACATCAAAACACAGTTTACACCAAGTTCAAATTCAAGTGAAATTCGTCAAAACAAAACACTGTGAGTGACAGCTCAACATACAATTGTTTCCTCCTGGTTCGTAAAGTGGTTCTGTGGCATCCCTTCTAGTGGTGCTTTCTGATGTCCAGACTCTGCCACAGGCCTTTTCAGGCGTCCGGGATCATCTCACAAAACCATTCATTGACTGGAAGCCTTCGGCCACGGGCTCCATCCCAAATGGATACATCAATAATCACATAAACATCTTGTCCATAATGGCGGTCCACTTGGAGCAGGCATATGATGGCCATTGCCACCTGCAAAAATCTAATTAACTCAAAATGCTCTGTATGAGCTGTTGAACCAACGAAGAAGCTGTCCTCGCGTCCCTCCCAGTACCCGTCATCCTCAGCAGCAACAGTTCCAAATATTCTGCTGCTGGCTCAGAGAAGCTTGGGAAGGCAGTGAATCTGCCTCATGAATGCTAAGGAAAATGGCGCCATTTTATTCACGTGTCAACACAGCGCGTAGACTCAGCGGCACAAGGTTCCTGCACGGGACATATTCTCTGGGCCTCGCGGAAGCTTTATTTCTGAATAAACTTCGGAACGAACAATCAGCTTCCCTTAATGCCAGCAAGAATTCATCAAGTGAGCCGCAGCCGCGATGCCCTCCGGCGCATCCTCCTGCGCTAATGTACCAGGCAGCGCTGTGAGCAGCAGAGAGTGCGCGAGCTGGGGGCTTCGCGGATCCACTCATCAGCAGTGATTGGGAGTTCTGCCCTCGAAGTGACACGTCCCCGGCTCCAGCCTTCATTGTGCATTCGAAATAGAAAAGGATTAACATCCATACCGGCATTATGAGGATGCTCGGCTTCCACGCGCCGCCTCTCGCACGCAGCCAGTTGTTTTCACTTCATAAATAAGTAAACTGGTTTCAAACTTGAGTCAGAAGAGTTATTTACATCGAAAATAGAATCTAGAAGCAGAGGCAAATATTGCTGCTTATATGCAAAAATACAGACACTGACTAAAGTGGTATGTCGAAACTTATTGTGAAATTCAGGTATATCGAACGTAAAAATAAACTGGAGCCATCTTTTAAAAAAAATAATCTCATTGATTTGTAAACTCCCAATGAAAATGTCACATCCGTGTTTCTACCAGAATAGTCGCACAGTAACCATTGTTGCTGCTAAACCTTAGGGGCATATTTACAAGCTTCTAGCAGCATTGGAGCATTACTTTTTGTGACACTCCGGTGGTGCTGTGCACTGCGCCATATTTATAAGGCGACGTTTAGACACTTTTTGTGGCTTAACACCAGCTTGTAAATACGGCACCGGCACACGCAGCAATTTGCGTGAAAGGGGCGTGCAATGAGTGTTGCTGTGAGTGTTCCACAGCAACACCCATTTTATTTTTACGCTGCCCTAGATTTACGAGATTTCATAAACCTGAGGCAGAGCCAAAATCTAACGCCACCCCAACATGGTGCAACAAGGAGAAACGCTTTTGTTTCTCCTTGTTTCTTTGCTCCTTCTATGCGTGCTGCATTCTGCAGCACATAGAGCAAATCACCATTTAAGATTGTTTTTGTGCAGGAAGGTGTCTCTTCCTGCACAAAAACAACCTCACCCGCAATGCAGCCATCCTTGCACCATTGCACAAGGGTGACTGCGTTAGTGCTAGGCAACTAATTTGCACCAGCACAGGAGGAAACACAGGGATACCCCTTATTTTTGGAAATATGGCACATCCTTGTGTTTTAGAACTGATGCAGCACTGCCAATTTTGTTGCACCGCCGCACCAGTTCCTTGTAAATATGACCCCTCCCCAGTCTGTTATCAGTGTCCTATTTTTAGGTTTGGCTTGGCATCAGTGCTTTCTATAGACCTTATGTGGTTAACAGAAAACAAGCTATAGGAAGCAGTACTGAGATGGGGATTTGAATTCACCTACATGTTGTTTACTTTGACAACAACATTTAATTGGGAAAACTTGTGTGCTTCCACTGAAAAAGAGTGCTTGTTTAAACCTGTGTCAAAACTTCAGTGACTTCGTTCCTAAGTGTTGAAAAGTAGGTATTCTTTCACAGTGAGAATAGCCTGAATTGTCTAAGTGGTATGGCATTGCTATGTCCAGAAATTCTTCCCTTTCCTTCTTGGCATTTTCTCAGCAGTCCAAGCGACAACTAGAATCATACTGTTGAACCTTCTGTAGTGCAACAAGAGGCCAAAGTGGATTGGTGGGCCTGCGTTGCTACCAGGTGGTTGAAAATCCCAACTCTATTCCACCATTTTATGCGGTGAGAGTTTCTGGGAGCTGGATCGAGTAAATGCACTTACATCTTCACAGACAAAGTCTTTGTGTTTCATTCAGGTAGACGACCATCTCATCATATACAAACAGCATAGACATGTTGCATTATTTGTAGACAGACTTTAATATTCAAAAGTTGAATATTGGAGAGATAGACCTAAAGTCAAAAAGTGTTTAAGGAAAGGATCAAAAAAAGTAAAAGTCAAATTTGTAAACAGCGCCCCTCGTTACGAAGAGTACATATTTATAATAAAAATGCGGGTAGACCTGGGCTGATTCCCTTCTGTAGACCCCATTAATTTTTAGATGAAATAAGGTCAACGCAGTTGGAAAGAGAAAGAGACCATTCTAGGTAATTTTTAATTTGCCTTCCATTGAAGAGAAAACCATTCGATTTACCATGTTCCTCCTCATTAAAGAACTACAACAATACTACAACAATAAGCATTTTATAATGTTTTTTTGTTTGACAATGTCAGCTTAGGCTCAAGACATATTGTAGCCTCATTTAATGGATGCCACCCTTGAGACAAACTTGCAATCATGACGATAAATATGGTCAAATGAAATCCCTGATTTGCAATAGCTGAGCTAAGCGCAGGATGATAATGTCTGACCAAAGAGCGGGCGAAGATCATAAAACTACAAAAAAAATTCAAGTGATTACACATCCATGACAGACATATACTACACTTTGCAACAAAAAGGTTCAATAGCACTTCATTCGGAACGGACACTCAATGAACGTAGCACCAGTAGAGGCAAATGTGGAATGAGGTCACTAGAAGTTAGAGTTAGAAGGAGGACAGATAAATCCAGGAAGAGAGTAGTGCCCACAAGGAAAAAACAAGCAATTGCAATGCAATGGGTTTCGCATTTGCTTGAGTTAAAGCTATTAGAGTTGTAAATTTCTAACTGGACTTTTCTTGCCACTTAAATTGAAAATAAAAAAGTAAAACAGTTGACATAAGTGAGCTGATTCAAAGCGCCATGGTCGCCAAGAGCACAAAGGAGAGACACAAAAAGGAAAAGAAGTTTGGTCGCAATCAAAGGTACCTACAATTGTGCAATTATCCATGTAACGGAGGAGTCTTGCAAGGCGGAAACAAAACCGCCCCAAGGAGGGACAAACGTAAAGCATTTACCAATGATAACAAAGTATTTTTGAAAGGCAAGCCCACGAACGAGCGAAAGTGATGGGCGTGCAGTAGGCGTGGTTAAAAGCCCATAATACTTATAACAGGTCAAAGAGCTTGTGCGCTAGACCTAAAAAGGAACGTAGAGGATGTAAGAAGTCCTGGAAGGAATTTTAAATAGAAACAGGGCCGATAGGGTGTTACTTTGCAGGGTGAAACTATCCAGGATTTTTCATCTAAGAAGGTTGTTATATAAAGATTCAACACTAATGTAGTTGTTTGTGAGTGTAGATCTCCGCATTAAGGTGGCACACAACTGAGGTGTCTGGAGTTGATTGGGCCATTTCCCAGAAAGGTCTATGAAGTCTCATTCCTACTATTTTATTAAAAATATCTTCTCTCACTACGAGCTAATGGCTACAGTAACATCTAATTTGAAAGTGCATTAATGCCGTATTGGTTTGATGGCTATGATTCTTCACACATATTTCTATGGGCACAGATGTAATCACTTTCTATGTCAATAGACACAGAAGGGCATTTGCTCGACATTAATCAAAGATGCAGTCTGCATTCAAGATAATATGCATCTGATTATAAGGTCCCCTCATAACTCAGCTGTGCTATCAACTCTCATAATACCCACATGTGATTGCTGAACTCTGTACAAAGTTGTTAGGTGAAAACCATTGTGTCTGAAGAGAATCAGAGACGATTATTTTGAAAGTACTTAACACTAAAATGTACAAAGAATTATAAGGCAATTCTGAGTGGCTCATAACTCACTCAAAATTATACTAATCAAAATAAAACTTTGAATGTCAGGAGAACACGACTGGCTAATTTGTTTTTGGGACCGCAGAGGAAAGTCAGGCCAGCAGTTTAATAATTGTAGGTGAGCACCGCAGCTGCTTTTTAACTGCTCTCATTTGTCAAATGATCAAAATTTCCCTTCTGGCACAAAAATGACTGAACCAATTAGCCACAAATTTGCAACGGGCATTATGACCAGGGAACGTGGATATGAAGTTGAAATTACGAAAATGGAATTATCTTGTTTCATAACAGCTGGCCAGGAGAGGCCTGCAGAAAAAAACAGGGCACAAAAGGCCATATCAGAAAGCTGCACCAAAATCTGACATTTATGCACCAGTGACCGGCATGTTTTGCAGTGAAGTTCTGCCAATGAATGAGATTTGCATTGTGACCGGTACCACAACAACATTTGTAACAGATTGTGGTTCCAAGTGTTTCTTTAAGAACGGATGCCAAATTTGCAATCACACTTGCAATATTTCTTGCCACCTGTGCAGTTTATGTGGGCTGATTCAATGTCAGCCCGGAGTGGGATAGGCTCTCTTCCTTCTTGACCCTCATGTGGGAACAGGAAGTGCTGTATAGTCTACTGTTGGATAAGTGTGAGAGACTCGGTTTTAGGCTGGAGTGTGTGTGTGTGTGTGCATGTCTCTGAGTGTGTGAAACCATACTCAAGCAACAGCCACATTCCTTGTCTTTGAACCATAAAAAAGTCATTAAATTAACCTGTGCTTAATTTACAATTTACTAAATCGCTTTTTCCCAAAATGACAATAATCCAATCAGTAGAGCTAGAGATAAGTAATTTTAAAGAGTTAACATAGTTATAGCACCTAAAAAAGCACAAAGACCACTCACCCACTCAGGAGTATCTGGTTGTGAGAGACTGGGTGAAAGTCACATGTTCAGACTGACCGCGATGGAATGAAGGCCAGGTACAGGGACCAGTTTAGTCTACCTGAAAAAGGTACCTTCTCAAATCACAAATTAGGCAGGGCGTTGTGGACAGTCGTCACTGTAGCACAAATGTTCTCTTGTGCGTCACAGTTGGTCGTGCGGGAGCTTTGCATTGGGCTGGTCACTGCTGGCTGTCGATGCTCTGGCACAAACTGCAGATCCTGCATTGCCAGTCATTGCTGGCGCTCGCTCTAGTGTGAAGTGTCATGTTCATTGGAGCATCGCATTGGTGGACAGCAGAGGCGGTAAGATCTTGGTCTCTTCACGGCTGCAAAGAGCCCAGAACATCAGGATTTTTTCTTTTCTTCCAAGAGGAGCTCAACTGAAGCCAAATCATGGTTTCAAGACAAGGGAGGCACCTCTTAGAGATCAGGAACCCACTCCAGCAGAGACCAGCAGGGCTCAGGTTGGTCCAGTTGCAAGTTCAGGCACGTCCAGTTGCAGCAGGCCAGCTAGACAGTTGAATGGAGGTCTCCGGAGTGTGTTATGGCTCTGTAGATCAGAAATGGAGGTCATTCAGATGAGCCATGGAGTCACTTTAGCCTGGGATGAAGGGAGCAGGTACAGTCTTCCTTCTCAGACAGGAGGCAAGGCCTCTGGCAGGCCTAGTTGCAGACCAGGCAGGTCCCGTGCAGCAGGTCAGCTGGGCAGTCCTTTTCTGTAGCCCAAAGGTCACGGAGTGTATTGAATAGTGGGTCAGAGGGTCTTGTGTTTATACGTGATGCCAGCTTTGAAGTGGAGGAAACTTCTGGAGTTACTCCCACCCAGAGAACTGTCTGGAATTTCTGGCCTTCCTGCCCTGGTTCCAAGATTTTTGGGAGCAGAACAGTACAGTGTAAGGTTCTTTGTGGATAATCTGAGGCAGAGTCTTTTAAGTGCAAGGGTTAAAGGTTACAGCTCCGACATTCCCATCAAATCAGGATGGCCTATCCTGCCAACAGCCAGTCCCTCTATTGTGTTGCTGTTTGGAAAGAATAGATAAAGGCCAGCTACCAAATCCATCTAGTCGTGTGAGCCAGGAACAGGCTGCAGGCAGCAAATAGTTAGGACAACAAAATCTCAACTTTCTAAACATATTTTCAGAGTTATACCCAACTTTACCATTAAAGAGGATTTTAAATTATAATGCCTTAAATACCAAACATAACATTTCCACCTGCTCCCAAACAAAAGTTATCACTTAATAAATATAATAAGGTAACCTAATTTTATCCTGAGGGAGAGGGAGAGTTCACAGTGCTAAAATACAACTACGAGAGTTTTTCACTAGCAGAATAGGTAAAATGTAACACTATATACCGAACGTTTTAAATACAATGCTCTCTGTCCAATAAGCTATTTAAGGCCTGCCTTATGGATGACTTGTATGTATTAAAAAGGGGGTTTTAGGCTTGACCAAAGGTTTACTTTGCTAAGTCATACTGACATTTTAAAACTGCACACAGGTGACAAAGGCTGGCCAGAGCCATGTTTTAAGGAGCTACTTAAGTGGGTGTCACAATAAGCATTGCTGGCTCAGTGGTAGCATTTAATTTACCAGCCCTGGGTATCTGGTTTACCAGTTTAATTGGGATGTATAACTAAATTAAATATGTCAATCCAGTCTAAGCCAATTTTACAATGTTTAGGAAGACAACACAAGCACGTTAGCTCTGGTTAGCAGTGGTAAAGTTCACAGAGTCCTAAAACCAACAAAACAAATTAAACAAAACAGGAGGGTGAAGGCAAAAGCATTTGGGGTGACCCTGTAGAGAGGGCCAGGCCCAACAATTAGAAATGTCCACAATCTACACTGCTAACAGTTTGGGTTACCAATGTCAAATGTGTGTTAAACTGCAAATTTCTTACAATTCTAGGTACAAAAAGCAGTTGTCCAAAGCGTTTTTTTGAAAATTCTAGGAGAAAACATTTCTAAGAATGTTAGTAGCAGAGATGAAAAGGCATAAAACACGATTTGGGGGATTTATTTTCAAAATAATTGAAAGAGCCTCAGGAGTATTTAAAAAAATATGTTTTGCTTTAAAAATGCACAAATGTTGTTTAGCGGGTGTTTGTGCAGCAGACATGTGAGCATTTCACCAAAGGTGTAATAGGAAGCAAAATCTCTAATTTCACAGTCTCTTAAAGGGCAAGGTTTTGAATTTTAGAACAAACTGAATTATAATTTCAGACAGCCCATACTGCCATTTCATAACATTTCTTGATTGGTTCAGTCGAATCCCCTGATGGTTCTTGTTTGATTGTCACTACACTGGTGGGTCTGTGTCAGAATGGCTGAATACTTACTAAAGGCCACAGGTGGACCAACAATTGGACCAACAATATAAGATTCAGTGAGTTTCATGATTATTGACTTATCCATGTCACTCTGTGGATGAATTAAATAGATTAACTTTTGTAAGAAATTGGGTTATTAGTGGAGGGTAGTGAGAGCCCCACCCAAATAAGAAACACAATCCTTGTCCGAGTTAAACACAAAAGTCACTAAATAAACCTGTGCTAAGCCATCTGGTAGCGTTGCACAAAAGCAGTCAGGGTTAATTTTGAGACAATGTGTGAAGTATTTATGAAGCACTCCACCAATAATAAAAGGACTTAATTTAACTATTCAGTAGTGACTGTCCCTGTGTAATATATTAATAATAATATTAATATATTACATAGTGGCAGTCACCACTGTGCAGTTATAGTTAGATGCATTTCGAGTTGATCTGTCCAGCAAGGGCAAGGAGAAAGGGGGGGGGGGCAAAACTTGGTTTTCCCATGTTAATTCCCATGAGAAATTTTGGAAAGCGATACTGAAAAAATTGCTAAACAGAGTTGCACCACATTTGGCAAAAGGTTAGACCTTCACTCAGAAAACGTGCTTTTTGTTATTTGGTGTAAATCTATTCAATCATTTTCTAGCATTTGTGTTTAAATTGATGCTTGGGGTGGTCATGAAGAGGTTAAACATTTAGGCCCTAATTATGAGTTTGGCGGGATTTACCACCGACTGCCTTGCTGGCGACTGGCAAAAGACCGCCATGGAAGCGGTAAACTTACTACTGTATTACAATTAAGTGATCAAAAACTGCCAGAAAACAGCCAGTGTTCTGACCCTGCCAGGCCAAACAATGGCGGCCAACAGGCGGCTCGGAAACCGCCACCACCACGCCAAGAAAAAAACACCATCCAAATTACGATACACAAATCAGCACAGCAGTCATTCAACGGCGGTCTGCCATTGGCGGTACGGACAGCCGCGATCACAAAATTAACTCGCCAAAAATAGCACCTGACATTGGACATTTTGAAAACCCCACACCTGATACACATACATACACTTCACACATCAACACACACCACTATAAAACACACACCCACAAGACCCACAATCCTTAGCAACGCCTACCCGCTGCCATACAACTCGCGGCCACCTGGAATACAGAGATACCACAAAGCCAATATACACTCTTTCACACCCAACACACCTCACACAACTCACTAAGACACAAACACGCATCCCACAACATTACCATACAACACCCCCACCCCTTCTACTAACTCACCCACACACTCCACTAGCCAAAACAACACCACTACATCACAGCACTTATATCCCCACACAACCCACAATGGCACCCCCTATGCACCCCTGTTTCACTGACAGGGAGTTGCGGACCATGGTGGATGAAATACTCAGGGTAGAGCCATGGCTGTTTGGTGCAGAAGTCCAGCAGACATCCATTTGAGGGAAAATGGAGCAATGGCAGAGGATCATCAACGAGGTGAATGCAGTGGGAAGCCATCCACTCACAAGGGACGACACCAGGAAGAGGTGGAATGACCTGCGGGGAAAGGTATGTTCCATGGCATCCAGACACCAGATTGCCATCCAGAAGACTGGCGGCATCCCCCACCTCCTCCCCCGACTTAAACAACTGGGAGGAGAAGGTCTTGGCTATCCTGCATCCGGAGGACCTCACTGGAGTCACTTGAGGACTGGACTCTGGTAAGTTAAAAACATACCTCTACCACCACCTACACCTGTAATACATGTCTCCCCCTCCCCTTGTCATTACCCCAAAACACCCTATCCCATATCCATCCCACCCCCTCAATCACCCATACCCTTATCCCCTGCATGCCCATGCCACCCCACTAACCCTCACCCAAAGTCTGTGCACACAACCACCAATCCCTGCATGTAACTCTTGAATCACTACAAGTCCCACAATGAATCACCCATCCCACAAATAACAATGGACTGCACCCATTCCAAAGGGAGCCCTGCATGATTATGAATGGGGTGTAAGCACAAGAAACAGGTGGCAAATGCTAACAGGGAGATGAGAATGACAGTATAGATGACAGAAACAGAAGGAAACTCATGCCACTGATAATGTCTTAAAGTAAAACACATATTCAATGTCCACCATGGACTAATAACTGACTGTCGATGCCATATCCTCTGAAGCATGTGAATACTACTACCACCCAGCTGACACACAGTTAAACACCCTGCATGACACACAATAAAATGTATTTCCACTCCACAGGTACTACTGCTCATGACAGCCGCCAGGAGGTGCCAGGAAGTTGCAGTCCCCCAGTAGAAGGCTCCAGTGATGACATTCCAGCTGGATTTCTGGATCTGGATGACCACCGCAGCCCATTGGAAACCTCTGGTCAGTCACCTTACAAAAGCCCCACCTAGACCCCCACTACTCAGCCACCACCTACAGCTGTGGCCCAGCGCACCCAAACCAGTGTCTCCAGGTCAGCTACTGTCTCCCCACCTGTACAGGGACTGGAGTCATCACCCATCACTAGTCAAGACGATGAAGGACCTGGTGCAAGTGGGAGTGGGCACACTGTGCCAGGGTCACAGGCACAGGGGGCCCAAACCAGTGGGAGGGCATCTGCGGCCCAAGGGGAATGGAAAACCAGGGAAGCAACTGGCTAGAAGACCATATCTCAAATCCTGGCAGTATACCACTACTCCCAGGACAGGGTGGGCCAGATACTGGCCACTTTGCAGGAGAACCAGATGCTACAGAGGAAACACCATCTGAAGGCCATGGAGCAATGGCAGGCCCATAAGGCCACCATGGCCTGCATCAAAGGGGTGCTGCAGAACATGTCAGCAGTCCTGCGTGAGTACTCCACCCGCCTGCAGGTGCCTTCCAGTAGCCACGATACATCCTAGACCTCCACATCTGCTGCTGTTATTGGAATGGTGGCCCTGCCAGAGGAGTCACAGGCCAGCAGCACCCTTTTCTCTGTAGCCCACAAAACCCCTCTCAAACATGCCAGCGAGCCAGACATCCCTCAGAGACTGTAGCCAAGACCAAACGTACTGCCAGGAAGTGACCCTCACCTGAACTATCTCCCTTTTGGGCCACTGACACACCTTGTTAACTTTCTACTGTCATAGCTCCATTTTCCAACGGCCCCATAGACTCTGAACCTGTACTACCAACAGCTTTGAACACTAAACTGATTATTTCGTCCACCATCTGCCCACTCCTTTGCATTTCGCCATCCCCTATTCTGATCCACAAAATAAACACTGTACATTCACACCCAATGTATGTGTGCTTTACATACTATGCATGCATGTGATGAACAACTTTTTCTATGTCCAGATTTGAACAGTACATTCAATTGGCGAGCCTGATAGTATGCAGGTATGTTTCTCTCCAAATCTGAAGAAATGGGTTTCTAACACTTTCACCAAGCATGTCAAATTCTTCAAGGCATGGAAAAGGGAATTCCACCACAGAAAGACCTGTGAGTAACAGAGGTGTAGCACACAGTTAAGTACAGTCTGTTTCATTACATATGTACCTGCGTGGAGTTCAAAGTATTACATCATTTCAGAGTAAACTCACTTCATGACTTACAAGTATTTCCTATGTGTAAACTGCACTACACACCAGTAATTACCTCAAAAATGCAGCATTGCACATAAGTACAACTGTAGAGGCCATCTACATCCACTAAGGTTAACTCCACCCACATTGTGAGGGACTCCAGGTGGGTGTGCAAGTACTGAGGATATGTTGAGTGTCACATACTGACAGCAAAACAGGGCCACAATCTCTTTCCATGTAGCATGACCAAACAGTTCATACATGAGAAGGCATGAAATCACATTCAGGAAAACATAACTTCTGTGTGAATACTTCCTTTAGGAGTTCACAAACACATGGAGAAGTAAGGATAATGTGTTGTGACAGTACACACATTCTACCACACACACACTTCTTTGTCTGTAGCACTGGATTCAAAATCAGTCAATGGTGCACAAAACTGCATGAGCAATGTTGTGGGATACAGAAGGCAAAATGTACCTTTAACTCATTGGAAGTACAGCTGAGTGAGCTGAGTTCTGGAGTTCACATCATCCTCCTCCCATTCCTCATCGCTGTCCTCTGTCCCCTCAGCTCCCACAAGTGGATTAGGTCACTCCTCCTCATCCAGTAAGGGTACATGCCTTCTCAGTGCCAAATTGTATAGCATACAGCAGGCCACGATGATCTGACACACCTTGTTTTGGTAGTAGCATAGGGATCTGCCTGACATGTGCAGGCACCGGAATCTTGCCTTCAGTAGGCCGAAAGCCCGCTCGATGACTCTTCTTGTCCTGCCATGTGCCTCACTATAGCGATTGTTCCTCAAAGTGTATGAGTCATGCACAGATCCAGGGAATTTGGCAGTCACTTGTGAGATGTGCTTGTCTCCAAGACACACCACTGGAGTTATAACTTTTCCTATTCCTATACACTTGTTCATTGAACCTGGGAGGAATTAAGGGAATATGGGTGCCATCTATGGCCCCAATCACATGGGGAATGTGTGCAAATGTATAGAAATCAGATTTCACAGTGGGCAAATCACCAGTCTGGGGAAATTTTATGTAGCTGTGGAGTTGTTTCAGCAAAGGACATCCCTCATGATATTACTGAACACTGGCTGTGACACACCTGCTGCCAGCCCACTGCCGCCTGAACTGAACCACTGGCCAAAAAATTTAGCACAGATAGTACCTGCACAGTAGGAGGAGTAGCATAGGGATTATGTAGAGCTGGTTGTAGATCTGGCTACAATTGGACACACAGTGCACAAATTGTTGCCCGGTTCAGATGGTAGGTCTGTAAAATGGGCGTTCCTCCATGGTTGCCAGGTCAACTAGGGGCTGGTACACGAGTGCATTCCTCCGTCTCCACATGGGTCGGTTTCTAGGGAGGGCCGACACACATTTGTCAACATCACAACACATTACGAATGATGTCTTCGCACACACAGCTGTACTAATGTAGCCTTTCAATCATGAAAGCGTTGATTACAGCTTACATTGTGACATTCCACGAGTGAGTGGTCTTCAACCTACATCTGCATCCAACTTGTGCCACACATCACATATAACGTATAGCTATGTGTGACTGATGTACCAATGATTTACAATCTCATTTAACAGCATCGACGGCACATATAGATTGTAGAGTATCACATTTTGCACTTCAAATGGTAGTCGCCTGTCCCACATGCAGAGAACAAATGGAAATTACATCACTCCGCTGGTGTCAATCGTCATGGTGTTAGGCGGGCTGTACCGCTGTGCAACTCCTCATTGGTTAACATTGCTGTCGATGGGGAACAGGGGTCAATCACAATCACCAGGGGCGGTGATGGTGCGAACCACTGAGGTCATCAGCGCTATTTTAATGACCCTTTGCCACTTGACTCCTGCATCTCAACACGACCACAACTCCACTGCGTGTTTTGCTGTGTCCTGCATCTGGTTGCAAAGATGGCATGTGCAACAGGGGATAGGGCCCCACCCTTCACCCAGGAGGAGCTCACCAAGCTTCTGAACGGGGTCCTACCCATGTATACGAAGTTGTATGGGCGACCAGAGGAGCAGGTAAGTGGATTAACAGTGTCCTAGAAGTGAGTGCGATTGCTGTGGGTGCATGTGTGTGTGAATGTTGGATGACCAAGTTAATAGTAGTGGAACAGGCCATATAAGTGAACTTGTAGGAAGAGTTTGGAACGTATGGTGGTCTACTGTCAGTAAGTTTGTACCCTATGTCAGCATGCGTGTGGTAAGTCTACATATATTTGTTTTCCTATGTGTCTCCCATGGAGGTTAGCGCCCATCAGAAGGGGTTATGGCGAGCCATCGCCAAGGACGTGCGGACCCTGGAGGTCTATAGTCAGCGGAATACCCACTGCAGGAAACGGTGGGAGGACCGGAGATGCTGGGCCCGGAAGACCGCGAAGGCTCAGCTGGGGACGTCTTCCCAAAGAGGGAGGGGTGCATGTTGGACCCTGACCCCCCTATGTGCAGGCATACTGGCGGTGGGCATCCAAGAGTTGGATGGGTGCTTGAATGCAGTATAGCAGCCACAAGGGGGTGAGTACAACAAGCTGACCTCCTTGATGTCCAGTGTGGCACTCTTGGACCAAGCACACAGATCTCAATGTCAGCGTCTTTGAATCTGTAATTGACATCATCAGTGGAGAGGTGAGTGATTCTCTTATTGCTGTGCCTGCCCCCTGGAGAGGTAAAACCATACTTTGTCCACATCACATCTTCATTATATGGAGCATTCTGACTATAGCACATGTATAAGCATGCACAAGCAACTTTCTTCAATAGTGCCGGCTTAGTTCTTGCCGATTCATTCCCATTAAGCATTCTTCTTCCAGCTTAGTTGCAGTGTTATCTGACAATGGTGCCAACAGTTTCACAGTTTGCTATGCATGCAATAAATTAACAGTGCTTGTGAGGCTTCTGCTTGATTGTACTGGATGAGTTATCCTCTGGCACCAGGAAACACTTCTCTATCTAAAGGCTACTTTGTCTACCCATCACAATATGACATGTCTCTATCAATCTATCCTCCATCCCCACCTTGACCCATCCCAAACCCATTCTATTACTTTCATCTTCAAAAATAAACCTGCCGAAGCTCTTCCCTCCTTTTCCACATATGACTCACCCAAACCACACTTTACTACCATGATCTCCTAAACAACCCTGCTAAATTCTCCCTCATTTATCTCACCTTTGACTCATCCAAACCCTTCCTGCTACTATGATCTCCCTAACGCTTTCCACATACTCTTCCATCCTCCATCTCTTCTTTACTCATCCCAAGCCTCATCCTATTACTATAAACTCCCAATTAACACTTCTGTATTCTTCCCTCCTCTATCCCTCCATTACTCTGGTCAATCCAACTAATAAACTCAAATATCCTCTGCTCAAATTAATTCATAAAAATACTAAAACTGAACTCATACTTCCCTATACTAATCCACCACTAATTCCTCTTGAGTTCCGGAGTAGTGTGCTACTCGCCAAAAAGCACTTTGACACCTCGTCAGGGGTATTAAGCGCTATATAAATACTATTACAATTACAATTACTTACACTGTACTTCGCGTTAAAGGTAGTGGGTGGATGGTAGGTAATGTAGTGAAAGCATGCTGTTTCAGTGACCCATAATTGACAGGGTATGAAGGTGTTCAGCTTCGTGTCCGGGGTTTGTTTGCTGTGTAGATGGCATGTGTACCCAGGTATGGTGGTAATTGGGTACAACAGTCAGTAAGGTATTATTCTTGTTGTCTTGCAAAGTGACGTAGTGGTACTCATTACATATGAGTATTGAATGGATTCCTCAGTTGGTTATGCAGGACATGTCCAGTAAACCTGTAGGGCACCACTGTCAGTGTAGTGGACTCCAAAGAGGCAGGTGTAATCCCTATCCATGGCTCATTCCTGTAGTGCCAAGGCTATGCTAATGTGAGATTTTAGACTAAAGTTTACTGCATGTGTGCCTTCCTGCATAATTGCTAAGTTACTCACAGCCTGCATCCATTTCCTCCCCCTCCCTCTCTATTTTCTTGAGTCCTTGTGTGCATCAACATCACCAGGTGAAGGAGTAGAGGCACCGGGGAGTGGGTATGCTGCAGCCGACGGGATCCAGGAGGCACTGTCCACTATCGCAGAGGGACCAAGTGGGTTGGAGGGCAAGGGGAGCACCATGGGGGAGCCTACTACCACTGCTACATCAGACTCTGATTCCGCCTCCGATGGCAGCTTTCTGGTGGTGGTGGACCCCTCTGGGACCACCCCAACTACATTTACGTCTACCACCACGTACCAGCACCGCCCTCCCAGTAGCTCCTCACCGAGTTACCTGTGCCAGCTCTCCCAGGAGGGTGGGCATATCCTTTGCCGCAGGTACCTCTGTTCCTGCCCCAGTCACCCCTGCTGCCCTCAATGAGGAGGGTATTGACCTCCTGAGAACCATCTCTGTGGGACAGACAATAATGGTGAATGCCATCCATGGGCTGGCATCCCAGATGTAGCAAACCAATGCCTACCTGGAAGGCAATCACTGTGCCTTGTGTGGCCTACAGAGATCGTTTCAGGCTCTGGCCTTCTCTTTGATGGCAGCCAGTGTCCCTGGTACTTCCGTCCCCCCTCCAACCACCTGTGCCCCATCCAGCACCCCTACCTGCTCACCCATCCCAAGCACACAAGCCAACCAGCATGCACCCAGAACAACACACACTGCAGACAAGGACACACACAGGCACTCACAGTGACCTCACCACACACACCCGCAAGCACTACATCCTCACTCCCATACTTTACCCCCATTGGCACAATCACCACAACAGCAGTCACCCACACATGCACCTCAGACACCACACCCGCACTCACCACAACTACCATAACAGACACCTGCAGCACACACACCAAACCTGCAGACACCACCACAACATCCATTCACACACCCTGCCTGCCTTCTCCCACCCTTTCTCCCCCTCTTCCCAAAACACATCAATGCCCCTACTCAGCCATCCAACATTCATCCACCACACACAAGCTAAGCACCCACCTGCATCAAATCCAGCAAACCTACACGCCCTACGACCACTCCCTCTACTTCTACTCCCAAACCTGTTTCCACAGCCCCTCCATGTGCACCTAAAAAACGTTTTATTTCCCGCATTGACCTGTCTGAACCTCCAGGACCACCGCGTCTTGTCCCTAAGTGTTCCATTGGGCTCCCCAAACCCAGTCCCTCCACTTCGCTATCCTTCCAAGGCCTTTCTTCTGGTTCCCATGTCCCTTCCCCCACCAAGAAAAAAATAGTTAAGTAGCCTGATCCCGCTCCCACCCACCGGTCTAAACCCATTCCCTCTCCATCCAAAGCTAAGGCCAAGCCCCCACCCCCTCTCAAGCCCAAGTTCAAGCCCCCACCTTCCATCCCTGAGTCCCTACCACCACTTCCTGCCCCTGTGCCCTGAAGTGCCTGCCCCATTGATGCCCCTGCCCTGTGGATTCCATGGTCGTGTTAGGAGTCAAGTTGGGGCCTTGTTGGCACTGCTGTGGCAAATGGACATGGACCTTTGGACTGTCCAATGGGCATCTATTGTATACAGTTTTGTTTTCCCATTTGTTTTTTCATTTAATATATCTGGCCAACCTGCCCAGTTGGTGCAATTTGATTCAGCTGTCCTTCTTTTGACTATAGTTGCCTCGTGTACACAGGCATGTGGATAATTTTCCTCATCTGTGCGTATGTACTGTGACTGTGTAGCAACATCACTTCTGTTCCTAGCTTTGCCTCTGTCTGAATTGTTGTGTGAAATGGTGTATGTGTGGTGGTGAGTTTGGGAGTTGGTGTGAATGGTGCGTGTGGGTGATTGGATGTGATGTGTCTTTAGTTGTTGTGCATAGTGTGGGTAGAGTGAGTGGTATGGACGATGGTATCATGGTATGGTACCACAGTATGTGTGGATGGTACTTGTGGTTGTGTGCCGTGTGTGTCTGGTATGCCTGTCTGCTACCTGATGTCTGTGTCGGCTGTGGTTTTGTGATCAATTTGTGTGTGGCTGGGTATGAGTGTTGTGGCATGTTTATGTATAGTATTGTTTGGTGTTTGAGTGATGTTTGTGTTGGGCGTGGTGTGTGTTCTGGTTGTGCGTGAGTTTGGTGTGAGTGTGCACGTGTGTGTGTGTGCATTTGTACATGGGTAGGGGTGTTGCTGTGCGTGTGTTTGTGTGTGGGCATGGCAGTCTGTGTCGGGTGTGTGTGTGGCATGTTGCTGTGTAATTGTATCCTTCTCTCCCTTGCATCGTGGGCAGGGTACTCACCCTTGTCGTCTTCGTCGGCGCTGCAGGTCCTGAAATGGATTGCAAGTATAAGCATTGGGAAGATCTGTAGTTCATGTTCCATGTCATCGGCAGCCTCCTCTCTGTCCCTACGGTGAGTGCTTCCTTATATACTGTTCCTTTCCGCCAGGCTTTGGATGTCGGTAGGACCGCCCCGGAAATCGTGGCAGTGTGCTGAGCTGTAATACAGTGGACGGTAAGGTCCCTTCCGCCGGCCTGAAGATGGCAACCGCTCATTGACGGTTGGACCGCACTGGCGGTACAGGTGAGGAACTTGTTGTGTTGAAGCTAGTTCTCCGCCCCAGTCATAATTCGGCAGTCTGCACCACCGGCCTGTTGGCGGTTGGACCATTTTCTCCTTTGGGTCAATTCGGAGCTGCAGTATTTAGGCTGGTACTGCGGTACCAAAGATTTGATTGGCTGACCACAGTGAGAAGCTACATGCTGTGGTCACCATTAGAAGGAATTTGTCTCTTAGTCCTAATAAACGTTTCTAAAAAGCCCATGAAGGGCAGGGTGGGCACACCTAGACATCCAGGGTCTTGTTAAGGCTTCCAATGGGGCATCCCATTATGTCAAAGGTATTTAAAAAAAAAATTGGGTACAAAACAGATAGTACTGCAGTCCTTAGCACTGACTCTGGTGTGGAACGGTAGTACCAGCACCAGGACCGCGGTACTGCAAATACTTTAAATATATATTATTCATTCTCACAATGAGGTGAGACCAATAGAAATAACTCATAGTGAGTGGGCATTTCATGCAAAACTGCACTCTTGAATAAATATAAAGGAAAGTTTTCATGCTAGCACAGATGCTCAATTCACAGAAATTAAACCTCAACGGGAAGCAATTACAAATTTAAACATAGCAGATGGCCCAGTTGAAGCTTCACTTCGGAACATGTCAAAATGATCCTAAATCCTTGTGCCTGACCAAGGCAAACCTAAGTGTGTTCCCTGTACATTTTCGCATTGATAAAAGATCTGACTGGGGGGGTATTGATTAGCGAGGCAGGGGCAGCAATGGTGGGCAAGGACAGCAATGGGCAGTGGCTGCGTAATGGACTGGGAAGGGAGGTGGCAGGAGCATGCACAAGGAAAGCAGGGGGTTAGAAGGAGGGGGGCAGGGGCAGCAATATAGGGCAATGGTAGTACAGGAGCAGTGAAAGCTAAACAGCCCAGGGACCAATGGGACAGGGGTTCGTATATTAAAAATGGTGGCAAGGGGGAAGGAGGGCAGGGACAGAAACAAAGGCAGCTGTGAGGGGGCAGAGGCAGAGTAACAGGACCAGGAATAGAGGAAATAGGACATGCGAAGGGAGAATGGGGGAAGGGAGGTAGAAGGAGCAGCAGCAGATGGCAGTGGAAGCACAGGGGTAGTGGCAGCACAATAGAGGGCGGAGAGAAGGGGCAGGGGCACGCACATGGAGAATGGGGACATTGTGGAGGGGCAGTGGCACCGATGCAGGTCAATAGCATCACAGGGGATGTACAGCACAAAGGCCACTGGAGAACGGGGAAGGGGAGAGCCCACAGAGAAGGGGAGCAGGGCAGAGCATCGCAGGGACAGGAAAGGAGGGCAGTGGCAGCACAAGGGACCAGGGAGGGAGGGGACAGGGGCATGCACACAGAGAACAGGGAGTGGCAGGAGGTGGGTACAGGCAGCAACAGAGGACAGTGGCAGCACAGTGGCAGAATAAAGGACCCGCGAGGAAGGGGAGGCACACAGAAAAAGTGTGGGAAAGGGCAGAGGCACCAATGGAGGGCGGTGGCAGCACCAGGGTACTGTCAGCACCACAGACCAGGGAGGGAGGGGCAGGGGTATGGACAGGGAGAACGGGGGCAAGGGACAATGGCTACAGGAGAAGCAATGGAGGGCAGTGGCTGTACAACAGAACAGGGAGGTAGGTGGCAGGGACAAACACAGGGAGAACAAGGCGGGAGGAAGGCAAGGGGAGGGGCAGCAACAGAGGGCAGTGGCAATACAACGAAACAGGTGGGGTGGCAGGGGGAGCAGTGGATTGTAGTGGCGGCAAAAGAGCAGTTACAGCACAATGGACCAGGGAGGGGGCACCGGGAGGAACAGATAGCCATGGCATCACAGAGGCATCGGCAGCGCAACAGACCAGGGAAGGAGGGGGCAGAGGCACACACATGTAGAACAGGGGCAGAAATATAATCAATTATTAATGATTATGAATAAGTAGGCAATATAATATAGTTCCATTGATATATATATATATATATATATATACATATATATATACACACACACACACACATATATATATATATATACACACACAAATAAATATGTGTGTGTGTGTGTGTGTAGATATAGATTGCATACTTATATATCGATAGATAGATAGATACATTTGCAAATTGTTTTAGCTGACCATTGTGAATCGGGCCATGGACACGGCCACAAACATCAGACCACCCTACTACGGGGTCTCCACCGCACAACGGAATCAAAGGCAAGAACGGCTGAGAGTTTCTGTAGCATGACTGATACCTAAAATAGATCCACCTGCACACGCCGCCTCCCCTAAGAGTCTGAAAGAATGGGAGGCATAATGTGACCCGGCTGCTGGAGACCTGTACTTTCATATACTTCACATTATGAGAACATGAGAAAACATAAGCCGGCCTTTGAGGGAGCCATAGTGCTGATTCAAGGGAAACCACTATTTTATGCATGCAGGATTCAGCAGGAGATAGAGTTGCTGAGCACAAAGGCCCTTTTATATGTCTCTGTGAAATTTTCATTCATGGCAATATGCTGTAGGTATTAACTTAGCTCAGGGATGTGTACCTAGAGGTCTGCAGAGCTTAATATATGATGTAAATAAATATGGATAAGGGACGACATCCTGAAACTGCAAGCAACTTATTAGCAGCCCCACTAGAATCCAAACCCTGGCCATCAGCCACAGCTGTATGGGATAAAAAATCATAAAATGGTAGCCATAAGAGCCTGGGCTAGATTAATATATGAAACCCTCACAGACCAGCTTTTTATTGAACAAACTGAAAGCCTGCGGAGGGGATTACGATTCGATCCTCCAATAGAAAACGACATATGTCGGACAGTGTAACATGCAAATTTATGGGACATTTTTCTATGTATCCTATTTGTAATTAAGCAAAACATCAATAAAGCATGAGGTTGAATGATGCCTCACTTGTACCGCTCCTTGATATTCAGTTAAAGTTTTCCCCCAAAAAATCAGTGGCTGTGATATCTCCAAAATTGAGCTCAGAAACGAAGTTCTTGCAATAAGTAACGCCATGGACAAGTGCAGGAGTTGTTTGAAAACCATGTCAATCCAGTTTATATCACAAAACTACAGTCAAACCCATTCAGGAGATGTATGCTCTTATTGTTCCAATTGTAGCCACAACACTCTGCTGGATGCATTAGGACTGAGTGAAAACGACCAAGCCATATCCGACTTTCTGTGGTGTTACGCCTCCTTGTAAATATGGCCCCCTCCAACGCAGTTTTCTGAGTCAGAGGGGCGTGCATTGCTTTTGATGCTACCTCAGATTTACAAGTTGTTGTAAACCTGAGGCAGCACGAAAAACTAAGGCCATCCCAGGGGTGGCATTTGCATGGCAAAACGAGGAGGAATGCTTTTATTCCTCATTGTTTTTTGCTTTTTCTGTGTGTGCTGCATTCTGCAGCACACATAAAAGAAGCAAAATGCCATGGATGATTGTTTATGTGCAGGGAACATACTGTCTCTGTAACTGGGATTAAAAACAAACTAGAACTGGTAGACTGTGAGGCTTGTAGAAAAAGTCTGGAATGTGGATCGACTGTCACTTGGAAACACACTTGGAAACACAATGAACTAGGGAGGCTCACACACTGGGACAGGTGCAGACCTTCTGTTATACACACACAAGCCAGTGCCCTCACATTCAAATGTGACGCACACACACAGCCAACATGACATACCTTTAATTATGAGGACCGTCCATTGACGGTAATGAAGTGTGTATTTACTAATCTAACTCCATGAGTGCTTTGATAATAGGAAAGGTTATAAAGTGGACCGAGGCAAATATAACTTCACTTTTAGTTTTTTGATGCACTCGCTCAAAACTACTAAACACACTATGGGAACTGGTTGTCCTAACGCACCTGACCTCACAAGGATAGTGTTTGTCTGGAACTGACAGTGTTTACCCATGCTATGAGGACTGAGCCGGTCCTCAAGTCGTGGGTTATACATGCCCACACACACACACACACACCTTCCCACACCTGTAGCAGAATGCAGGAGCCTCTGAGTGCAGTCACACAGAGGTGTGGTGAGTTACAAAGTCCCGGTGACAGGTTTACCTATAAATTGCTGATGACTGTCTTCATCCAGAGTCACCAAAAGGGAACATAGAAGTGGGTGCTATAAAAATGCATAGCCTAACGCTGCGTCTGCTAGCTCTTCTGAAGCACCTCAGCAGATTGCTTTCGTTTACCTCTCCTGGCATGGCTGTGGATGCAATGTCCGGCTCCAGTCAATCAGGTCTCTTCTCTGCTAGGTCAGCTTCTTTTTGATTGTTTTTTCTCTGCTAGCTATCAATCCATCACATCTCTGCTGACTCAATAAACACATCTCGTAGAACCAGTGAGGATGTCAGATGCCGAGCCTTAACCTTAGGATGGAATCAGCTTGGTACACCATTGATATATCATGCATTGTTCTTTACTCTTATACAGGCCAGTTACAGGGTTCTTTTTTAAGAATGTATGGTTACTGCATTTGATTTAATACAGTGCACAAACAATGGGGCATACCACAATTATACAGAATATCTCACCTGCAGGAAAAATCTACCAACACACACTCTATCTCTTTATTTCACTCTTGCAGGTTCTTTTTATCCATGCTTTCTGCCTTCGTCAGTTTTTCCCGCCATTCTCTTCCTCTTTCTTTCTTCCCTGTGTGTTTGTCTCTGCCTTCTTCTGGAACTAAGGTGGTCATTACGACCCTGGCGGATTGCTTCCGACAGGGCCGCGGGACGCGGTGGCACCGCCGATAGGCCGGCGTTGCCCCGCGGGGCATTCTGACCGCGGCTGCTTAGCCGCGGTCAGAGAAGGGAAACCGGCGGTCTCCCGCCGGTTTCCCGCTGCCCCCAAGGAATCCTCCAAGCCGGCGCAGCTTGCTGCGCCGGCTTGGGGATTCCGACTCCCCCTCCCGCCATCCAGTTCCTGGCGGTTCTCCCGCCGGGAACCGGATGGCGGGAGGGGGAGTCGCGGGGCCCCTGGGGGCCCCTGCAGTGCCCATGCCAATGGCATGGGCACTGCAGGGGCCCCCGTAAGAGGGCCCCGCTTGTATTTCACTGTCTGCATAGCAGACAGTGAAATACGCGACGGGTGCAGTAGCACCCGTCGCACCTTCCCACTCCGCCGGCTCGATTACGAGCCGGCTTCATGGTGGGAAGGTCCTTTTCCCCTGGGCTGGCGGGCGGCCTTTCGGCGGCCGCCCGCCAGCCCAGGGGAAAACTTGGAATACCCTCCGCGGTCTCTGGACCGCGGAGCGGTATTCCTGTCGTGCAACATTGACGGGCGGCCTCCGCCGCCCGTCAATGTTGGAATGAGGGCCTAAGTCTGCTTAGGAAAAGGTAGGTGCTGGTACCCAAAAGGCAGGTGAACAAAACTTAGCCCCAAAGCTAAGTGCTGGTAATACCACTGCCTTTTCAAATTTACTGCCATCCCCACTTTGCAGTCCCCAGCCCGCGACTACTACTAAAGACAACACAGATTGGTGAATCACAGACTTTGCTTTGATTGGTCTTGTGGTATTCATGGCTTCTCATAGATTCCATTGTTAGGCCTGGAGTAAAGCAGGAGTACTAAATGAGTATGGGCTAGATCAACGGTACTCAAAGTACGGCCCGCGGGCCGCCAGCGGCCCCACGGACCTAACTTGGCGGCCCGCGAGACGCACACCAAACGCAATAAACAATGGCCGCCGTATGTAAACATAGAGGAGGGCCGCGGGAGCATGCTCCCGCGGCCCTCCTCTATGTTTCCATACGGCGGCCATTGTTTATTGCGTTGCCCTGACGATCGTGGAAGCCAAAGCCCCATAAAAGTCAGCGCTTGCAGCTAACTTTTACGGGGCTTTGGTCGTCTGCTTGCTGTCACCGGCTCCACGTCTGCTGCCCGCCTGCCTGCCTGCTGTTCCAGATTTGTGGCATCTTTACAGTGCTTTGAGTCAGGTAAGGCTCTTTGGTTATTTATTTATTTGTTTTTAATGTAGTGTGTGTTACTGGGGTAGGCGTGTGAGCAGATTGCGCTGTGTGTGTGCGCTGTGTGTGTGTGTTACTGGGGTGGGGTGAGAGCAGATGGCGCTGTGTGTGTGTGCGCGCTGTGTGTGTTACTGGGGTAGGGGTGAGAGCAGATGGCGCTGTATGTGTGCGCGCTGTGTGTGTTACTGGGGTAGGGGTGAGAGCAGATGGCGCTGTATGTGTGCGCTGTGTGTGTTACTGGGGTAGGGGTGAGAGCAGATGGCGCTGTATGTGTGCGTGCTGTGTGTGTTACTGGGGTAGGGGTGAGAGCAGATGGCGCTGTATGTGTGCGCGCTGTGTGCGTTACTGGGGTAGGGGTGAGAGCAGATGGTGCTGTGTGTGTGCGCGCTGTGTGTGTTACTGGGGTAGGCGTGAGAGCAGATGGCGCTGTGTGTGTGCGCTGTGTGTGCGTGTTACTGGGGTAGGGGTGAGAGCAGATGGCGCTGTGTGCAGATGGCGCTGTGTGTGTTACTGGGGTAGGGGTGAGAGCAGATGGCGCTGTATGTGTGCGCGCTGTGTGTGTTACTGGGGTAGGGGTGAGAGCAGATGGCGCTGTGTGTGTGCGCGCTGTGTGTGTTACTGGGGTAGGGGTGAGAGCAGATGGCGCTGTGTGCAGATGGCGCTGTGTGTGTTACTGGGGTAGGGGTGGGAGCAGATGGCGCTGTGTGTGTTACTGGGGTAGGGGTGAGAGCAGATGGCGCTGTGTGTGTGCGCGCTGTGTGTGTTACTGGGGTAGGCGTGAGAGCAGATGGCGCTGTGTGTGTTACTGGGGTAGGGGTGAGAGCAGATGGCGCTGTGTGTGTGCGCGCTGTGTGTGTTACTGGGGTAGGCGTGAGAGCAGATGGCGCTGTGTGTGTGCGCTGTGTGTGTGTGTTACTGGGGTAGGGGTGAGAGCAGATGGCGCTGTGTGCAGATGGCGCTGTGTGTGTTACTGGGGTAGGGGTAAGAGCAGATGGCGCTGTATGTGTGCGCGCTGTGTGTGTTACTGGGGTAGGGGTGAGAGCAGATGGCGCTGTGTGTGTGCGCGCTGTGTGTGTTACTGGGGTAGGGGTGAGAGCAGATGGCGCTGTGTGCAGATGGCGCTGTGTGTGTTACTGGGGTAGGGGTGAGAGCAGATGGCGCTGTGTGTGTGCGCGCTGTGTGTGTTACTGGGGTAGGGGTGAGAGCAGATGGCGCTGTGTGCAGATGGCGCTGTGTGTGTTACTGGGGTAGGGGTGAGAGCAGATGGCGCTGTGTGTGTGCGCGCTGTGTGTGTTACTGGGGTAGGGGTGAGAGCAGATGGCGCTGTATGTGTGCGCGCTGTGTGTGTTACTGGGGTAGGGGCATTGTTTTGAAAAAGGGGGTGGGGTGGTTGTTCCCCCTCTAAGCCCCGCCCCCTCTAAGCCCCGCCCCCCGCTGTCACTTCAGTGCGGCCCTCGGCCGCAAACCATACTGCAATTTTGGCCCCCGAGAAAAAGTTTGTGAGTACCCATGGGCTAGATGTACAAAGCCCTTTTATTATTTCTTAATAGTCCAAATCTGTATTAGGAAATTCACAGCGGCCTTTTCGTATGTACAAAGGACTTTAAGGAAATGCAAATTGCGATTTCTACTGCTAGGAATCGCAATTTGCGATTCCCAGAATAGGAACTCGCATATGGGGATACCTATTTGCGATTCCTACTCTGATGTACAATGCATTTCCTAAATGCGACTTAGGCCCTTAGGAGATGCAATTACCACTGATTTGAAATCAGTGGTAACCAGGTGCAGTTTAATAAAAACACCCCAAGGTGCTTTTTTTTAATTGCAGTAGAGCATTCACATACCCCTTAGGCATATGTGTGCTCTACAGGTGCACCCCTATTTATGTGGTGCACCAAGAGGGGTCTTTTGCCCTTTGCCATGCCTGGTTTTGCATTTCCTAAATAGCAATTTCTTAATAAGAAATCGCTATTTAGGAAATGCACAACTGGCCCCTTGACTAAAATGCAATGGGATTTCGAAACTAATTAGTAATTGCTATTAGGAAATCGGTATAGCTATACACAGCATTTTACAATTCCTAAATAGAGAATTCTATGAAGTCATAATTTAAGAAATGCAAAATGCAATTTTTTTACAATTGGCCCAAAGTGCTACCTAGTGCCAATGCAGGCACCCCTGCACCATTGTGCAAGGGTGCCTGTGTTGTAAGCAGGCTTGTTCTTGTGTGAAAGAGACACCTTCTTGCACAAAAACCCTGAGAGGCATTTCTGTTTTTCTATGTGTGCTGTGCAATGCACACATAGAAAGAGGAAGTAATGAGAACTAAACTCTCCTTGTTGCGCTTCACCTGAGGATCTGTAGCATTTTGACGCATTCCCAGGTCTACCAGTAATGGTGAATCTTGTAATGCACCAAAACTCATGGGTGGATGCGTGGGAACACCAATGCTCTACCAATGGAACACCTTCCCATGGCAGATTAATGCAGCACAGCAATTAGCACAGTGGTGCGTTACTCTATATTTATCAAGTCAGCCAAGGCCAAGCAAGTTGGCCTCATGAGGTTAATAATTTTAACGTCGAAGTTGAGAACTCTTGCGCTCGATGCGCCCATTGCATGGTACAAGGGTGACACAAGTCTTTAATAAATATGCTGCTATGTCGATTGTTGATGCGAATGTTGCCTAACATGACATGTTTGAAGTGCTTCAAATTAACCTGCTCTGTGTGTCCCTTTCAGTGATTTTTGTCCCTCCATGGGTCAGAGAATATTATTTTCTAATATATTAGCTTCATTTACTGGAATGAGTACAGCTGCAGATTCAGTTATTAAAACTGATTTTTCCACTTTAATAAAAAATCCAGAAGATATAAAGAACAATAAAGACTTTCTTGGCATTGCTCGCTGCCCCGCACCAAGTGCTTAGAACATCTGGGGCAATTAGTCTCTCTGTCAGACACTGGTTGGTGGCTCTAGGCCCTCTAGCGCGTGCCCACCAGCTGCTTTCATTTGTGAATGTGCTCATAGCAAACCAGAAGCAGCAGGAAGAACTCTTAGGACCCATCTAGTAAACACGGTACTAGGAGTAGGTGTGATTTGCATGTGTAGTACTTCTGGTTGACTAATGAATTCTATGAATAAGCCAGGGGTATTCCTTAGTTTTAGCTTGCTCTTGGAATTTATGAGTAAGCCAGGAGTACTATTGGGCTCTTTTATTGTAGATCTGGGGTCTGCAGCATAGCTCCATGATGGTCGAATCCATGTTGGATTATGAAGTTATCCTGATAAGATACATTTACATGCAAACAACTTACATGGACATCTTTAGCACAGTAATTGGTTATGCTTAAAAAGTATACCCCAGCGTGCTTTGAGTACTACTCAAAATACACAAATTTTGTCAATCTTTACTTCTGACTCTGCAGGAGAGATTCACGGTAAGGCACAAATCAAGGTATGGAGGAAAATGCCATTACAGTCAATGTGGAGAACCTATCAGACACTCCAACTGTGAACATGATTCTCGTTATTCACCGTTACCAATGTTCAACTTTATGTTATGAATTGTCTTTGCAGGACATCTGTCTCGGTTTTTCAACAGCTAGGTAGGAGTAGAAAAGTTATGGCAAAACTATACAAAATAGCCTATACTGTCTCAGTCCACTACCTCTTCAGGCATAACGTATGCATGGGGGGGCGTTCTCATGCAGGGAGGCCCAAACAAACAGCACAGTGAAATTTACAACTTTTCACTGCACCATTCTTTCCATCATTTTTAATGCCTGCTCAGAGCAGGCGTCAAAATGAGGCACCCATATGAACCTAAAGGCCTCCCTGTGCTTTGCTGCACCAGTGTCAAAATCTTTGAGGCTAGTGCAGCAAAGACCCACAATAGCATCAAAAATGTTAACGCTATTTTGCAAAGAACCCACATGGTGCACCATATTATAAATACGGCGCCACCAGGGTGTCGTTAGGTGGCGATATGGGGGCGCAATAAAAGTGACGCATCTGGACCGATGTGCCACCTTCTGGTAAATCTGCTCCTTAGAATGTGGTATTCACAGGGGTGACTTGTAGTGACAGCCACAAATAATAAATATAGCTTCCTATAACTTATAGGACCCCAACAGCATAGTAGGACTACATATCTTTCCCCAAAATGATAGGCCAAGGATGCTCCACCTCCTCATCCATAAAATCTCATTTAAAATTGTTCCATAGTAAATATGGTGATGGTGCCAAGCAAAAACAGCAGCAGTGCTTGGCTGCTTCCCCAGAGTGTACAGAATAGGCCAACGGTCCTCCAATGATAATCCACAGCCTGTGAGATATTTCCAAGCCCCTGCGCCTCCTTGCGCCACATTAGCGTCATTTGTTTTATGATAATGTGGCATTAAGGTGGCATATTCGCTGCACCATATTTACAACGTGGTGCAATGCAGCACTTTGTAACCCCTTGAGCCACATTATGCCTGTGCAAGCCATAATGTGTGCAAGGAAGGCGTTCCCCACTAGGAGGTCAGAAAAATGGTGCAGTGAAATCTACAAGATTTCACTGCATCATTTTTACGCCTGCCTTAGGCAAGTGTTAAAGTGATGCTCCCATTTAATTCAATGTGCCTCCCTTGACTTTGGTGGATTAACGCCATCATTTTTGGCGCTAATCCACCACAGGGCCACAATAGCGTCAACAATTTTGATGTTATTGGCCTGACGTGCGCCATAGTGCACCGTATTGTAAATATGGTGCACACACAGTGTCGTTAAGAGGGCGCAATGGGGCGCAAGAAAAGTAGTGCATCATCTGTGATGTGCCACCTTCTTGTAAATCTCCTAATGTGTCTTGTTAGCAATAGTGGTCCTGGATCCCACAGTTGTGGCAAGCAGTGCAGCCAGGTACAGCTTCACTGCTTCTCACTCTGTTAACATGGGTAGTGTCTGGCAGTGTGGTTGATTTCAGATGTAAAACAGATTCAGTGATGCGGCGATAAAGCTCGGCTTGCTGAACGATTTTAATATTTGCTTAATTGTGGCTTTACCCCAAATCAACAACGTGTGTGATTAAAGCCACTGGTATTCTATGGAAATGAAGCAACACTTTATGTTGCAGGGTTGTCTAACTTATGTGGCATGAAAAGGCAAATTTAGCAGGGATCGTAGACACATTTTGTGACAGTATTGTCATGCTATTTTGTCATTTTAAAATACGTGTTCAAAAGGGATGTCAACACAATCCAAAATGAAACGGTTTCTTAGGAAAGAACATCATATAAATTCACGAAATTCCAGCTGAAACAAGATTATTCAACCACTAAAAATGTTGCCTGTCATGGAAGCGCAGGAAAGCGTTTTCCTTGACACATCCCTCCTAATTTCCACATTGAAATATTTCATTGTTATTATTATACAATAATGTCGGACTCTACAGACAACAAGCATTGATGTACAAACTTCTTGTATTACAAGGTGTGCTTCTTGATGTATCTTGCCCCTGTCAGTTATTAGCCCTTATATTAAATTTTCAGTTGAATCTTCATCCTCAATAATGTCCTCTAGAAACATTTGCTTTTCATGAAACAACTCTAGAGCAGTTATTTACATTAGATGTTTACGCCCAGATTTATGAAAAAGTGGTGCATCAGCTCTGATGCGCCATTTTTTCAGTGCCCCCCCTTACCGGCACCTAACAACACCATGGTTGTGCCGTATTTAACATACAGCGCACCATGGCGGTAGTTAGGACAATAATGTCAATTTTTTTACGCTATTGTGGTTCTTTGCTGCGTAAAAAATGTTGATGCTAGTGTAGCAAAGTGCAAGAAGGCCCATTGATTACAATGGGTGCATCACGTTAACGCCTGCTCTTGAGCAGGCATTGAAAATTACGCCAACAATGGCATAGTGAAATCTTGTAGACTTCACTACACCATTTTTATGGGCCTCCTAACGCCGGAATGTCCCCGTTGCACACATTATGCGCGATGCAGGCATAATGTGGCGCAATGCATGCATTGCACCACTGTGTCAAAATGGCACGGTGAAATATGCCTTCTTGAGCCACATTAGTGTAAAAAAAATATGCTAAGCTGGTGCTAGGAGGCGCTAGGCCTCTTCTTAAAATAACTGCTATGTTGAGAACACTTTTGTGTGATACTAATGTAGATGAAAAAATCAACTAAACCTTTTTTGACAAAGAAGGAATTACTAATCGCTCCTAGTTTGAAATGCACGTAAATATGTCAGGATAGTGCTTATTCTGCAGACAAGTGTCTCGTTCAGCAGGATGGGATGTTAGTACTTGCTTAACACATATGTAATGGAGCAATGTGGGACTGACAGCTAACCAGCTAAATTTAATGCCACTGCATTGCAACACATGCATCCTGTTGGAACAGGAATGGCCGTTCCATAGTGTACAGAGGTGGTTCCTTGCCCTGAGAGCTCAACTGTAAGAATTTGCTATTATAGTATTTGACTGTTGGCCTCACACTGATCTAGTGTGTCTGCAGAGACCTAGGCCTGTTCTTTGACATCAGTAAGACTATGGACCGCTAGACACTATAACTGGTGCTCTAAGGCAACTGTAACTCAAGCCCCCAACATGCATAGTTTTCTCATCAATAATTTTATTGCAAATATTGCAGTTATATTATCAATGATGTCATAAAAGATGTAATTACTGATTTAATATGTGGGATGTGCATGGCAAGGGTGCGAGGTATACCTTAGAGCAGGAGTTATAGCATCTAGAGATAAAGTATAACTATAACTGTTGAATTTCTATGGTTTTGAGCGTGTAAAATCTGAATCCAACTATAATGTCCCTCTAACCTTTCTTTTTTAGTGAATTTCTAAGGATTTTTAGAATTCTGTTTCCTAACTATAACACCTCTGTAACCTTTGTTTTTTTTCAGTGAATTTCAGAGGTTTTTTAACGTTAAGTAATACAAAATTACCTTACATTAAGCCAACCCTCATGCGCCCTGTCTTTGGCCGCGTGTGGCAGGGGTTGGCCACATGCAGGCAACCTCCCCTAGGCACACAATCCCAGGCCACACACGGCCTTTGGCCATGCATGGTGGTGGTTGGCTGCAGGCATTTTTCAATGTGTAATTGCATAGCAAACACCCTTCTTTTTGCATTGGATAAGTTCAATAAGTTGAGAGGATTTGTTCTTTACAGAAGTGGACACCTGTTATGTTTGTATTTGTAAGTGCTTCCTGTTGAGATTTAATTCCTGAGAAATAAACATAGGTGCCAGAAAGAATCCTCACCTACTTAGTTATCTAAGAAGAGTCTACAGTATTGTTCAAAATGTCTATCCAACTGCAATATAGTCTAGTGGCTCATTAGTAAGTACGACCACGTTGGGTAAACGTATAGTACCCATTTTTTATACTATAGCTGCGTAAAGGATCACAAGGTAATACCTCCAGTGACCATGTCTGGTATAATTTTGGCAATGTGACTGTCCCTCAAGTGTCTTCCTACTGAAATCTGTGACAATATGAATCCTCATATAGAGAAGTCTACAAAGAGTTGAATCTCCGCAAATCAAAGGTAATTCCTCTTAATTACATGAAGTAAGTGCTTCTTTGTTTGGTGGAGATGTGCTCATATTCGTCTGCATGACGAACACTCATGGTGCCTTTTGGTAAGCTGTACATCAAGCTGGAAAAATGCGGGAGGACTGATGCATACCACTTACCTATATGGGACAGGCCCAAATGGACAGATGAGCTTCTAGGTCATTTTGCGCAGTTGCATACTGGAAAGGATGTGCTCTGCTCTCACCACAAGATGATAGGAAAAATCCCACCCGTCACACTCACCACAGAAGAGATTGAGTTCCAATCCAGCACTGATGCATAAGCATTGGTGCCAAGTTGGATTTAGACCATGGTGGGTGCCTCCATTCCCCCGGAGTTTTATTGCTCCAACATGCCGGGAGCATCAAGAAATGCTGCTGTCTTCATGCAAGAGCAATTGCTTCATCTGTTTTCATCTGTTTTCCTGCCCACTTGGCAGCAGGCAGGAAAACAGATGAAAAGTTCTCTCCCAGTGAGTGGGAGCAGTTCTCCTGGGCTTACAGTTTGCTCTCGCTTCAAGGGAGCTGTCATAGTTCTCACCAAGTGACAGCAAGCTACTATGTCCTGAGCGTGGGCACCTACGGACATAAGGAGCTGACCCTGAGAGGGTGGCAGTCCTCAGGGCCAATAATGACTCAGGGGTGTGCGGCCCCCTCTTTGTTTTTTTAGGGCCAGCCCTGGGGCAGTGGTGGTCCCAGGGCCAAATATGGCCCAGGAGGGTGGCCTGCTTGACGGATCACCCCAAAACTTTCAAGACAGCAGCAGAAGTGAGTGGTATTCTAGTTTTGAAAATTTCATGACTATTTGTCAAATGGCACCAAAGTTATTGGTAAAACAAAAAACGCTTTTCCTCTAGAAGCTAGGTCTTACCTATAAATAATTATTATTATATAGGTGTATGTTTGTATATATGTTTGTGTGTCTGTGTGTAAAAATACAGATGATGAGCTTCCAAACTCCATTTTTATTATTCTGAGTAGTTAAACACAATTCTCAAACAAAATCTTTTAATTTCCTAAAATTATTGTTTAGGGAAATACCATACTTCAATATATAGTAAAGGCACATATTCTGTCTCCTTTCATAATTTCTGCAGGTACTGATATGTACTGCTGCCACACAAAGTCAAAAGCCTCTTGTACCCTTTTGCTACACCAACAAACCACAGGGTCCAACATATGTTTCCTGATGTCAGAGATGCCCACTTTGAGACGAGATTGGCCACAGTATAACAATTTACAACTGAAATGCACCCACACAGGACCACCAATAAGCCGTGAATGGGCAGAATGACACTAAGAATATTTGAAATAGGCCACGGAGAGCCACCTGCCAGGAACTCCATTCTGCAAAGGACGGCTACAATCATACTAAAGATGCCCGGAATATGTTAGCAGGCTGTATTTTGCTAAAGTAAGTGTTATGTCAAGAATGTAAACACTAATGCCAAAGATGCCCACAGGAAGCATAGAAAAGTCACCACATGTCAGAACCAATATTATGCCTAGGATGGCCTCAATAATGCCCTAACGGCGAAAATTTGCTACGTTAGAGCAACCTTGCCCAGGCAGATGCCAATGAGGTCCACTATTTGGGTGGCCAGTAATTAACTCCAAGGATGCCCACAATATGTTAAACAGGGCTACCTTTACAAGAAGGATGACCATATTATTGACTAGGTCAAGGAAGCCACTATATAACTGGTTCAGACACCATTATGACATAGATAGTGCCCTAGGTTAATGCAGGAAAAGGATGGCCACTAGTAACACACGAACACACAAAACATGTACACGCATAGAGGCACACACATGTGCATGCACCCACACACAAATACACAAACACACCTGTATGCCACATGTCTACTTACCCAATCTTGCATTGGTACCCCTCCTCAAATTTAGTTTCACCTATATTCTGGCTCTCACAGCTCCCTGATACAGTGATCTGCAACTGCAACTGACTGCAAAGGTCCTGTAGTGCTTCACCAGTCATCATGTTCTTCTATAGTAACTCCCATGCTGAATTGCCAAGCATTACAGGCCCATAATGTCATCACTCTATTTTTGGACCTACCTGAAGTTTGTGCCCTTTTGTAAATGATATTTTGCTATAGACATGTATGCTAAATACAGTTTTAGCAAAGCATTTATTGAAATGTTTGCAAGGTATGTTTTATATCTGCAAACTGTATTTTAATTTGTATTTTCTGGGGCTTGCATCATGTAGGTGGAGATCTGTTAACTGTTTATAACAGGATGGTAATTATGTTTTTATTGTTAATTTGCACTGATGTGAATATATCTGGATGTGTCTCTGTGCTGTGATTATTTTCTAAATGTTTCAGGTTGCATGGGTTTCAAATTGAGTGTTCTTGATTTTATGCTCTTGTGTTCTTGTTTCAATCAGTCTACATAGTGTGGGTGGCTTCCAGGCTGGTTGTCAAAGAAAAACAAGTTGTGTTATTGGGGTTGTGTTATTGGGTGGTTGTCCCTTTGGGCATGTGAGCTCAGAGTTTTTGTAAAAGAGTAGGGTACTTATTTTTTTAAAACAAATTTTATTGGGTTTTACATCTCTTACATATTGTGAGCATTGGTGTCCCATCCACTGATGTCATACAATTACATTGGTTCAAAAGTTGTCACATGAAACATACAGTTATTAACCCAAAGGACTCAACTTAACTTTAACTGCAACACGCCCCACCTCCACCCTCCACCCCATAAGTCGTCTGCAAGTTTCCCGGATGGTATATTACTATTATTCAATACCCATTACGTCCCCAGCGGGATAGGTAGTGCTCAAATAGCCAGTGTGGTCTCCATCAATGTATGGATCTTAAGGGTGAAGGAGTGCCAGTATTATCACCACTAGGATCTAGGGTTCTAGTGCATGGCTGGAGTCAGTGCAGGTCACACAGCCAGCCCGTTGACGCAGTTCTTTTTTGCCCCCAGGCTTGCCACAGCAGTTCTTGCGGGACTTCAGTCCCCATGTGACTCTTGTTTGCTGCACTGTATGAGGTAGCTATCTGCCTTTGGGTGGTCCCGCAAGGCAGGACTAGGCTGAAGCTGACCCCATACTGTCTGCACCGCCATCTTAGGTCTGTGACCACTCTGCCATGCCGCGCTGGTGGCAACAAATCTCTCCACACCAATGCAGCCACTCCAGGAACAGGCTTCTATGCACCGTATGGGGTTGATTTGTTGCGTGTTAGAGCCCTCTTGAGCCAGTTTATTAGTTCAGGATGGCACTGGATAATTAGTCGGAGCTATGTTTTTTTCTGCCTACTCCATTTTGCTCCAGAACATGACCCCAAGAGAGTAGGGCGCTTGTGGGCCTCCTCCAATTCCCTTACAGAGTCTCATTGTTCCTAGGTCAAAATTACGTAATCTGCACCTGTCAGATGTGCCAATCAGCCCATCACAAATGTGGAGAATATCTTGGAAATGGAGCTGTCAATCATGACATGTAGTTGCACAGAGCCAACTGTAACAGAGAGAAAAAGGCTGAGATCTGTAAACCATGTAAACCCAATCCCTCCACCTGCATGACTTCCATTTTCCACATGGGGCTCAAACTGGATTCCAAGGTTCCGGGTGTTTGCCGGCCACCCAGGACTGGCCAAAGATGTTGCACAATCACACAGCTGGCCACTTTGGTTATGTTGCAAAATCTCTTCAGAACTTGAATTAGAAGATCTAGTCAACACTACAACACTAAGCCCACACTCTTTTTAATTAAATCGCATTTTCTATTTTTTACTTGCTAAGTTGCTTATTTAATAATGAAACGCCATAGTAAATTGACTTTTTCAATGCTTGTAGCGAGAGAGAGACACACATGGGATTTTGTGGTTATAGTCTTTACAGGATTCCTTTTAAACAGAATGACATACAGTACATTTGTTTTGAGGTTTCTGTGGCATGTCTTGCATTATGTTGGAGAGCTTCAAGCTTTATGCGTATTGACATAATGTGTGTCAGTTTTCTGGCATTTTCAGGTCAAGCGGTTCCCTCCAGTAAATGCACAATTTTAAGAATCAATAGCTGTAAGAAGGTTAAAGGAAATTAAGAACCTGAACCTGAAAAGCATAATTGATGAATGTCTTTAAGTTAGCAGTTCTTAACCCTTTGAGTTCTGTGGCACACACTCTTATTAATGGAAGCAGAGGATCCTGACAAAACATTTTTACGTCTGTAACATGAGAACAATACTCTTTAAGTACAGGAACAAATACACATCAAATTAATATACAAAGTATGAAATGCTGAATTTAATTCACAGAAAAAAAACAAGCTACAAAAAATAGAGATTTAAATTTTATAGGAAGGTTACAGCTTTTTAGAATTTTGTTTTATTTCTAAAAACCTAAGCTATATGCTATACTCTAGAATAACACTTTGGGGGTTATTACAACTTTGGAGGAGGTGTTAATCCGTCCCAAAAGTGACGGTAAAGTGACGGATATACCACCAGCCGTATTACGAGTCCATTATATCCTATGGAACTCATAATAAGGCTGGTGGTATATCAGTCACTTTACCGTCACTTTTGGGACGGATTAACACCTCCTCCAAAGTTGTAATAACCCCCTTTATCTTTTTCGCTCCTACTGTAGGCTTTGTCAGTGCATACCAGTGCTTCAAAAGGGGCCACCAATTGTCCACATTAGATTCTGCATGCTGTTCCGGCTGCGCTCCCACAAAAAAGGCGAAGAACACTAGCCTGCGATGCTCCCACGAAGCTTTTGGCTCCAATTTCAATTTCCTTCATTTAGAGAGCATTTTAATGTGTTGAGTTAAATGATTTGCTTTTTAGGCATATATTATTTATTAATCTGCATGTCATTTTTATTTTTATTAATAGTTGTGTATCTTTGAGTAGGTGTTGCGGACCCCAAGGGATCTGCTAACCGCAGGTTAAGAACAAAGGTCTAGGTTAAGATTGTGTCCTCCCATATCTAACACTAAAAGCCACTTTGGAGCAGGCACTCTACCTACAACATACCCAGAGATAGATGTCTGGTAAGACAAAGGCAGGGCCTCCAGCAACCAGGCAATGGATACATAAGAATTGTCTTGGCACCTTGTTCTCTCCTTTTTAAGTCAAGTGTGCCCCAGGTGTTACCCATGCCTCAGCAGAAGTGCATTTAATTCCTTTTTCACACCTGTTCAGTGATGAGCACAGGCTGTGAACTAGTAGAGTCGGATGCTAATTAGCCCTATGACAGTTCTACCAGGTAAAGGTTAATTTTTTTAAAGTTACTTTTCCTTAATATTTATTAAACATTTAGCCTCACAATTAAATTGGATTTTTATTAACTATAAAAAATAGTAGTTTGATTAGTTGTCTAGCTGGTCCCAGTCTTGAGATACAATTATAGTATTTTAATCTGTACTCTGGTTTTCTACATAGGGCATCAAGAATTTCATTCAAAGAACCCATCCTTTTCCTGAATAGACTCTTAGTTTCAGATTCACTGACTATTTGTGTACTTAAGTTACACATTGGCATGCAAACATTTTATTTGCTATTGTTCATTTTGATAGGTTGAGTCACAAAATCTGGGTCTATATAGATTTGCTCCACCAGATTGAATTTACTAGGATTGCAGGTCTGCTACTATGGTAGATTTTCTACCGTAATAAGTCAAATGTTGGGCATGCACTAGGATGAAATTACAGGAGAGTGGCTGCCATTGAAATATGCAGGATACACCAAACATTGGAATCTTACAGGTATTCGCAAAACTATTGCATTGTTTTGGCAACTCGCTTTCAAGCTTTTCAAGGAAGAGAAGGAAGACAAACACCCACATATTTCAAAGGATGCATAGGGGCAAATGGATATTCATATGTTTATTTTACGCATTGGTGCCCCTCCCTTGAACGGGAGGTTCTTGCACAAACTAGCTGCACATCAGCGGTCCTCTGATACAAACCCGCTCCATCCCTTACCTTGCCGAGCCCTGAAGAACATGACTAGTTCTTATGTCAGCTATTTTATAGTGGGCTTTACTTATAGTGATGCTGCATGGTTATTGAAGAAGATGTTGTCCACCTTGGACTAACTTTTCCACCTGTCACTACATAGAGTCACCAAATTGGAGTGGTGTACTGCACCTACAGTGAAATACATACCCAAGGTCACTGCGTCAACATGCTAGTGAGGGAAGCAGTACAACATGATCACAGAAAGATCTACTGACCTCTGAAGTGTTCTACATGTCTGCTGAGCAGACACACACTAGGATCGGCTTGGCCAAGTACTTTCTATAAGGAAACAACAGGAGTGCCTCGAGGGGCTTTGAAAGGGCAGAGCAGGACGGGGCGGTGTGGCACGTGTGGGGGGTAATTATCTTAATTAAAAAGAATACACTTACCTTCACTTGCCGTCGCCGCTATCGCCCACCACGCCACTCCTCTCCTGCAGGCTGCAGTCACAGGCTCCCAGCCTGCCATGCGGCCAATCCTGATGCTGCTCAGAGCTTTGTTAGGATTGGCAGGGAGCACCCAGCCAGGGCACTTCCAGGCAGACTGGGAGCCTGTGCCTGTTTTCTCCAGCCCAGCAACACAGTGCCGGGCTGGAGAGAGCACAGTGCGCATGTGTGTTTAGCCAGCCTAAGGTGGACGGTCAAACATACATGCGCACTGAGGGGAGTGCTCTGTGCACTCCCCTCCATGGCTGTCATCCCCAAAGCCCCACCCCTTTTACTACAAAATGCCCCCCCCTTGCTGTCAGGGAGGGGGCAAAGCTCCTCTGCCATAGCGGTAAACAATGTGTTCAACTGCTCGGGTGAAAAGTTTGAGGAAAGGGCTGCACACTTCCTAAAGAGTGAGTTTGAAGATGGTGCCAGTGATGTAACCACCTCCAGACTGAGAAGCAGCATGCTGGTAAGCCCCTAGTCAACTTTATTTAGTTTACCTGGGGTATTTTTACAGCACATACCTAATCCCAATCGACAACTTGGTAAAGGTCAGGTTTAATGCTGAAGCACATTAGACATAATCATAATCCTACTATTGTCGTACTATTGTCAGAATTAAAAGTGATACATACAAGTACCCATGATAGACATTTGCAGTTCAATTAAAACAATAATCCCTATAATGGCAATGGGGCAAAGAAGTGGGAATGAGGTAAGATACTAAGTGTTAAATATATCATGAGCGCAACAAGTGTTTGTTGCACTTGTGTTCCAATGTGAGGTTGGCCTAGTTGTATTTGCAGCTGGGTAACAAAGAAGCCCATACAGTGAATGTTGTGCTCTCACTATGATTACTAGCAAGGCATTCAAATATGGGAGCATGCGACTGGGGGGTTTTGGGGGGTTTATATATACAGGATTAAAGAACATAAGGCATTCATAGCATGTTGTAACTTTGATGGCACCTGTAATAAACACAGTACCTATAAAATTATATTTGGCTCTCTGTCCTTCCGATACCACTTCAGCGACCTTTTGGTTCAATAAGTATTTCTCCTGAAGGTCCAGAGTGCAAGGGACAGTCCCTTTTGGAGGGCAAGACCGGTTTATAGGATGTCTTGCAGCAGCATATTCTCCATAGGGGATTGTTATATCTTATTATCTTTTATTATTGGGTTATGGTTGAGACTGTACTTGTAATAGTTCAATGTTATGGCATATTTAGATATGTTTGTTCTAGAGTGGAATATGGAATGTGGGGAGAAGGAGCCTGTGCTGGCATCGTCGTAGTTTGGCTCTTGCTCTAGGCAAGACTGCTGGTTTAAGGATGACAGTACTTATGTTTGTAGGTGAGTATGCCAATCCTACAACAAGATGCAACTGTCGTCCCAACCCTCCCGGCTTACAAGCAGCACCACACCAAAAACCAAAACAGTAAAAGGTGATTTGTGGCAGCCTTCATGCATGGACTCAAGAGTATGACATCTCAGGGAGTGTCATGGTTAATCAGAGATTACCCCGTTCTCACATGAATACCATGTCTCAATCAAATACAGGCAATGAGGAAGATGCAGTAAGATTTCTAAATAAGTTTTATTTTAACAAAACTGCAACCTACGATAAGTTGCATGGGCTGCAATGATTAGGATAATGAACAGTGCAAGAAACAGAATGGTAAAGACAGGAGTCATTAATACAAAGACCCCCACCATCTTGCAATAACATGTAATGACATGAAGTAAGATTTATGTCCTAGTACCCTAATATCATGTACCTAATCTCTAACCTAGAAGAGAGCTAGGTGTGTTAAACCTAATCAGCCAATGCAATGTCCATGAGAAGAGCCCCCCCCCCACCCTCGTTACCTTGGATTGAGGTCTCTAGCTCAGACTTCGTAGGGACACGAAGACTGGGTCAGTGTCAAGACAACGTTCAGCATCGATAGCAGAGATGGCATCTGGTGAGATTCCCTCTGACTATCTGTCTAAATGAGGATTATTCATACAGATATGCTTGGACCCCTGACCTAGGTCTGTTCCCAAACAATAGGTAACAAGACATTCTTGGGACAGTTATTTATGTAAACAATTCCTTCTAAAGCGTGAAGAGGGACAGTACCTACCGTGAACATCTACAGTTTGTTTATCTTTGTCACTTGCTATTGATGCCTTAGAGCAGTAGCACTGATAACGCAAACTAAAGTATGGGCCTAACTAAAAACAAAACAGCCATCTTAAAAGATTTAATTAAATAAATGCACTAAAACAAAGCAAGCTAAGTAGGGTAAAAGTCACTAGGTGATGGGGGCACGAGTCTGCAAGCCAAAGGCTAAGCTAACTCCTGTTTCCCATTAAAACAAACTAGGATTCGCTACAGCATTATCATTTGGAGGTGGTACTGTGCTGCAGGAAATAAAGATGGTTTCTGGATTTACTCTCTTCATGTTTTTGGGATTGAATTTAACAAGTGGCAAAGAGCTGGAGAAACTCTTGTTACACTGTGGCACAGGGGCAGTGCTTTCTCCTACAGAACCAGTTACCGTCAAATTCTTGGTATTTTCCCTAGAATCTTCACCATGTACTGGGTAACTCATGTTTTCAAGCACCTCTGCGAGGAGAGCGAGCAAGCATAGCGGGAAGGGAAGAGAGAGTGAGATATCTTTGGAATTGGTAGTGTAATATTCTTCAAATCCAATTATGTGGGAGGCGGAAAATGTAATTTATTGACTGGTGAATTCGTTCAGGAGCTGTTGCATGAGCTTGTAAGTGCTTGAGCATTTGGATTCAAACAACGCGCTACATGTCTCACTGCGCTTCAGACATGAGAAATCTGCCAGTATATCTCTGCATCAATGTATTCTTAGCACGGCTACTCCTCTCATACTCTGTCACTCTGATGCGTCGTACACCAGATTAACATTGTTTGTTATTATTTATACAAAAAAAAATCTTAACTCACTTTCCAATGTGTCACTGCCCTTGCCTCTGCTTTTCTGAGATGGACTCACTAAAGGTGAAGAGATCTGTTTTCTGATGAGTCTCTGTTCCTTCCTCCTTTTTGCTCATGTGATGGCTGTAGTAAAATGGAAATGGGACAACTAACAATACATAGAAAAAGGACTAAAAGACTGGATTTCTCTGTGATTTGCACTCTAGCATTACCAATATTACAACACTGGAATTTGACCAGTGATTTGCATGCTTTCATAATCTATTGTGCAGATCTCAAAGTAGAATTATATAACAATGATTTGCATGCTCCATGATATTATGCAGATCTAAAAAGGGATTGTAATATTAGTACATCAGTGATCTGCACACTTTCATCAGCAAATATAACACCCTTCAGTGTAATTCACTATATTGTGCAAATCCCTACATTCAGTGATTTTCACACTTTAAACAATATTATGTAAAACTTCTTATTCAAAGCATTTTAGTGATCTGCACACTTTCTTCAGCAATTTGCATCCTTCAGTGTTATATTGTACAAATATCTTCATTCAGTGATTTGCGCACTTTAAACAAAAAAGAAAAAAGGAGGAAAAATGCAGTTTGAACCACGAACCAAACTTCTTCAAAACAAAGGTGATCCACCAATTCCTTGTATAAGGTGGAAAGAAGAATTGTTAACCTATTTGAGAGTGATTGATGATGAAGACATGTCTGAAGAATAGAAACAAAATATTTTATTACATTGCCTAGGTTCAGAGGGACAAATGGTATTCAGAACAATACCACCAAAGGTAGTTCAAGAAGATCAGGAAGAATAAATTGATGTGTTTCAGAAAGCATTACAGAGATTAGAAAATGTAAAGGTTTAAACCCACAGCAAGTATAGCTTTAAACAGATTCACATTTTATGCTAGAGCACAGAAAAACGATGAGATTTTTGATGAATTTATAACTGCACTGATATGATTATCTTTACATTGTAATTCTGGTGTAATGACTGGTGAGATGATTAGAGTTCAGATAATTGTGCATGTCAAAAGAAGAAAGGTTCAAGAACAACTGTGAGTAATGGGAGATCCTAAATTGCAAGATGTAATTAGTACAGCTGAGGCGTCAGAAGAGTCTGGAAGATGGATGAAATCTGCACAGGAAACTGAAAAAGTCAAGGGAGGTGAGAGTGATGTGGTATGTGCTATAGGAACCAGAAATTCCAGTCCTGGAAGCAATATGTCAGGAAGGACAAAATGTATGACAAACATGATAAAATGGATAAAAGCTGATGCTATCATGGTGGTAGCACAAGTCACATCGCATCTTCAGCTCATTGTCGTGTAATAGGTAAAGAATGCAAAAAATGTGGCAGGTTTGGGCATCATGCTAGTGTATGCAGAGATTTAAGGAAGGGAAATAACAGCAAGAAGAGTAATGTATTGTTCTTAAGCAATGGGAAGTCTAGTGAGTGTGAGTACAACTGTAGTGGAGAAGTGTAGTGTTGTCTTTAAAAAGAAATTATGAAGAGAGTTGTGGAGTCAAAAGTCCTCCTAAATGTAAAGTGAGGATAATGGATACTGAACTGGAGCATATGGCTGATTCAGGTTCACCTTGGATGATTGTTACATGAAAATAATATATTCAAAAGTGTGAGAAAGTTTGGAAAGTGGAAGATTTAAAAACATCTGATATTATAGCAAAGAGTTTGGATGGTACAGTGATTGATATTGTTGGTTATGTTGAAATCGAGATAAAATTTAAAGGGAGGTGTGCAACCATAAAACTGTATGTTGCACCTAAAGGAGTTCATATACTGGGGTGGAAGGACACATTTAAGTTAGGATAATATTGAACCCTAGGAACCGTGAACCTGTATTGGTAGCAGAGAATTGTGAGGAGAAAGAATGGATGATGTCCAAATTTCCAGAAGTTTTCATGGAAAAGCTTGCGAAGCTGGAGGGATAAAGCAATAACATCAAAGTTAAAACTAATGCTAAACTTGTGTTACAAAATCTCAGAAATGTGCCTATTAATGTAAGGGAAGAGTTAAAACACATACTGTTGGAGATGGTTAGTGAAGGAGTTATTGAAGAAAATAGAATTGTCCGAGTGGGTATCCAACAGTTTTGGTCCACAAGGCGGACAATATATTGAGGTAATGTGTTGACCTCCAAGCTGTAAATGCAAACATTGGAGTAACCTGGCATCCTCTTAATTATTTAAATGAGGTAATTAGCATGCTTGATGGAGCCAAATATTTTCAATCTTAGGTTTGAGGTCGGCGTATCATCAAATTTAACTGACTGAAGACTCTCGCCACCTTACAGCATTTATTACGCCAAAATGTTGTTCCAATTTAAGAGTGTGCTCTTTGGATTAGCCTCTGCGGCATCAGTGTTTCAAAGGGTAATGTTCCACTTATTCAAAGACATGGAGAAATATGTCAAATGTTTCCAAGACGATGTATTGATATTCTCCAGGAATGAGAAAGAGCATATGAAGCATATTAAGAAAGTATGTAAAGTCTTGAAGAAAATTGGTGTGACTTTAAAAGAGAAGAAGTGTCATTGTTTTTCTAAGTCAGTAGAGTATTTGGCACACAGGGTATCAGGAGAATCAGTGGGGCCAAAAACCCATTAGTAGATGCCATCATCAATGCTCCAACTCCAGATAATCATGAGAAGTTATTGTCCTTTGCAGGACTCAGTGAATATTACAGCAAATGTATTGAAAATGCTGCCACTAAAATGGAACCACTCTGAGAACTTACATGAAAAGGTGCTGAGTATGTGTGGACAGATAAACAAAAATTTACTTTTGAAATGATTAAATAAAATTGCAGAGGCACCCACATTTAAACCTTTCAGAATGGAGGTACAATGTATTCTTACTGTGGAAGCCAGTATCTATGGGATTGGAGAAGAACTATCCCAGAGATGTAGTAATGAAACAAGGAATTTTACATTTGCCTCTCATACACTCTCTGACACTGAGAGGAGATATGCAGTGACACAAAAAGATTTTTCAGCATATATCTGGGCATTGGAACATTTCTAGAATTATATATGGGGCTCACGTTTCATCAGATCATAAACCTTTGGTGGGTATTTTTTCCCCCGGTGGTGGTTGGAATGCCACAGCTCATACTGCTAGATTGATATCAAGACTACAAGAGTACTGTTATCCTGTGGAATATGTACCTGGGAGAAATAATGCAGTGGTTCAGACAGAGCTTGAATTGGATGTTCTGTTTGTGGTCTCCGAGGACATGACAGATGAGTTCAAAAGCATAGAGGAAAAGGAATGGATAAAGTGTGATGAAGAAGATCTGAAATTATGAGAGGTTAGGAGATCCATAATGGAAGGGTGGTCCAATAAAAGAGATGTGCCAGCAGAGATAGTATCTTTCTATAAAGTAACTGATGAGTTGGAAGTGGAAGGTGATTTTATTTTTAAGATGGGCAGGGCACCAGAAGGTGTGGTGAAGTGAATATTTTTCATTGTAGCCGATCATTGGTTGTTAAATGAGTTGATAGTGTAGTAGGCTTTTCCATGAAAGCATGCTAGTCATGTTGCAGAATACACACAGTGGAGACATTTCCTTGATTATTAGCATTCAGGTGATATGCCCGTTTATGATGTAATGTCAAACCCGCAGAGGACCCAGCCATTGCAGCCACTTGCAGTAGTAAGAGCCTGAAGAACAAATCAGTTTTGTGTTTGGAAACACACATTTTGTAAAATCACAGGCTCTGGTGCTGCAAACAACAAGTTGCAATGTACAAAGGTACTTTGTGCTTCCTAAATATTATATTGCAAATCTGAGAGAGGAGGGGTCGTGAAAAGGGCATTATACACATAATTCCAATTGCAATACATATTTCAGTAGTTTGCCACCACAATGGCGATCTCATACATGGATCTGATACGCCACTTGAAAGTGGGAGATATCCTCTGGCAAGATGGCAGCAGTCTCTAAGGTGTAGCTTCTACATTGTTAAATTTGGCTGTCATTATTGGTGGGAGAAGTCAGCGGTCCCCCAATGCCAATCACAGAATGCACTCATTTTTCTTACTGAAGTTCTTATTGGTTTTAGGGGAAGAATTGTCTTAAAGATATAGGAACATTAAATATAAATGTTACCTTTCTGTGAAAAAATAAATGTAGGGTAGGGATGGCGTCCCTCTGTCACCTGCAGGCCTCCATCTCCGCTTTTGCAGCAATTGACTAAATTCACTAATGGAATCCTTGCCTCAATAATAGTCATTGGGCAGGGATTCTGGGAAACCTAATGAATATTGAGTGCATTCATTCCAGGTGAAGTGCAAAACTTAAATCTTTGTTGTGACCTAAGATTAGTACACAAAGCCCTAATTTATTGATGAAGGTGATTGCTGATGTTAGTATGTGTGCACAGAGTCTGGTATGTTGTTTTGTGTTTTCATGCAGTCAGGTCTACTTTCCAGACAGTTCAAATGTGATCTTATTGCCTCAATCAGAGAATGACAGGCTGATTGAATGGGAGTTAATCTTGAATGTACAAGAAAAATCTCCCTATGCTATAGGGAACTTTGCCTTACGTTACCATACGGAAATCTCCATTACAGTGTTGGAAATCTCCCTATTTTAAAGTTTACGAAAAAGTAACAAGTTTTTTAAACTCTAAAAACAATAGTAAAAAAACTGTTGTTTATTATTTTAATTTTGTAATTCATTTTTAATGCATAAAAATGGCAAACAGTCGTAAATTTGAATTAAATGTTTTTATCAATGTTTATATACCAATTTAAAGAAAAATATTTTGATGAAGTTTAAATTAAAAATAAATTCCACCTAAAAATGCTTTTTTATGCACTAATGACTAAATGTGATGTACAGAAATAAAACAAATGTTTATATTTCATTAAAATGTAACCTAACATTAAGTTTTACATTAAGAAATATTGTTAAAATGTTTTATAATTAAATATTAAATATGCCTTTTCAGATATGCATTTATATTTACTTATATGTGTAACTATTTTAAATTGTTTAATTTAATTTAACATTATTTACTATGAGTTTCTTTACGTCCCTACCTCCATTGTTTTGTATGAGAGGGTGTTGCATTATCAGTGACTGGCCTTTACGTCCCTACCTCCATTGTTTTCTATGAGAGGGTGTTGCATTATCAGTGACTGGCCTTGTGTGGTGCTGGATTTACTTGAGCCATGAGTTTGAGTAATTTACTAATCTGGTGGGTCTCTTTTTGGCAGCACTAACTTTAGGAGTTCAATTTGTGAATAGCAATGAGCTTACTCGTCTGTAGGTGCATAGATGTCCTTCCTTAAACCCCTCCCTTTACTGGTCAGTATTCCACATTTTCCAGACACTATCCTCTACCCCCCCACACACACATTTAATACTAAAACGTCTACTTATGTGCGCAGAGACCTGGCGTCAAGATCTCCTTAAAAAAAATATATATAAGAAAGGCAGAGATGAAAAGACTGCATTTAGGTTTGTGAATTGCATTGGGTACTTTGTTTGTAGTACTATTACAGTACTATAAAATGCAGCTTGTGAATAGGTCCCATTAGTTTTATTCATTAATGAATGAATGTATAATACAAACTATTTTTTAAAATAAGGTAGGTCCAGTAAGGTTCTCAGAAAATAAGGTAAATTTAATGTTGTATGATAAAATTATGATTAGCAAACACTTTGTTAGAGTCATTTTCCAGATATCAGCCCACAAGTGGATGAGACATGCATGGCCTTGATTGCTTGATTGGGTGGCCATTGGTGCTGTACGTCCTGGTTGCACAGCAAATGCTATGGATGTGGTTGCCACCGGAGTCAGAACAGGGATGGCCACATTTGTTGGGGTGTGAGCCACAGGGGGTTGTTGGGCACTAATGTTGGTAATTGGCAAAGAACTCTCAAGCATGTTCTGGATCTTGTGTCCTCAGGGACAGACACAGGCCTAAGGCACTGGCCACAAAACTTGATTGGTCAGGCTGGTCTTAAGGGCCATCCTCTTTGGCAGGAGTGCTACTTCCAGTGAAGGCGTGGGGTCTTGCATTTTCAGACAGAGTGTACAAGACAGTTGAGGCAGATGTTTCTGATCTTGCACGTCACCTTGAAGAAAATATAACAAAATAAAAAATATTGACTTTTTACAATTTATAGTTATTGCTAAATACATTACAATGGAGTGTTATTGAACATTTGCTCTTTATAGAGGTTTATAAGGTCAGGCAACTAATTAATATTTTTCACCACCCTACTGATAGAATTAAGGGACCTGACTTTAATTTTAAGTCATTTATGAATACAGAGAGGTTTATTCACACCATGTGACGCCAATACATTTGGTGGTCCATTGGGCAGACTGGGCCTAGTGGGCTTCGGTCATGGAGCCTAGGGTTTTCAGTTTTTTCTGTCCCAGGGTCCATCCTACCCTGCCTTAGCAAAACTGTAGCAAACAAAACACTCAATCACTTGACTGTCAGTATTAGTAATGGTGGACACTCATAAGCTTCTTAGGCATTTTAGTCTGGCATAGAGCACAGCCAGACTGCAATATATAGACTGGAATGCATTAAGAAACTGAGTACCAAAATGTTTCTCTTAAAAAAGAACTTCACATAAATGTTTTACAAAACTACACACAAGCAACACACAGTTTCAGGTAGGTATGTGAGGCAGACATCCAGGGTTACTGATTCCCTGTTACTCAACCCAACCCTTTTGTTGTGTTTGGGTGCTGCACTACCCTATAGATCTTACATAGTATTTGCAACTGTATGTTAGGTATACTCTCTCAAACTATCTTTGGCCATCAGCATGCAATGATGTCCTTCCACTTACAGTCTGTTGTTGCCAGAATAATGCTATGCCAAAGTTGACTGGGACAACAGTACCACTCTGGTCAGCAAACACGGACCACTTTGCAGTGCTCTCATCTGACTGATATATAAAATACTCCATTTCCACTTCAGTGTATTAGGTGATGGGTGTATGCTGTTTTAAAAATAAAACTATGAAGTTCTTTAAATTTTGAAGGCCTAACCTACTTGCTGAGGATAATGTGGCACAGTAGTTGTTGTTTAGTTGACTAGATTGATCAACGTCATTTTTACACCACTTTTCCAATCATTGACTTTGCCATTATGTATCATTAGCAGTGCTTATGTTTACCCAGTAGTAGGAGGTTGGGCCCACCAGCACTCTTCTTTGGGGATTGGCCTTATTTTTAATCATTAGACATTAACCCAGAATAAGAGAGATTAAGACAGAAAAGGGGAAGAAGGTTGAAGTGAAATGTGGAAAACAGTGAAAGTGAAGACAGCAGGGGTAAAAACAACCTGCATGAAAGAAGGGGCGGGGAGAGTATGTACAAGCATGAATGAGGGATGAGGTAAAATCAAGACTAGGCGGCTTGGGATTTACACAAGACATTCACCAGCAATGCCTGTGGACCTCTAATAAAAATGTGGGCCCTCACCCTCATTCGTTTACAAATTAAACACTTAGAGCCATATGTGGTAGTTAAATAGGCTAAGTAAAATAGTACACACTCTCAAATTAAGTGATATGTATCAAATCTCAGAACTGGAACACTTGTCAATGTGCTATAAATTAATCTTCTACCCTATAACTACTACCTGTGTTTGATATGGCATTGTAGTGGGTCCAGAATTATTATGTGGGATCTGGATATGATAAAAGTGAGTGCACCTTACAGATGGATGACTAACCAACAGATGCTAATATTACCTAGGAGCTGGTGTGATTTGTGATCAAAATGTAATGTCACACTTATTTGATTGGGTTCCAATGCGTTGTGTGAAGGAGAATGGGAAGACAGAGTGAGGAAACCACAGATTGTAATTATATAGGGAAAGCTGTGAGTTGTGACTGACATCGGGTTGCATGCGTGTATGAATAGGTTGTTATTATGCAGATATGTACATTAGGGAGTAGAGGTGCCAGAGCACGAAGAAGATGAATTTGCTAGGGTGCGAAAGCTGGTGTTTGTACTTACCAGTCTCCACGTCATCTGGAATTTCCACAATGCCTAGTGGAGAATGGACAACACTTTGGCCCATATTTATACTTTTTTAGCGCTGCATTTGCGTAATTTTTTGACACAAAACCAGCGCAAACTTACAAAGTACAATCATATTTTGTACGTTTGTGCAACGTTTGCGTAAAAAAATGACGCAAATGCAGCGCTAAAAAAGTATAAATATGGGCCTTTATCTTTCCAGAGTATTTGGTTGAGGGGCCTAGAATACCCATCTTAGTTTGCCATGGCATCTTAGTGAGTCTTGAAAACGATGGAACAGATTCTCCCCCTTAGTTGTTCACCGCTTTCAGATCTCTTGCTGTGAGCATCTAGTGTGGGAGACAGCATTCATGTGATTCTCAATGCTGGTCCACTTTTCTCTTCTCAGACACATGGTTTTTGTCTGGATCTATGTTCTAAACAATTGGGGCTCAGCCCTAATTAACTTATCCACCATCATCCTTGTTGTCTGAGATTTGGGTTGTCACCTTAAAGTCATCTTAATTTAAAGAAAGAAAGGAGCTGTGCTTCTTCTTAGAATTCTGAGTGGTAAATGATTTTGTGTGTGGATTGAGGATTGTTGTTTTATAGTGGGAGATGCAGGTATTGTTGATAAGTTGATGTTGAGCTGGTGTGTGTTTACAGAATAGTATATCAACAATGATAGGCACAACCATCATTAATAAACCCATCTGCCATTGCTGACCTCTGTCGTGAGGGTCTCTGAGCCCCACTATGATGGTGAACAACTCTAACTATACCAACACTGATGGAGTAGTGTCCGGTGATGTAGGTACAGACCAAAAAGGAATCCGGTGGTTCTTCCTTGATTCATGACCCATTGGACCTTCAGCGCAATCCTTAACACTGAGGACAGTAAACCACCCACCTGATGGATGGATCAGTTCCACAGTAACAGAGGAATGATGAGCTATCTGCCAAACTCTAGATCAGACCTTTGCTTCCTAACCTCTGCAAACAGGTCATCTATATCCCTGTTCCAGGAGTAATTGAGGGTCCGGTTTTATGAGACATTTGCTGTCCCAGAAAGATAAAACAGAAATGCTCCATCCTTTTCTTATACATTGTCTTGAAGGAGAAATGTTACCATGATTAGTACCAAACAAATAAACAATGCTTGGGTCCACATTTGTGATGTTTCGACTCAGACAACTACTTATTCCTTCACTAATAGAGCTTGAATTGTCAAACCTACACTTTACTCATTCTTGTGACAACTGTACTACACATAAATTATATAAAGCATCACATTTCCTACCGAAGAGTCATGATTTGGTGACAGGTATGCACTATACATGCACAGCTGTTCTTGAAAACTGAGCTACTTTAATGTAATGAAACAATGAATTAATGTTGAGTGTTTGAGACTTAAAATGAAACCTGCAATACTGCTAGTAGGTTCAATGACCAGCATTAACAATATTCACCATTCCCACCATTTTCTAGCATTCATACCTCTGTATAAAATTTAGGGCTATTATCAATGATTTAAGCGACAGATTCAAATCATAGGGGACAGTAAATAATTCTGTCAATAACTGATGGAACTGAAAATACTTTAAGTAGACTTTATGTGGAATTTGTTGTTTTTTCTAGAGTAGAAACCGTAAAAATAGTTTAACTCAAAAAAGCAGTCCCTGTGGAGCAGAGAACATTTTTGCTTCCAGCCAGGCCCTATCAAAGAAGGAGGATGAGTCACAAGAAGAATTTAACATCAACCTTGCTAAATGCACAACATAATCTGTGGGTGTATGCAAAATTAAAACAGTGTGAGTCAGTGATAATTCAGGCACATTTTAAAATAAGTGTATCATTATTAGGTATGACTTAACAGCACAGGTGTTGTATCACCTTATACAGAAAAGAGCTTCAAGAAGTACTACATGCTCTTTATACATGTTGTTTCTTTTCTAACTATAGCATTTGATTTGGTAGAAGTTGTTTGTTTACACTGAATATAAGTGCTCATATAGAATTTTATGCTTGTTGGAGAGCCTATGCTCAAAAGAGTCGAACTGAGTTATTAAGGTGACAATCCGGTGATAGCATTTGTCAGATGCCAAAGTTTTAATCAGTTTTGTCAAAAGGTCTGACAAAGTCAGTACGCCTGACTTATTCATTACGAAAGCATATGTTAAATTCAATAGGCCTGTAACAGGAGATGGTAATTACACAGTTGTAAAACCTGTACAACGCAATTTTGTTACATGGAATCTTTGGGCAAGCATTTTGGTGCTGGCTACCTCTCAGACAAGCCCTAACAGTGGAAGATTTAAACTGTGATATCCCATGTTATGCCCAATTAGAAGGGCTTGTATTTTGTTCTGCTAGGTGTAATTGTGTAGATATTTATACATTTATGACATTTTTTTGTAGGAAAACTGATGCACAATACAGTAGGCCTGAGTTGATTTGAGTTGAGTTGAGATGAGTTGATTATTTTGACAAGCCAATGCCAATGGCTATTGATTCATAGAGAAAACCAAAGGATTGACCATTTTTCAATCACAATTGTGATGAAGGCAGTAGGCTTGATTTTTGTGTGCAAGGCTTATGCTAAAGCCAAAAATCTGTTACGGGTGGATTGATATCACACATCCTGAGTCCTGTAGAAAGGAATTTGGTCACATGGATTCAAAGAGATTACAGTAAAGAGCAAGAGATGTTGTGTTACTTTGCCCCATGACAAACAAAGATGTTTACTGAGATAATCCTTGTTAGGCCTTCTTAGGAGAAATTGTATATTATTTGCCAACTGTTATTTTATATCTTACACAAATTTGTAATTTCCTGACTGTATATGTGTTGTTTGCTGTTGGACTGGGCCCTTTTTACAGGGTCATCCCCAATTTGTCTTCCTCCTCCAATTTGTTTGGACCCTTTTTGTTGATATTAGGACTCTGGGCACTCTAACACTGTTGATCAGTGCTAAAGTGCATGTGCTCTCCCTTCTAAACTCGGTATAATTGGCTTAAACCTGACTGCCACATTTAGTTTACCTCTAAGTCCCTTGTTCAGTGGTATCCCTTATACCCAGGGCCTGTAAATTAAATACTACTAAAAAGCTTGCAGCTTGCGCCACCCACAGAAGTAGCCTTTCAAATCTGTCTCAGGCCTGCTACATCTGAGCCTCCATGTGCAGTTTACTGCCGCAGGTACCTGGCATCTAAATTTACTTGCCAGGCCTGGAGCTCCCCTTTTACTACACAAATAAGTCATCCCTAAGGTAGGCCCTAGCTAGCCCTTTGGGCAGGGTGCTGTGTATATGAAAAGTAGGACATATTTCTCTATGTACTACATGTCCTAGTAGAAAGTGCCATCATGCCCCCCATGTGGGTGGTCTCACCCCCAGGCTGCAGGAAGACGGAGAGGAGCCCACCGACAGCCGCTCAGCGAGCTCGAGCGCAGAGCACTCACCTGCTGGTGCTCAAGCGGGCTCCACTTCTGCCAGACAATCATCGGCGCAGTCCGGGGCAGTAGTTGGCGTGCTGGGTTCGTGCACAGTCTCGGGTGCGGGCAAGACCCGCAGTGGCCAGCCACCGCCCTTCTCGGACGTAGGTGGCTGGCTTGTCTGTGGGTATATGCAGGATGGTTTGTAAACCCTGTTAAGCTCCTTTTCTTTACTGCATTTACTAGGGTAGGGCTGCAGGGGCCCCTGTGTTGAACGGAGTGGGTCTGCCCCTACCGTATATCTAGTAAGGCAAGCACTGATGCTCTGTGACCCTCGCGCAGAGGGTGCGCCATGGGAAGCCCTGAGAATAGAATACTTCCCCAAAATATTTCTGTCCCCATGACCTATGTTGCATTTGTTACCACCTGATGTATACTCTGTGACTTTCTTTTCTGCTGAGATAGTACAAGGTGTGGCCTTGCCAGCTGCGTCTTTTTCGTGGGGACCTTTGCGCAGTAATGGTGTGTTTATGACAAGGTTTCCTGAGATGTGCATTACTTTGGGAGATAATAATAATCTGCCATTTGGGAATGTTCTTATGCTATGTGTATCCATGTTGGTGATGCTGAGATCTTACCAAATTGGGAATGTTTTATTCCTGATGGTGTCTTGGCCCCTCTGATATGTTTATGATGACGTGCTTTTTTGGATGACAATGACAACCTGACTACTGCTTATGTTGCAGATTACCAGTAACCTATATGTTTACCTGACAACTGCTTATTTTCACAGAGTACTAGTAACCTGTGTAATGTTCTGACAACTGCCTGTTTAGCAGGGTATTACTGATACCTGTCGTGTTTGGTCTAATGATGTTCTCTGCAATACAGTTTATTTTTATATACCTTGTTGTTGTGTTTCCTTTTGTGGTGTAGTTATTGTGTCACATGTGTTGTGTGTGTTGTACAAACGCTTTACACATTGCCTTTGAGAAAAGCCTGACTGCTCGTGCTAAGCTTCCAAGGGGGTGAGCAGGGGTTATCTGGGCTGTGTAACTCCCTCGCCCTGACTAGTGTGGCTGCGTCTGCCTGGGTGAGGTGCATACCCTAGCTACTCAGAAACTCCATTTCTAACAGTTGCTTTGTGGTAAAGATTAAGCTCAATACAGTAGGCCTGTCTTTTTCATGGTGGCAAGTCAGCAATGAAGGCTATAGGCCTGATTGGTTCATTGGGAAATATTAAGTCAGATGCCAAAGATCTGATCTGTTTATTTTGAAAGGATGTGACAAAGGCATTAGGTCTAACTTATTTAGGCATATCTTAAGGGAGACGGCATTTACTACGTGGCCGGCACCATGCAAGCCGTAACCACGCAAGCGTTACCACGCTTGCCTGAACAACACAAATCTGTGGTTAGAACATCATGCATATGCTTGGTTCAGGCACACAGCGGGAACAGTTGGGAAAGGAACGTGACAGCCGGGTAAGTGGGGCTGGGGTGGGTTAAGGACAGGGCTAGTTTTAGGAGGGTCGAGTTTTTTTTTTTTTTTTTAAGGGGTCGGTGTTAGGGCTCAGGGTGGAGGGAGGACGGGGTAGTTTTTACGGCAAGGTGGGGTAGGTTTTAGCGTTCAAGGTGGGGGTGGGTGATTGGGGTAGTTTTTAGGATGGCAGGGTAGGCTTTACGGTTTTGTGTGGTGTAGTTTTTAGGACAGAATGGGGTAGGTTTAAGGGTTTAGGGCAGGGATTGGGGTAGTTTTTAGGACACGGTGGGCTAGGATTTAGGGTTCAGGGCCGGGTGGAGGGGATTGTGGTTGTTTTTTGGATCAGATGGGGTCGGTGTTGGGGGTTCAGGGTGGGGGCGGGCGGTCAGGGTAGTTATTAGTAGAGGGCGGGGTAGGTTTTAGCACTCAGGGCAGGGGTGGGGGGGTCGGGACCAACCCTCTTTCTCCCCTAAGGAAACCAGCTAGCAATCAACTCCACAGGAGACCCATTTGGTTCTCCCCTGACCTCCACAAATCTTAGAGAGCCTGCAGACAACTCAAGAGAAATTTGAGAAGCAGTAAGAGCAAGACAGACCACAAAGCCTTCAAAGATCCCGTCACCTCGGACCACCTACTCTTCAGATCAGCCAGAAAATCAGCCATTCAGGAGCACATCAATGCCAACGCACACAACAGTAAGGAACTCTTCATCATAGTCAAAGAATTTGCAAAATCCGGCACAGACACCAGAGCTCTCCCCCCTCCCAAGTCCTCTGCGACAATCTCGCCACCTTCTTCCACCAAAAGATCCAGGACATCTACGAAGGATTTGCAAGTAAAGACGTGCCCCCTCTGGCACACCAGCATCACCACCATGTACCCCAACCCCTTGCCGACCCTGGACCCTCCTCACCCCAGTAGTCACCCTCGAACCCATGCCCCCATCACATCTCCAATCAAGCTGGCGCCACCATCGCACCTGAACTATGCCGCACCATCAACCGCTCCATGGAGACTGTCACCTTCCCGGATGAATGGAAACTCACGGAAATAAACCTACTACTGAAGAAGCCCTCTGTAGACCGGAGCTGAAGAACTATAGACCAATCTCACTGCTCCCTTTTGCAGCCAAGGTAATTGAAAAAGCGATCAACGCACAGCTCACAGGGTTCATCGAGACAAACCACATCCTAGATCCCTCCCAATCCAGATTCAGGAGCAACCACAGCACCGATATCACACTCCTATCAGCCACAGATTACATCTGCACCCTACTGGACTATGGTGAAACAGCTGCCCTCATCCTCCTTGACCTCTCTGCCGCTTTCAACACTGTCTCCCACACTACCTTGTGCACCAGACTGGATGAAAGACAGCTGCCTGAAGCTCAAATTGGATAAGATGGCGATCCTTATCCTGGGTCCTACCCCCACCACCTGGAACAACTCCTGGTGGCCCACTGCCCTCGGAACTGCTCAAACTCCCACCGATCATGCAGCAACCTCGGCATCACTCTAGACTCCTCGCTCTCTATGACCCGCTAAGCCAACGCTGTCTCATCCTCGTGCTTCCACACACTCTGCCCTCTCTGGAAAATGTTCAAGTGGATCCCCAAAGACGCAAGAAGAACAGTCACCCATGCACTCATCAGCAGTAAGCTCCACTACAACAATGGACTCTATGCCGGCATCAACTAGAAGAAAACAACAATAAACTCAAAACAAGACTCCAGAGAATACAGTCCACCATGGCCAGACTCATCCTGGATATCCCCCACCACGGCCACATCTCCGCCCACCTGAGAGATCTACACTGGCTCCCTGTCAACAAACGCATCACTTTCAAACTCCTGAGACACGCTTAAAAGGCCCTTCACAACATCGTACCTGCCTACCTCAACCACTGCCACTCCTTCTACGCACCCCCCAGGCAACTCCACTCTGCTCAACTGGCCCTCGTCACCCTCCCTAGGATCCTGATGAACACGGCTGGAGAAAGATCCTTCTCCTACCTCCCCGCGCAGACCTGGAACACGCTGCCGCTTCACCTCAGGCAGTTACCATCGCTGCCTCAGTTGAGGAAGGGCCTCAAGACCTAGCTCTTAGACTGACCAGCGTCCCCCTTCAATGCCTTGAGACCCCCCCGGGTGATATGTCATGCTTTACAAATATTTGATTGGTTGACTGATTGATTAGGGTAGTTTGTAGGGCAGGTTTTTGTGTTCAGGGTGGGGGGTCAGGGTAGCTTTTTAGGACAGGGCACAGTAGGTTTTAAGAGCAGGGGACAGGGTCAGGGTAGCTTTTAGGACAGGGTGGGGTAGGTTTTAGGGTTCAGGGCAGGGGTAGCGGGGATGGGGTAATATTTTTGGATAGGACGGGGTATGTTTTAGGGTTCAGGATGGGGTTTGGGGGTGGAGGTACTTTTTTGGAGAGGGCAGTGTAGGTTTTAGGTTTCAGGGCAGGGGTCAGGCCAACACTCTAGCTCCCCCTAAGGAAACCTGCTTGCAATCAACTACACAGGAGACCCAGTTGGTTCTCCCCTGACCTCTAAGAATCCAAGAGCACCTGCAGATGACTCGAATGAAAGTGGAAAAGCAGTAGGAGCAAGACAGACAGCAAAGCCTTCAAAGACCCAGTCATATTGCACCACCGCTCTTCAGATCAGCCAGAAAATAAGCCATTCAGGAGCACATCAACGCCCGCACACAGTAGTAAGGAACTCTTCACCATAGTCAAAGAATTTGCAAAACCCAGCACGGACACCAAAGACATTCCCCCTCCCAAGACCTCTGCGACAACCTCACCACCTTCTTCAACCAAAAAATCCAGGACATCTATGAAGGATTCGCAAGCAAAGTCCTTCCCCCTCCACACACCAGCACCATCACCGCAGATCCCCCACCTACCCTGGACCACTGGACCCTCCTCATCCTAGAAGTCACCCAGAAGCTCATGCTCACCATCCACTCTGGTGCACCCTCGAACACATGCCCCAATCACATCATCAGCCAAGTCGGCGCTACCATCGCACCTGAACTATGTTGCACCATCAACCGCTCCATCACGATTGCCACCTTCCCAGATGAATGGAAACAAGTGGAGATAAACCCACTACTGGTGAAGCCCTCTGCAGACCCAACAGAGCTGAAGAACTACAGACCGATCTCACTGCTCCCTTTTACAGCCAAGGTAATCGAAAGAGTGATCAACACACAGCTCACAGCTCACAGAGTTCATCGAGGCAAACCACATCCTAGATCCCTCCCAATTTAGATTCAGGAGCAACCACAGCACCAAAACCACACTCCTAGCAACCATGGATAATATCTGCACCCTACTGGACTACAGTGAAACAGCTGCCCTCATCCTCCTTGACCTGTCCGCCACTTTTGACACTGTCTCCCACACCACCTTGTGCACCAGACTACACAATGCTGGCATGCGCTGCAAAGCCCTGGAGTGGGTCACCCCCTTCCTCATGGGCCGAGCACAGAAAGTCAGGCTCCCACCTTTCACCTCGAAACCGATGGAAACCAGTTGCGGAGTACCCCAGGACTCCTGTCTGAATCCCACCATCTTTGATGTTTACATGACCCAACTCGCCAAGATAATCAGACACCACGTGCTCAACATCGTCTCATATGCAGATGACACAGCTAATTCTCTTCCTTACTGACAAACCACTGACAGCTAAAAGCAACTTTCACAAAGGAATAAAGGGAGTCGCCAACTGGATGAAAGACAGCTGCCTCAGGCTCAACTCTAATAAGACGAAGATCCTCAACCTGGGTCCTTCACCCACCACCTGGGACAACTCCTGGTGGCCCACTGCCCTCGGAACTGCCCCAACTCCCACTGATCACGCATGCAACCTCGGCATCATTCTCGACTCCTTACTCTCTATGACCCACCTAGTTAACACTGTCTCATCCTTGTGCTTCCTCACACTGTGCCTGCTCTGGAGAATTTTCAAATGGATCCCCATGGATGCAAGAAGAACAGTCACCCACGCACTCATCAGAAGTAAACTTGACTATGGCAACGCACTCTATGCCGGCATCAACAAGAATCTCCTAACATGACTCCAGAGAATACATAACACCGCAGCCAGACTCATCATTGACATCCCCTGCCACGGCCATATCTCCACCCACCTGAGAGATCTACACTAGCTCCCCCCCAACAAACGCATCACTTGCAAACTCCTGACACATGCTTACAAGGCCCTTCACAACATTGTACCTGCCTACCTTAAACACTGCCTCTCCTTCTACGCACCCCCTAGGCAACTCCGCTCTGCTCAACTGGCGTTTGCAATAATTCCTAGGATCCTGAAGAACACGGCTGGAGAAAGATCCTTCTCCTACCTGCCCGCGCAGACCTGGAACACGCTGCTGCTTCACTTTCACCTTAGACTGACCTACATCACCCTTCAGAGCCTTGAAACCCCACAGGTGATAAGTCGCGCTTACAATTATTTGATTGATTGATTAGGGTAGTTTTAAGGACAGGGCAGGGCAGGTTTTAGGGTTCAGGGTGGAGGGTCAGGGTAGTTTTTAGGACAGGGCAGGTTTTATGGCAGAGGCGGGGGTCGGGTTGCATTTAGGACAGGGTGGGGTAGGTTTTAGGGGTGAGGGCAGGGATCGGGATAGTTACTAGGACAGGGCATGGTAGGTTTTAGGGTTCAGGGTAGGGGTCGTTTTTAGGAGAAGGCGGGTTAGGATTTAGGGTTCAGGGCAGGGACGGGGATCAGGGTAGTTTTCAGGACAGGGCAGAGTAGGTTTAAGGGTGCAGGGTGGAGTCAGGGTAGTTTTTAGGACAGGGAGGGGTTATGTTTTAGGGTTCAGAGTGGGGGTCAGGGTAGTTTTAAGGGCAGGGCAGGATTGCTTTAGGGTTCAGGGTGGAGGGGTGAAGGGCTCAGGGCAGGTCGTGGAAGGGGCCTTTTTAAGGGCTGGGCGGAGTGGATTGCAGAGTATGGTTTCAGCTGTAAGGAGGCAGGGCGGGGAACAATTTACCAGGCATGTTCCTTTACCAAACATGCTTTTACAACAAAATTAATTGTTAAGGCATGCGTTGTAAAGGCATGTGTAGTAAAGACGCAGTCGTTGTTGTGACCGCATTTTAAGGCATGCGTGGTTCTGGCATGTGTGATTACATCATACAACCATATCTTCAACCCTAAAATCCTTTAAATGTGGATTATTATTATACCTTGTTTAAACCTGTAGAAATGATTTGTTTACTTGGAACCTTACATATTACCATAGTAGGAAGGGGTTCTGGTGTTGGTTACCGTCTCTGACAACGCGTGGGAGTAGGAGATTTGCATGGTGATGTCCTTTCAATGTCCTCTTAGGAGTATTGTGTATATTTTTCCTAAATTTCCAAATGTAACTTTTACATATTTGTAATTGTATGACTGTATGACTCATAGCTACCTTGTGGGCCAGTTCATGATCAATACAGTAGGCCTGAGTTGGTTATAATGACACGCCTTCAATAAAGCACACATGTCTGTTTTTATCAATGGAAAACATTTGGTCAGGTGCCATAGGTCTGATCTCTTTATTATGAAACCTCATGACAAAGGCCGTACGACTAACACATGTACTGTGAAACTCACATTTAAAAGACAACAGGTCTTTTAGGGTGGGTTGTCATAATACTGAGTTGAAACCTGTACACATGTTTTTTTGCAGGGAATGATGCCAGAGGTGCATACAAAAAAACATATCTGCACCTGTACCTTCTTCAGTATGACAATCCCTCACCTATGTGTGCCAATATGAATGAATAAATGAATGAATTTATGAATGGATGAGGTTATTGGTGCAGGGATAAATGAATGAATTTATGAATGAATGAGGTTATTGGTTCACTTAATAAACCTCGTTAAAATAAATACAAAAACAGCCATTATTTACAGAGGTTAATGTTTATTGTCTTTTAATGAGCTGTCTCGCCCTGTCGTGTGTCACTGAACTTGTGCCATAAACTGAACAGACGTTTGACTTTACTCCTGTATGTAAATACTTGAATATCCTTGTCATTACATGGATGCAGATAAGGGAATACATATGTGCACACTAAGGACAGGCATCAGCCACAGAAGGTCAGACGTGATTGAAAATGAAGATGGAGGTGCACATATAGCACATGGATGCCAAGCAGGGGTGGCTCCTCAGCTAAGGTGGAGGAGCGTCGCTCCGCTGCTATCAGCAGAACAAATTAAAATGATAATAACGGATCGTTGTTATCATTTTATTTTTTGCTGAGGCAGCAGGACAGGGTGGGGCGGGGCTGGACGGGGGCTGGAGGGAGGAGTTGTTTGTGCACTTTTAGCGCGCAAGTCTGTAAGTCCGGCCGTGTTGGGCTGGCCAAACAGACATGCTCACACCAATCATGGAGCTGCTGTCATGCTGGTGAAAGCATTTGTAATTGGCTGAGGGGAGTCTGGGAGCCTCTGTGCTCCTGGATGACGAGGACAAGGAGACAGAGGAGGCGAACCCGTGGACCAGGAAAGTGTTTTTTTTTTTTTTTTTTTATGTTCATCCCCACCCGACCACCCCTGTTCAGTGGCAGCCCTCACTGATGCCAGGCATCAATTTCATTTATTAATGAATGTGCAAATAAAACATTTAGGGACAGTTTCGACGGAAAGTACATCCGTGACATAGTCACATTGCATCAAGAATTCACTGAATCCCTCTTTGTGTCAATTGCAGTGGCACAATAAGTGTTGTACACCTGTTAAAGACTTTCATCTTCTTCCCCTGCAGAATACATTCATCTGATGTCCTATCGGTGAGTCTAGTGCTTCTATAGCTTGGTAAACCTCAAAACAGAAAGCATGCATTTGACCCGCCGTAAACGTAAACTCATATCACTGGTATATTACACAATGCAGTGACATCTCTTCCGAATGCTTTCCAAGTTTGTATTCCCTTGTTACTGATGTCATGAATTGTTTTATACATGTGGCTATTGTTACCGTTTTGCATTAATTGTAATTAGTTGTATGTATGCTTGCGTTTTTTAATTTATTTTTTATTATTTTTATAGGTGTTTTGTAAACCCTGGCCTGTTACTTTGCATGTTCTTGGCACTGATCAACACACATGACAGACACCTTGTGTGCAGTGCTGTCCCGAGCCAAGTTTTTTTTTCTAAAGTTGACTGTTCCATTGTATTATGTACGGATATTTCATTATTTGAAAGGCTTCAGAAGAGGTTGTGCCAAACTGACATTGGAAGTTGTCAGGTGCCTTTCCCTTTGTGAAAACCAACTGATTGCACAACTCTGACGCAGCCATGGCAGAAAAGTAGCCTTCACAAAAAATTAGGGGCTAACTCTCCACTGCCAACATTATTGATAGCTTGGAACGCATCGCGGATGCTCAGGCATGATTCTTGTGATACTTATGGATGCAATGAAATGTCTCGGCCACACTGGCCTGGTTCATTGATACATCACGTCTCAGACGAATACATTAGCTTTTACTGGTGTGTTGGTCTGCTTGAACTGCCTATGGTGATAATGGCCACAATCCCAACAGTATATAGTGGTGTCAGAATAATGCTCCAACAGGACACCCGGTTTCTATTCTTCAAAGCTGTCCACTTTCAGATATTAGAATCTGGTAGTTTGCAGCCATGTTCCATGTACATCAAGCTGTGCAGGATACCTGGAACAGTTGTGCACCCTTTTCCTTCCCTAGATTACAAATCTTCAAAGTGTGGACTGAAATAAACTCTTATCCAAAGTGCAGGAACACTGTTACTGAAAGTGGCATTTATGACTGATGTACAGTATCTTGAGGTGGTATTGCTTCCTCCCAAAGACTCATTCTCAGATTGCTTGGTCTTTGATGGTGCATCTGTTTACCCACCACAAGGTGGCCCACAATTGGCAAATGAAGTGTTTGCAATCACTGTGGGTATTTGTGTATCTCCCAGCACTCTTCCTTCACAGAATAAGGATGATGCTCATCATCAAGACGAGTCGATGATCGTGGGATTAAAAGATCAGGTTTCTCCAGTTGGTGTAGAAGTTTGCATCACAGTGTCTACAGTGTGTTGGGATTCTTAATCGCCATTGTCTGTTCACTACTTAATTTACATGCTGCCAAGAATGACATACTATACACCAGTGTCAAAGTTTTGTCACTGATGCAATACATAAACCAATCGGTGAACTAAATGTCAAAAAATGCCTTTAGTATATCATGGCCAGCATTTTGCCATGATCTCCTACCCCTCTTTGCAATGGCCAGGGTTGTTCTCCTTAATCCCAAAAATGGCCTTGCAGAACTAGCATTTTGCCATTGGTGTCCCATATGCCAGGATTACCTCAAATGTGATATTCATCTATGGAACAAGATTTCAATCAAAAAGTTATGGAAAGAGAAGGTCGCCTTTTTCTGGTTCTTATCTCATAAATCACTTAAAATTAGGCCTAGGAGAAATTTTAATTAAGATGGAGTAATTTTGGTAATTTTGTGTTACTCTTTTGATGCAAGATTATTTAAAAGTATGTTATTATGAATGTTGGCATAATTCGAAGTAATTTGACAAAAATATCCTACCCCATGAATGAGTGTGACCGGCTGTTGGCTCCTGCTGTTCATGAGCTATTGTATTTAGCACTATTTTCTTAGCACAAAATGCATCATCAGGTCCTTTTGAACACAAGCGTTTATTTTGCAGTAAGAAAATAGGGCTCGGCTAAATGCTGAGTTATGCTCTTCACATAATTCTGCATAATCTCGCATAGATTTGCCTTCATTATGCTTAATTACAATGCAGCAAAATATACGAGTTATGCACCACCCTACTTAAAAATACAGATAGGTTTAAATGCATAAAGGTCCATTGAACAGACTATTTGCAGTTACAGGCCTGGACTTTATTTCAAAGTAACATCTGCAACAATAAATACAACTTTCTATTGGCACAAGTGGACCATTAACTTTGAATTGCGTATTATACAAATTTTCGTTGTGATTGTAATTATGATGAGGTACATGAAGTCACTTGCCAGATTTATTCAGTTGTAGCCATGTCTGTACTGTTGGGTTTGGGAAAACCTTTATAACTCTATATAAAAACAATCGTAAAAGTTTTAAATTATATTCAAGCGTTCCACTGCCAATTACGACGTTTCTCAACATCTTGATATGTTTCAAACTATTTCTCAGATACAGCTACTTTGCAAACTCTCGGACACTCCTAGTTTGTTAAAATACAAGACAAATCGACATTTTAATGCAATACAATTCCTTTCAAACCCACCCCTGAAAGTGACTATATATTACTTTTTTCCACTCGACTTATATAACTTAGTAGTGTAATAGATCTAAAAAATCCTCGTCTGGCACATGAGTGTATCATGTTTAAAAACTCCATTGTAGCAAAGATGTTTATTTGTCTTGAACTTAAAAGCACCACATAGGTTCCCTTTCATTAGTGAATTTCCAAACGTATGCAAAGCTTGCATTTTGAAGGCACGTTCCATGAGCTAGTCTCATGATCATTTTGAATTGATCCATGTGATATTTTTGAAGGCTTCTTCATATATGTCAATAGTATTTGTTTTGCCATTCTTGTACTTCAGGTGGACAGCCCTCCAGTAAGCAAATGTAAACATCCGTATATATTTTTTTCATATAATGTTGGCTACATTATTGTTGCAAGTGGGCTCTGCCCATTTAGACCATAAGGACTTTTTGCTTTTCAGCACCCATTCTTTGGAGCTTTTACTGTGAGTGAGTCTGACTGCCTGAGTCCCACTCACGGTAATTTCATGGTATTTGGACTGAGTGTGTTTACTCCCTGGAGCTGCCTTTTAAGATAAAGCTACTATGGCGCAGGTAGGGTAAGGGACACTGGGCTAGGTACACGTGAACATGTGTGCACATGTGTGTGATCAAGTGTGTGGGCAGTGCATAAGAGACCACCACAGTGTACAGCTTGGTAGCTGCACATAGGAAGTTTTAAACTATAAATTCAACCTGTCAAAATAACCTCCTTCTGAAGGCCCTTAACCTTCGTTTTAAGTACTATTAGAACATTGGAATGCTGGAGGCTCCATTGAAGACAATGGACTGCTGCGGGCTTTTACAGGCCGGTAAAAGCCCGCAGCGCCAACATTCCAAGGTTCGCTTTGTTCACAGCAGCAGCTGTGAACAAAGCTTCACGGAGCCCGGGCTCCGTGAACATTTTTTTTTTTTTTAATAGAACATTCTGCCCTGTGTGGCAGAATGTTCTAATAGCCTTAGAACCCGCCTTCGGCTCGTGCATTTAACGCGGGGAGCGGGCCTTTAATAGCCGGTAGAGCCCGCTACGGCGGGTTCTAAGGCTATAATAAATCACCACTAGTCAGGCCTTATTACCCATAAGGATAGGGTGCAGCGGCAAAACTAGCCCAGGATCAAGAAAACCCAACCACTGGGGCCCGAGTTATGCACTTTTAAAGATTTTGATCCTTGCCAAGAAAATAAGTGAGTGGGGCTCCTCTGTATCTTGCGAAATACCCCAAATACCCCCAGAGCGGGCCAGTACCCCGGGGTCACACAACTTTGATTATTTTGTGGGAAGAGGTTGTGTATGCCCTATCCCCAGAGATTTATTTGGCCCTATGGTCCACATCCCCTGGGGCCCCATGTAAGGAAAGCCCTACTGGGCCAGCTCATTCATAGCGGGCCCCAGGACCCAGCACCAGGGCCCACAACAACAAAGGAAGTCCATGAGAGAACACTGCTTCCACCATCATGCGGGTGGAAAGAGCGCTGGAGGGAAAGTGTAACGCCAGCTCCCATGCATTGCAGAGGAGTGCGGCGTCTGCAGGAAGCTGGAGAGGCCATGGGTGCCTTGGTGCTCCTTTCACAGGCCCCTAACGCCCCTCACCTAAGAAACAATGTGTGAGAACCCGCTCACTAAACGTTCACACTCCTGCAGAGGAGAGCTCCATAAACCTCTGCCAGGGCTGAATTATGTGGCCTAAAGTGGTAAGAAGAAGACTCGGACACGTTATTCTGATTTTAACAGCTTTATTTAAAATGTATTGCTGACAATGATTTTGGTAAACACTGCAATGCTTTTATTATCAAAAATGATTTTTGCATTTAAACATGTTTATTGATTCCTTTGATATGATGGTGGTTTTTAATATGTGGTTATTGTTCTTATAATGTGGTGAGCTTTTGATAAAGCCAGCAGGCTTGCCTTATATATTGATGTGGTGACCCCTTGCCAAAGCCAATAGGCTTAACGTATATATTGATGTCATGACCCTGTCACAAAGGCAGTAGTCTTGCCCTATATATCTTGATGTGGTGACCCCTTGACAAAGTCAATAGGTTTGCCTTATATTTTAAATTTAAATGACACCCCTTATTATGTGATGTTGAATCATGTATTTTGGACGGTATGATGATTTTGGGGACCATGGCTCACTAGAAGTCAAAGGTGATTTCAGAATGTCCCCCAAAGTATTTTCATCTACCTTACCCTATTTGTAAATTGCTGAAAAGTATTTACTGGTCTGTGTGTAATAAATGTAATTTACCTTTTTGCAAAGAAATAGCACTGACTGGACAACGATTTATTAAGTAGTGTTATTGCATGCCAGTGGATGGAGATTGCTTGTCCACGCCACCTTTCCTGAGTAGGCTTTGGGCTGCTCTGCTTCACTATCCTGACAGTGTCAAGTGCTATACTGTGGTACTTGGTTTCCAGTAAGGAAACAATTGTGGGTCTATTGAATAATTCATGTCATGTACAACTAATAACCCGGTTTCTTACAATTGTCTACTTAAGAAAACAAGTAAGTGTTTGGTAGGATGCTTGAATTAATGTTGGCCAATGGCATTCCATGGTCAGCTTCACAGTTAATTGTTTTTTACCCATCATGCCAACTCAGACAAGAATAAGTTGTATGCAGATTTCCAGTGGCCCTCCCATGGAACAGTCCAGCCCGAGCTGCAAAAGCCAGGTCTACTTTCGATGGGGATACTAGGCCACATGATAAAGAAATAGCTTGAGTCCTGTGGCAAGATGAGCAGGAGACCAATGTCTAGGCACACCTGCTGCACTTAGGGCTTCAAACTGAGGAAAACAAAAAATTGATGCGATGCTTGAATTAGGTTTAACCCTTGGTAATTACTTAGGACCGCCTCAGACAGGAATCAGTTTTATGCAAATTAACCTCGGACCTGTTCCAATAGCAATAATCCAGCCCAAACTTCCAAGTCAGGTCCACTCTGAATAGGGAACACAAACAATCTTAGGCCTGTTACAACCTAATTAGGCCCACCCTTCCTGGCCTTGGCTCCAGACTCACTACAGGGACTATGCAGCCCTTTGTGTGGAGCCAGGCCACAGCCTATTCAAGTGTAAGTGGGGCTGGGCCCAGCTCCTCCCTCTCAACCTTCCAGTGATGGCCCATCCACTCACACCAAAGTTCCCCATTGTGTGTGGCTGTCTAGGAGGAATACACAAAGCCCAACTGTCAACTATATCCAGTCATGTGACCCAGGCCAGGCTGGTTGCACCAAATGGCAGGAAAAAAGCCAAGTTTGTAAAAGTGGGATTTTCAGAATTGTAATTAAAGTCTAGTTTCCACAAAAGTTACGATTTTTCATTACTATTCCAAAATGAACCAAACCAGAACTGGTTACCTGCTCCCATTTGGGTATTACAGATTATTATATGTAATAGGGTAACTCCAATGTTATCCTTTGGGAGAGGTGGGCCTTGCAGTAGTGAGAAATTAATTCAAGAGATTTTCACTACCAGAACATGTAAAATTTAAAAATACAAGCCCTGCCTTTATAAATACATTGCACCCTGCCCTCTGCACTGTTCAGGGCCTACCCAAGGGGGTGACCCATATGCATTAAAAAGGAGGGGTTGTGTCTGGCAAAAGGTTTATTTTGCGAGGTCAAAATGGCAGCACTTACTTCAGTACAAGGTCTCTGCATCCCCATCCATGACAGCCTCGACAACAACGCTCACACTCCCCATCACGACCTCTGTGCCCATTGGAATCAACGCATTGCCTCGAGGTCGACGCAGCTGTAACTGCACCTGAAGTCCATCAGACCTCAGCACCAACATATCACCAATGCTGCATGGGGAACTTCGATGGATCTTCTAGTCTGCATGGGGAAAATTGAAGCCTCTCCTCAATGGCGAGGCTCAGAACCAACAAAACGCTCCACAATCAGGATTATAAGGTACTTTGGTTCAGCAGGCCCAACTGGGTCACTGTAGCTGTCCCATTCTCCATCATGGTCGGCCTGAACTGTGTCCCGGCTCGATGCAACCAGATATCACTGGTTAGTGCCTCTGTTTTCTAAGCACTGTTTTCCAGTTGAATCTTTAAAAATTCATAACTCAAGTCCAATTTATTTGATTTTTGTCATTTTGGTCTTGTTCTATTAATTAAATTAGTTCTATTTTTCCAACCTGGTGTGGGATCCTTTTTCTGTGGTGTTTTCACTATTTTGCTGTTTGGTGTTCCACAAATATTTTACACACTGCCTTGAAGTTGAGCCTGACTGCTCTGTGCCAAGCTACCAGAGGGTGAGCACTGGTTCATTTGGGGCCTGCTTCTGCCTTACTCTGACAAGAATTGTGGTTGCTGCTTGACAAGGGCTCACACCGCAGTCAATCAATAACTCAATATTGCAGAGGAAGGATATAAAAGTCTGTGCAAGATGGGGTTCCTATTATCTCCTCTTGAAAAATAATGTATATGCAATATAAAGTTTGTAATCATTAACAGATGACTTTGCGTGAAGACAAACAAATGTTAAATGACAGTTCATAATCCTAATGGAAGACGTTTTACGAAAAACTTATGTTCACAGTAAGAATTTGGAATCCTTATGCATGACTCTTCGTTAAAACAAACACATGGAAATAGAGTTCACAATCCCTAATGAATGACAAAAAAAGTGCAAAGTTCCTTTAATACAATTGTTTGGCTCAAAAGTTTCTCTCTTTCCAGTTCTGTCTGCCTATGACTTCCAAAGATAACAGACTGTGAGGTTTACAAATTTCCAACAACAAAGTCCCATTAATTATCGCCGTTATCTAGCAAGAATGCTACTCTAAGTATTCAAGATGGCCACCAGCATTTGCAAGGTTCGTGAGAGAGAGTCATTTGTTGAGTGTAGCTCATCCATTAGAGACATGAGGTCTCTTTCCAGGTAGCACCTACACTCTGTGCACCTCGCTATCCTCTTCTGCTCCTGGAAATGCATTTGTTCAAAATGGTGAAATGGCGTAACATGTCTCTGTGAGGGCGTACAAATGTTGGCCATTCCTGCACATCCTGATACTGACCTCCAGGGGTAAGTCAGGAGCAATCCCAGATTAAATAACAGGAAAATCACTGAGAATCAGGCCTACTGTGGGGGGGTGGAGCACATGGACACTCTTATTAGCCATATATTACAAAGATAAAACTGTTGTTGTGATACTTTTTCCCAGATCCTTAAAGTTGTAAGAACCGCATTTCAAATTCAAAGTTATTGCCTTTTTTTCTCTATTTACCAACATGGTGAGTCCTTATTCATAATAAACTTGATAACGATGGACTGACTGGTCACAGTTGTCACTCAGATGAAAAAACAACACTTTTATTACATTAAATAAGTGTGCACACAGTCTACGTTAAACCAAACAAAACAACGTATACAAAAGAAATAGAGACAGATCCTTAAGTGGCCAGTAATTCCACTTTGTTACAAAAGCGGATTACAATGTGAGTGAATATCACATAATTAAATTAATTAATTTGTGACCCTTCCATTGTAAAACTGGAAAATGTAATAAGGAATATATATCTCTGATTTGGATTTGATGGGTCTGTGGTCTAAGGAGGTTGTGATTTAAGGCCATCTTGTGGGGAAGGAAGCAGCTGATGTCTTACAGAAAAACTATACCTACAATTTGTTACAACTAATCAATTTACTATTGGAAACAGTAAGAAGAATAACTTAAAATGAACTGAGAAGAAATGTGAAACAAAGAAATTTGAGCTAAATAGACACCCAAGACTTTGTGATGCCAGATCAAATGCAGAACAAGTCCCCAAGGACTGCAAAAGAGAGTACAGAAAACTTTTAGAGCTGAAGAAGAGAATGTCACGGTATGTCTTGAAAACTGCATTGTTGGCTAGAGACACCAAATGGGTATTGGAAATAATTGCTTGGGGTTATAGGAAAATCATTTTTCTAGACTCAGCTGAAGAGGTAATAGAGTGTAATGACATTTTGGCTAACTCGTCACTATCAAAATTATGATATTGGCAATATGTGAAAGGGCATGGAAGGTCCATAAATCTGGATTTAGAAATAACTGTAAATGAAGTTTTAAGTCAATTCATATGCCAAGTCAAAAGCTATATAGACTCACAGCTGAGGTATGCCATACGATGTCCAAGCATTGCAACAGATTTATGCGTAGTGTATAAAGCCGTAAGTAGAAGAAGCTCTATCCTGAGCAACTGGAGATTAGAGATAATTGTTCCTAAGCTGGCTAATTACCACCCAATTTTATTGTTGGATGGAGTTGGGAAAATCTTTGGCAAGTTTTGCTAAATCAAATTCACGCATTAATAGAAGTACTAATGTGCTAAATGGCAATCAGGATAGTATTAGGAAAGGCTTAGGTACCATTGAGCATTCAATCACATTATTCATGGTTAGTGAAAAAAGGAGTTGTTGAACAAGACAACACTATATTTGACCTGACTTTGAGTGACTTGAAAAAGGCATTTGACCTGATAAACTGTAAATTGCTCTGGATTACACTGAAGCAACAGTGGATGGAAAGGTTGCTTGATTTCGCCCTAGGTTTCCTACATTATCAGAGGACACCAAGGAGTATGTAGGGATGGACTGCAGAATGTACAAATGATTTCCTTATAGCTGCAGGTTTGGTTTAGAGTGTGAATCATCACTGTAATGGCGTAGCTTTTATATTAATAATTTTAGCGGATGTCTTCCCAATTTGAATTCTCATACACCAAACCTTGGAGGGGAAAAATGGCAATTTCACTATTTGCCAGTGATGAAGTGCTACTGTCCTTAACTGAATTCCAAATGCATCATCTTCTAGGGGGATTTGAAAAATATTGGTCAAAGTAACATGTGTAGCAAATACTAAGGTTATTATTATGAAACTAGGTTTAACCACTCTTTTAATACTTAGTGCAAGCCACTAGAGAAAGTTTAGTTGCTTGATCACTTGGATATTTGCTTTGATATTAGTCTTTCATGAAAACACCAAAATATAATATCTATATTCACTATGAGGCTATGTACTCACTATAACAGATGCTGTTCTATGATGTAAGTTCATGATTATCTCTGATAGTCAAAGCATGATTTAAAAAAAATTCAATATAGAGAACGCTATGACAGCAACGCGTGATGTGGCACTTTGGATCTTTTGTGATCTTGTAGATATCCAGGGATTAGACAACTGTTTTCAAAGATCAATCAATCAATCAATCAATCAAGATTTATAAAGCGTGCTACTCACCCGTGAGGGTCTCAAGGCGCTAGGGGAGGGGGGTTACTGCTGCTCGAAGAGCCAGGTTTTGAGCTGCCTCCGGAATGCGAGGTGGTCCTGGGTGGTTCTGAGGTTGGCGGGGAGGGAGTTCCATGTCTTGGCCGCCAGGTAGGAGAAGGATTTCCCACCTGCCGTAGTGCGGCGGACGCGAGGGACGGCGGCGAGTGCGAGGTTGGCGGAGCGAAGTTGACGAGTGGGTGTGTAGAAACTGAGGTGACGGTTGAGGTATTCGGGTCCCTTGTTGTGGAGGGCTTTGTGTGCGTGGGTGAGGAGCCAGAAGGTGATCCTTTTGTTGACGGGAAGCCAGTGCAGGTGTTTCAGGTGGGCGGAGATGTGGCTGTTGCGGGGTATGTCGAGGATGAGGCGGGCGGAGGCGTTGTGTATTCGCTGAAGACGTTTTTGGAGTTTTGTGGTGGTTCCTGCGTATAGGGCGTTTCCGTAGTCCAGGCGGCTTGTGACGAGGGCGTGGGTCACAGTTTTTCTGGTGTCGGCGGGGATCCAGCGGAAGATCTTTCGGAGCATGCGGAGAGTGAGGAAGCAGGAAGATGATATGGCGTTGACTTGTTTGTTCATGGTGAGAAGTGGGTCCAGGATGAATCCGAGGTTGCGTGCGTGGTCTGAGGGGGTTGGTGCGGTGCCAAGGGCCATGGGCCACCAAGAGTTGTCCCAGGCAGACGGGGTGTTTCCGAGGATGAGGACTTCCGTTTTGTCTGAGTTCAGTTTCAGACGGCTGAGTTTCATCCAATCTGCGACGTCTTTCATTCCATCTTGCAGGTTGGTCTTGGCGCTGGTGGGGTCCTTGGTGAGGGAAATTATCAGCTGAGTGTCGTCGGCGTAGGAGGTGATGTTGATGTTGTGTTTGCGTACGATGTCGGCGAGGGGGCTCATGTAGACATTGAAGAGAGTCGGGCTGAGCGAGGAGCCTTGTGGGACGCCGCAGATGATCTCGGTGGGGTCTGAGCGGAACGGAGGGAGGTAGACTCTTTGGGAGCGGTTAGAGAGGAAAGAAGTGATCCAGTCCAGCGCCTGTCCTTGGATACGGAGGAGCGGAGGCGGGATATTAGGGTACGGTGGCAGACGGTGTCGAAGGAAGCTGAGAGGTCGAGGAGGATGAGGGCGACTGTTTCTCCGTTGTCCATCAGAGTTCTGATGTCATCTGTGACTGCGATGAGGGCGGTTTCTGTGCTGTGGTTGGCTCGGAATCCGGACTGGGAGGGGTCAAGTAGGTTGTTGTCGTCAAGGAAATTGGTCAGTTGCTTGTTGATGGTCTTCTCGATGACTTTGGCAGGGAAGGAGAGGAGCGAGATAGGGCGGAAGTTCTTCAGGTCGCTGGGGTTCGCCGTAGGTTTCTTCAGGAGGGCGTTGACTCCTGCGTGTTTCCAGCTCTCGGGGAAGGTGGCAGAAGCAAACGAGCTGTTGATGATGGTCTGGAGATGAGGGGTGATGATGTCGTCGGCTTTGTTGAAGATGAAGTGGGGGCAGGGGTCCGAGGGGGCACCGGAGTGGATGGTGTTCATGGTAGCTTTGGTCTCCTCTGCGCTGATGTGAGTCCAGGCATTGAGGGTGATGGCTGGGGTTGTAGGTTCTGTGGTGCTTGGCTGGGTCTGGTGACCGAAGCTGTTGTGTAGGTCGGTGATCTTTCGATGGAAGAAGGTAGCGAGGGAGTTGCAGAGATCTTGTGAGGGCGTGATGGAGTTGGAGTTGGCGTTAGGATTGGAGAGCTCTTTGACGATGTTGAAGAGTTCTTTGCTGTTGTGAGTGTTCTTGTCCAGTCTGTCTGTGAAGGAAGTTCTTTTGGTGGCGCGGATCAGCTGATGGTGTTCGCGGGTGGCGTTTTTGAGGGCCGACATGTTTTCTACGGTGTAGTCTTTGCGCCAGGCTTTCCCGAGGGTACGGCAGTTTTTTTTTTATTCCTTGAGGGTGTCTGTGAACCATTTAGGTTTCCTGGTGTTGCTTTGTCTTGGGAGGCGTCTGAGGGGTGCGAGGTTGTCCGCGCCGTTGGTGATCCAATGAGTGAGGCTGAGGGCTGCGTTATTGGGGTCGGTGGAGAAGGTGGGTTGGTTGTCGTTGAGAGTGGAGAGTAGCTGTTCCGTGGGGATTTTGTTCCAATGTCTGCGTGGGATGGGTTGTGTGCGGAGGTGGAGAGTCTTGCGTCTGAAGGTGAAGTGGATACATCTATGGTCGGTCCAGTGTATTACGGATGAGTGGCTGAAGGATACGTGGTTGCTGGCGGAGAAGATGGGGTCGAGCGTGTGTCCGGCGATGTGGGTGGGGATGTTCACCAGTTGCTTGAGACCGAGGTTGGCGAGGTTGTCGAGTAGGGTGTTGGTGTTGGGGTCGTTGTTCTGCTCCAGTGGAAGTTGAGGTCTCCGAGGAGGATGTAGTCCGGCGAGGCTAAGGCGTACGGGGAGATGAAGTCCGCGATGGATTAGCTGAAGAGGGCGCGTGGTCAAGGGGGTCTGTAGATGAGAGTTCCTCTGAGGGTGGTCCTGGGGTCGGTGTGGATCTGGAAGTGCATGTGTTCGGCGGCGAGGGGGGTGTCTTCGGTGGAAGTGGTGATGTTGATGGAGTCCTTGAATACGATGGCGATTCCTCCTCCGATTTGGTTGGTGCGGTCTCTCCTGGTGATCTTGTAGCCGTCGGGGATGGCTATGGCGATGTCGGGGGCCGAGGAGGCGTTCATCCAGGTCTCAGTGATGAAGGCGACATCCGGTGCGGTGGAGTTCAGGAGGTCCCATAGTTCAATGGCGTGCTTGTGGACGGAGCGTGCGTTGATGAGGATGCATTTGAGATGGTTATTTGCGCGTGGGCTGGCGTGCGGGGTGCAGTCGCGGTGGAAGGTGTGTTTGCAGGTAAGGCATGCAAAGGGTCCATGGGTGCGTTTCGGGTTGGCTTGGAAGCAGGTTCTGGAGCGTCCCGGCACCTTTGGCCCGCCAGCGGCGCGGCCGCACAGCGGCCGCCATAAGAGGGAGGAGGGGTCAGCTGGGGGCTGGAGAAGGGAGGGGAGCAAAAAATGGGAGCGGGGGGGCGGGGCCGAGCAGGTGGTGGCGGCGGGAAAGCAGAGGGCGGGGGGAGTCAGATAGAGGGGAAGAGAAAGAAGATAGGGAAGGGAGGAGATGGATTACAGAGGAGGAGAGGAGTCAGAAGAAAAGAAGAGAGGAATAGAAGAAGAGAAGAGAAGAACCCAGAAGAAGAGGAGAGAAGAGTACAGAAGAAGAAGAGAGGAACCCAGAAGAAGAGGAGAGAAGAGTACAGAAGAAGAAGAGAAGACCACAGAAGAAGAGGAGAGAAGAGTACAGAAGAAGAGAAGACCACAGAAGAAGAGAAGGACACAGAAGAACACCGAAGAAGAAAAGAACACGCAGGATGGGGTGCAGAGGAGGAGAAGAACACAGAAGAAGACAGAAGAAGAAAAGAACACGCAGGATGGGGTGCAGAGGAGGAGAAGAACACAGAGGAAGAGCAGAGCAGGAAGAAAATGCGGTGAGGAAGAAGAGAAGAGAAGAACACAGAGGAAGAGCAGAGCACGAGGGTAATGCGGTGAGGAAGAAGAGAAGAGAAGAACACAGAGGAAGAGCAGAGCAGGAAGAAAAATGTGGTGAGGAAGAAGAGAAAAGAAGAGAAGAACACAGAGGAAGAGCAGAGCATGAGGGAAATGGGGTGAGGAAGAAGAGAAGAGAAGAACACAGAGGAAGAGCAGAGCAGGAAGAAAATGCAGTGAGGAAGAGGAGCGGGACACAGAGGAAGAGCAGAACACAGGAAAGTGCGGTGAGGAGGAAGAGAAGGACACAGGAGAAGAGCAGAACACGCAGCAAGTGGGCTGCAGAAGAGGAGCAGAAAAACGGAGGAAGATGGCTACCAGAGGGAGGAGCAGAAAGCGAAGGGATATGGACAGAGAGAGGACAGCAGAGGTGCGCAGAAAAGTTTGGAGGAGAGAGCAGAAGACAGAAGTTCAAAGAGCAGAGGCGAGTAAGAGGGGCTGGGCGAGGGGCTGGGCGGGGGGAGTACTTAAGGTTTTGCTGGTTTTGCTGGGAGGTGGCAGGAGCCTGGGCAGGTGGAGCTGCAGCGGCGGGGTAAACGACCTACCCTAGGGTCAAGGGTCAATCAGTCCTGTACATGCGGCCTTGTATTCCTTCATATGCTTTGAAATGCAAAATATGTATTAATATAACAGTTGTCCTGTGGGACTCATTCAAAAATGGCACCTTCTTATGTGTCTTAGAAGGAACCCAGAGTTACTCAAACTTTTTCATTGGACCAAAACAAAGACAAAACACAGGACTGAAATAGTCTTAATTTAGTAATGTTTGGACTCCAATCAAGTATGACAATCAACAAAATAAGTGATCATAGTGCAGATGACACAGAGCTCCAAAGGTGACAATATATACAAAGAACATAGATAAAAGACACTGTACAAATGAAATTACACGTAACAACCAAGAGGAGGGGTTTGTTGACATTTCGATCCCCTGTGACTATTCGGGTCTATTCAGGACGTAGTCTTCAGACTACCAGGCTTACACTTAAGAGAAACAGATATAAAAACATTTCTAAGTCCTGTACTTTTACAAACTGTACACTTCCATTAAGCAATCAATGAGTAACTCACCCCCTATAGTGAGTTCATTCCTATAACAGAAAGAACTCTCAGTTTCTTATACAAGGTGTGATTCATTCAGTAGGCACACAGGTGGTGTTTCACTGGTTATTGTGCTCTTGTACAACCTATGTATGAGCATACAGAGAGTTGTTTTGGGCCTCTCACCCATGTCATAAAAAACAATGTTTGCCCTTTGCATATAAGAGGAGAAGTGTCATGGTGTATTGTTGCGACACGCTGCGCCTTCATAACTTGAGGTCCCATCGTATCACCCGTTCTAATCACTTCACCTTGCACGCACACTCTTGGTGGCCGATCTTTTAATTGGTCAGAAACCACCAACGTATATACAGGCATCTACTTGTGAGGAACTCAGATTATGATCTTTGTTGCCTTTAATTATATATAGGTAAAATACCCGGTAGTTAGAAAAACATTGGTTGTCGGTTTTATTCAGACCACCCATCATCAATGAACACACTCTTTTGTGACCATTAAAGAATGCATTCGGTGCTAAAGGTGCAAATGGGCTTTATGCGCTATGAGAGAAGGTTCTCTGTTTATTGGATTCCTTGCGAATAAGATGCAACCCAGATTAGATTCATGCTGTGAAGAAATTTCACCCTTGACCAATACACCTGGTATTTTAAATTTAGACTTCTGGTGCTAAAAGTGCATGCATGCACCACAAAGTGGTACTTGAAAAAGAATATGGCAGGTCTCTGTTGAGGATCTTTCATTAAAGAATGACCAAGTTGTGTCAAATTTCTCAATGGCATGTATTCTCTTTTATCACAACTGTATCCTGCCACAAACAAATACCTCTTAGGCCCAGATTTAGCATCTGGCTGTGCAGGTGTACATGTGAAGCTTTTCAGCACGAGGCAAAACAAAAGAGGCACAAAGGACAGTATTAGGTTTCGCATGAAAAACAGTTTTTGCGTAAAGAATTGGCTCAAGCGCTGTGCCAAAATTCTTTTGCACCACTAAGCACCACACCACTGGGTGTAATGGAGGGTATACGTCGGGTACACAGCTCATGCAAATCACGGATGGATTGTCTGTGCGCCATATCGCAATGCCAATAGTTGCATTAAAACTTTACTTGTAGGTTTAGGCATGGCCTAAGACATTTTAGGTGCATGACTCAATACACTGTGCAATTTTGTTCCCCATACTTTCAATTTTTCCACAGAACACTGCGTTGTGTGAGACATAGTACAGGTAGGCCCTATGTCGGTCCTCATTAAGACACACAGGCAAGACACCAATCCAAGTGTGAAACAGGGAACAGAAAGTCACTCTCGTCAAATACCTGTGATCCACTCACTGTAAGTGTCTGAGTCCACTTCAGTCATCTGCCTGCTTCACTTTCAGCTGACTTGAGGCTGCAGATGGTGAAGTGTGTCAGTTTACGAAAACGATTTAACATTTGCTTACATAAAACTGTGAAGCAAAATAAACCATAGCATATGGATTTTAAGAACATTTGGATTGAGAACGTTTGGTTTATTTTAGAAAGAGGACGCAGACCGGTGTGAAGAGGATTGTTGAATGTTAGTAAGAAGAGCTGGAAACTGCTCGTGAAATGTAGATGCTTGGCGGCCAGTTGAAGAGGAGAATCGGAAAGTTGTAGAAACAAGTCTAGTTCTTCCTCCGTGGAGTCTCATGGGTGAGGGTGGCTATCAATAATCAATTAATAGTTTGAAGCTTTTTTTCCTATAGAAAGTGCTTTGTATGTTGAGACTGTATTTTGAAACCGATGTTGTGAAGTTTGCATCGTAGGGAAGCTGCGTAGGGAAGAATTTATGTGATGAGGGTTTTCTCAAGAGTTTTTGTAATGATATTTCTAAAGCAAAAGTGGGACTCTCAGTTCATATTCAGGCTGACATGGTTTTCTTACAGCAAAGTTTCTTGTCTTCCATCATCGCTGAATCACATGCCAGATGGACAGATGAAAATTTCACTGTTATAGTGAACACCAGTCAAACAACACAAAGGGGGCAACTAAAAATGATGATACACTCACTGGTGTAAACTCCGGAACATCCTAATTTTGTGAGACAATGCAAGGCATTTCTTTGTGTAAATGGAGGAATCACTTACCTGGTATCAGTAAAATCAAAAACAAAATTCCCGAGCACGGAGCGCAATGTACCTTCATGGATGAGAGCATAATGGAAGAACAAGAAAAGCAGGAGCCTTGGGTGAGTGTTCAGTTATTTTACTTTGATTATCTGTTTCAAGCTCTGCTTCTTCACAACTGATCTTCGGACACTTACTACTTCTCTCCTGACACTGTTGTGTACGTACGACGCTTCTGAGGTTGGCACATTGTCGCTCTGTGTGCCCCTCTGCATTCTGTCAGGAACGGCTCCTCCGCTATGGCTGGCCAAACACACATGCGCACAAGGGCTCTCTCCAACCCGCACTGTGTTGCTGGTTTGGAGAGAGCAAGCCCAAGCTCCCAGTCTCCTTGGAGCACCCAGCCAGGGCGTTCCAGCCAATCATAACGCAGCTTCGAGCAGCATCATGGTTGTCCACAGGGCAGGCTGAGAGTCTGCAGTGCAGTGGAAAGTGGCGGAGAGCAGCGGCGAAGTTCAGGAAAGTTATTTGTTTTATTTATTTTTGTTTTATCCCCCTCCACGCCCGCCACTTTTCCAAGTCACCAGCCGCTACTGCATTCTGTACCTCCTCGACCTTTTCCTGTCATGTACATCACCTTGCTCTCTCACAAGAGGAACAACCAACACCAACCACACTCATCACCTCTTTAGCAGCTTTAATTGTGTTATTCTGTAAGACATAACAACATCATGCCAATCAGAAAAACAGTCTTTGAATCATATTCAACCTGTAGTGCAGGCAGTGTATCATGGGCCCTAGTCCAAGGAAGGAAATGGGTGCCCCAGCTGCTGTTAGAATGGTAATATACAGCAGTAATCATGGTTCAGTGTGGCCCTCTACCCCCTGGGCTACAGTGCACTACACCTGCTGCAACAATTTTTACTCAACAGACAAGACAGCTGGCCTTAATTCGACTGCACCTCACACATATTTCCAATATTATAAGTCTTTGTCCCTTCTAAACAGGAAGAATTGTGTGCACTTACTATAAGCACCGGCTGCCACGGTGCCAACCTAATAACTAGGGCAACATAAAAATAAGTCCAAACATATTGCAGTGCACCTTATTTCAAAATGACTATTCAAAACGTCCAAACTCCATGTACAAGCAGTTCAAATCTTCTTTTATTAATTCTTCTTAAGTTTATCTTTATAACACTGGACACAACAAACGCGCTTTGTCCTTAAAAACAGGACTTTTTCAGGGCTGTAATATGACAAATAAAAGTGCAATATAAATATACATCACAATATATTCCAAAACACAACAATTATACATATACATCTACACAATAACAGCTAAAATAGTAGTTTCGAAACAGGACAAAAACTTACAAAGAGCACATCAAAATATAAATCAAACGCATAAAATCAATACCTTAATCAAAACGGTCAAGAAAATCTGACCAAACATAAAGGAGCATTTTTTTTGTTCGATTTCACGTGCTGTACCAATGCAAGCCTCTGATTTCAACGCCATCTTCACACTTTGATGCCCTGTGAAAGGCTCTGTCTTTGTTCAGTAACCAATCTACTTTGTGATCGCAGATGGCCTATCACAGGAGAGAAGTAACAAGCAGTAACAGCTTTGTAAATTCACACATCTACTGATCACAGCAGATTCTGTCGGAGCAGAATCTGGCTCATAGATAACTGGGCCAAGACTGAAAGGCAAAGAAGCAGGAATACTATTATTGGGGCCACTATTGTTTTTGGAGCACATAAGCATTGTCCCTACTTAAGATATTTGTTTATTTGCAGTGCTTCCATTGGAAATAAGCTCCTCCCTCAAATTCTACTGGAAGGGTCTGATGGAAACCTGGAAAAGTGCCTCTCATGTCGTATATGGAAAATGGAACCCTCAGTGAGGGTCAAAAAATCCAATACTCCTCTCTATTAAGTGTGTATAAGAGGTATCTGGTGCAAAGGACTCAAATGCATGGCTATCAAGGACTCATGACCGATCTTGTATTGGGTGCTTCTAAGGCAATTCTGCTGATTGGTATATATGCATAAGTGGCAGTGAAGGTACATTTTGGATGTGTGATCCATTGGTGAATCCGTCTACACATCCGACAAACCACCTCTCCCCTCAGCTTCTCAAAGGAACTGAAGACATGGCTTTTTAAGAACCACCTCACCGGTAAACGCTCCACTCCCCTCCCCCCAGTGCCTTGACACCCTACCGGGTGAGTAATTGTGCCATACAAGCAATGATTGATTGATTGATTGATTGAATCCCTGCATCAGGCATATGTATCTTTTTAGGGGGTTCCATGTTTAAAAAGCCAAAATAAATGATCTTTAAGTGATTGCCAACACTTATGGAGGAAATTTATTGTAAGTGAATGATTCATTCATATAGGGTGGTTATTTGTAACCAGTGCCCTTGAAAACACCATGCATTACATACAGTGAGCCATCATCTGGAACTTGATGCAGCAGGGTAGAGGTCACAGGAGAGGATACCCGCAGTCTCGTAACATGAAAGACAATAAAGAGAGGCCCATTCTTGACTGTAGTAGCATTACAGGAATGAACAACAGGCTTGGAGTGATCGTCAACGCTCTACTTTCCTACCACCCAGCATTCCCCTCAGTATCCTGGTAAAAAATTATACGCCATTTGTGTCAGTGCCCAAAGTAGAGTCAGCCTAAAGATGTATAAAGCAAACCTGCACTTATGAAAACACTTTAGTGCCCCATCAATCTCTGCACGTTTTTGGCCCTTCCCTGTCACAGGCACTTGCCCCACTCACACAATGAGGTAGCATTTTTATCAGGAGACCGAGAGGCTCGTTGGGTGGTAGGAACCTTGTGCTGATGTGGTGATCCCACACAGAAATGTGAGGAGAATGCGATGTGCACCGTTTTTATCAGGCGACCTGGGGGAACGCTGGGTGGAAGGAAGTTTGTGGCTCCCTGAATATTCCAGAACTTTCCATCACAGAAATGTGAGGAAAATGTGTTATTTAGACAAATTCTGAGGTGTGCAAGGGATTCTGGGTAACATACTCTGCTGCGAGCCACCCAGGTCACCCCATCCAGATGAGCTAGTGCCCAAAATCCACAGCTAGGTACATTGCAAAAAAAGGGTCACTTTTCACTGGAAAGTGTGGTGTGCCCACGTTGTGTTGTGGGCCATTTCCAGTCATGGGCACTAGGCCTACCCACACAAGTTAGGTACCATTTTTATCAGGAGACTTGGGGAAATTCTTAGTGGAAGAAAGTTTGTGGCTCCCCTCAGATTCCAGAAGTTTCTATCACAGAAATATGAGGAAAATCTATATTTTATCAGACAACTTTTGAGGTTTGCAAGGGATTCTGGGTAACAGAACCTGGTGAGAGCCACACAAGTCAGCCCATCATGGATTCCCCTGTGTGTCTAGTTTTCCAAAATGTACAGGTTTGCTAGGTTTCCCTAGGTGTCAGATGAGCTAGGCCTAAAATCCACAGCTAGGCACATTGCAAATAAAGAGCTAGTTTTCAGTGGAAAAAAGTGATGTGCCCATGTTGCGTTTTGGGCCATTCCCTGTCACGGGGGCTAGGCCTACCCACACAAATGAGATGCCATTTTTATCAGGAGACTTAGAGGAATAGAATAGTAGAACAAGTGTTATTGCCAAATGTCTTTCTCTGCATTTGGCCTTACAAATGTAAGACAGTATGTAAAAAAGAAGTCATTTTAAAAAATGCCCTCTAATTCACATGCTAGTATGGGTACCAACAACTTCAGAGATGTGAAATAACCACTGCTTCTAAACTCCATATCTTGTGCCCATTTCGGAAACACATAGCATTCCTTGATATCTGTTTTTCACTCTTTATATTTTACCAAATGAATTGCTGTATACCCGGTGCACAATGAAAAACCATTGCAAAGTGCAGCTCAGTTATTGGCTCTGGGTACCTCAGGTTCTTGTGAACCTACAAGGCCCATATATCCCTGCAAGCAGAAGGGTCCAGCAGACGTGACTGTAAATTGCTTTTGAAAATGTGCCTTATTTTGAAGAAGTTACAGATGACAACGTAGACACAAATGGCTGTTTTTTTCAATTCAATTTCATTATTTTTTCATTTCAACCTTGAAGGATCTAAACAAATGACCCCTTGCCGAATTCACAATGTTATCTACTGTTCAGAAATGTATAGATTTCCAGTATACACTGTTGGTTGTACACCCATTTCTACCAGAGTGTAAAGAGGTTGAAAGCACAAAGGAAAAATGGGCCATGTCCCAGTAAAATACTAAAACTGTGTTGAAAACTTTGGTTTTCAGACTCAAGTCTCCCTGTTCCTGAAAGCTGGAAAATGGTGATTGTAGCACCATAATCCCTTTGTTGATGCAATTTTCAGTGGAAAAAAATAGACAATTTCTTCTGCTGCACTTTTTACCCAAAACAAACCCACATTTAGCTGTATTGTAGCTAATTTCTCAGTCCCCACCAGGGTAATCCACAAACCCTGGTACCTTTAGAATTCCCATGATGTAAAAAAAAAAAAAGGACGCAAAGTTAACATGGATACTTTATGTGGACAAAAAGTTATGGAGGCCGAAGGACAAACTATCCCAAATAGCCAAAACAAAAGGCTTAGCTCCTGGGGTGAAAAAGGCCTAGCGGCGACTGGGTTAATAAAAATGATGGAGGATACTAGAGGGGAGAAAAGATCAGTCAGAGGCAGAGGAGCAGGAGGTGCTGGAAAGGAGCAGATCAGGAATAGGAAGAGGTGGAGAACAGTAGGTGAGTAAGACATGTTGTAGAAGAGTAGAGTGGGGAGGAGTAGGGAGTGGAGCAGCATAAAGTGTCAGAGAGACCATAGCTTAGAGCAGGAAAGAGAAGTGCTGAGGGGTGAAGCATGAGGTGCCAGAGAAAGAAGAACAATGGTGAGTAGTTAGGAGTGGAGCTGCTTCAAATCTTCAGGAGGAATGAGAGGCCGCCAGTCATAAACAACATCACTGATCATGACTGAGTTGCTTCTAGGAGTTGGACGTTGTTTTCAAACCACTTCAGTCATGGGGAATGGCTGTGGCTGCAGGCTTGGAATAAGATGTGGTAGAGAAACACCTTCTTAGAAAGTTTACCTCACTAAGCCATACAGCAACACTAGTGAAGATGATGGAACATCATTGGGAAATAGGAGAAAAGGCTGCGGGAAGCACTTGTTCTTTCATCCTCTTGCATAATAGTTCATGCGTTAAACACATTTTTTTGGGACTAAGGTACAGCTGACTCAGGATGTTAGTCTTTACAACTGTTTCTTGTTTTGTCCTGAGTCTGCTATTTCACAGTTTTCTTTTATGGAGGGGTGAACAAACAAAACCCCTTGTGGAGATGTGAGTGTGAGAGGAGGATGGTGATCAAAAGGGCACACCTGCGGAACTGTACCATATGGAGAATATCAAGAAATACCTTTCACAAAAAATATGTTGGTCTTTAAGCAAGAAAAACAAAAAGGAAAGCCAGGGAAAGAAACAAGTGAATAAAACGCTGCTGAAGGGGGGTATTCATTTGTAAGGATTATTTCCTTCACCAACCATAGGTGTAATGCTTCAATCATCAGAAATCTCCTTTCACCTTGACAGCTAATCACGGTGTGGGCTAAGAATTATTTTGTGAAAAGTATTGATTTGATTGGGAGTCAACCTTGAGAAATGACATAATGATACTCTGGGTTCACCTGTTGTACCCCTTCTTGACCATTTTAGACACTTCCACTGAAGATATGAAGTGGTATTTGCATTTGTGATCACTAATAGCAAGAACCAAGAGTGGTGCATGTATATACAGACACACATACACACACAGCAGACCTGTGCAGGGATTCTCGGATAAAGAAGACGCAACCATCCAGTCACGTATGCCTGTAAGTGTTGCAGCACATTCAACAACCAAGAGTAGGTTTTCAAAGTGACATACACACCAATATTTCATTGAATACCTGGAGTAAGACGTCCACTGCAGTCTTCTTCTTAGAACACCCCACCACCATTTCACACGAGGTGTCGCAGTCTGGATAACTGAGTAGCTGAGTGGTTAGAGTCCTATGGAATATATTTTTTGGGTGCTAAATGATGAATTAGAGAGTGATCCAGCCATAACTGAAAACAATAGTTGGTCTATGGTCAACACCTCACATCAGAAAACATGAGTTGTGCAATGGCCTTTGTGAGACCCTAGATGAGACTTTTGATGCCCAGAGGGATGGTGTGAGGGACATGTCTAGTACTGGCCAAGAAAGAGAACAGAGATGCATTAATATATATGGACATGTACCAAGCCAAAAATTAATTTGACAAACAAATACCCATGACCTCACATCATTAACATGTCCAGACATTTATAATGAGCAAGGGTGTTCTAGAAACGTGAACTAAACTACAACACTGGCTGGAGAGAGAGGAGTCACAACACATGCAGCATTTATTTATTGCAAGCAATTAAGTTCTGGGGCTTCTTCAGCAACAAAAATGTTCCATGGAGCTAGCCACTTGCTGGGTAATTGGGTCACCATAAAACCTTTAACTACAATAATGGCATTTTAACATTTTCTGTTTCACCCAAGGAGCTCAGCAATGTAGTGCTAAGTGCCTGCATGCAGTCAAGGAAGTTACCATCAGACTGACTCCAGAAACGTATGAGATCTAAAAATCATAATTGGAAATGTTGAAAGTAACTTGTTTGATAAACCGAAACAGGTGGATCAGAAAGATCTAGATGCTTTTAATAAAATACTATTTTACAGGATATAAGCTCCTTTTGTGCATGTCTAGCTACTATATTTATAGATAAAGGAATATGCGCCACTCTGCCTCTATTGCAAGAACTCGGATTGCATGGATATCATCGATGAGGCTTTCAGAAAAATAAATGGTAATGAGGCAAATTCTGAACGCATAAGTTTCTTGAATATATGCCTGCAGGCAGAATTGGCAGCATATGTGAGCCTATTTTCTCTTACAGCATCCTGGTAGCAGAGCTTCTGCACAACACCTTGATTCATATGCTGGCAGCAATCTGTTCAAATCTGTACAAAGAAATTATATTCTCACAGTCAGAACGGAATTGCATGGGACTGTGAGCATCATCTCTTCTAATCTGTGCTTAGAGTGTTTGGCAAATACAAAGAAAGAATTCCTCAGAGGCTCTAATAGTGGGACAATAATCTTCTCCTGTACAACAACCTATTCATGGCAAGGGCTTGCATCGCCTGCTTAAGAATACACAAACTTTGCGAAGAGGTCAGCAGTAACCCAAGTTGTGTATATTAATTAAATAAATGTAAGCACAGAAATAGATAGCACAGTACTGAAGGTAAGTCATCAGCATGCTAAAAATAAAACACAACTCATGGAAGCTCTCCAGTCAAACATGTGTTTAATGCAAAAATAGCAAGCAGCACAGCAAATAATGAAACAATTAACATCTCAACTGATCAGACCTCTCGCTAGAAGGCGGTAATTTGGAACCTAATTCAATAAAAGCCATGAAATGTAATACAGTATGTATATGTTTCTCTCAGTAAAAGTATATGCAATCTAATCATGTGACAGAAATGTGTTATTTTTAAAATAAAAATAAAAAAACGAATCTGATGAGAAAGTGACATGATCTTTTCTTGGAGGAAAATGAGATATCCTTGAGGAAAAGATTTCATTCATGAATTGAATACTGAATTAATTATTCTCCTAAAGCCCAGCTTCCAGTTGCTAACACTGAAAAGAAGGTTGTGTTTTGCAGAAATGTGCAAACACACTATCCTGAAAAATGGCTTTTAGGCCATTAAACCTTGCAAGCACAATTGAGGCTAAAGTACTCTTCAGATTATTAAGAAACTAAATGCATATTTCGTTATATAAAATATATCAGTACATACATTGATATGAATCTGTGTGTGTGTGAAAAATCTATAACGTTAAAGTTCATATGTATATATCATTAGATTTTCACGTGACCACAACACAAGGATGCCATTGGTATGTATTTACTATTTGATTATTCCTTCTAGACTGGTGTGTAGGACAGTTGTTGGCATCCAGTGTTGGACTGGTCTATCACGTACTCTGTCACTGCTAGATGAGTTGGCTTAAAGGGGGCCATGTATAGGTTGGAAGTTTTTGTCCCATGAATGGTGACAGAATTAAAAACAGTGGCCCACACTGTCCTTTTCGAGTAAGACCATCTGGCAAAGCCAGGATGACAGTGTGCCCTACTGGCCAGTCTAGCACGCGGGCCAGGATGCCCACAACTATCATGCACACCAAGTCGAAAGGGACAACCAAAGGGACAACCAAGAATTAAAAACATTTGAACTTGTTCATGAAGAACGGAATATTGCAACATCCCAAAGGGCTCCTGTGTATCTATTCTCATGGAACTACATAAGGCATCAATTTGCACTTTGAAGACCAAAGGAGTACACAAATAAAATAATCTGAGAAAAACTTTTACCACCTCTGGATGTTTTGGCAAAACAAACACTAAAGGAACCCCGTCAATGCCAATATACCAACATAAAGAAACATCTGCTTTTTTGCAGATGTTACAGGTGTCTGAAATACCAGTTAGGGATTGTTAGCCGGATTTTGTTATATCCTGTGTTATCCAAATTATTTGCCAAATGAATTCAAGTTGATATTTGGATCTAGCAATGGATCAATCCTGCTTATTTATTCCGCTGATACAGTCTATGACATCTATCTGTGCAAATAAAATATTCCCAAATTTAGAGAATCTATTTTCAGCTTGTGATTTCCTATGCATATTGTCCAGTCATGATTCTGAAAGTATTGCCAATTCCATTCATTTTTAGTTACCACCCATAGGGTTGATGGTGTGCATCATGGGGACACTCAAAGGGCCATTTCAAGAGCTAAACCACAGCAATTGCTCATGGGACAAGCACTGTATCTTGTCGTGTCAAGTCTTGCAGGCAGAAATAAACACATTTACAACGCAGTGGAGGAGTGGCCATTCACTCTGGCGTTTGCCCACTTTTTCAGAATGAGGTTCCTTCAGTGCTCTATGAAGGACAGATCACAAGTGAAGAAAAGTCAAGGGTGCAGAGCCAGGAGAAGGACTACATTGGTCAAGGAAGATCACAAGGTTTTTACAATCAGTTGGGTGCCACATTACTGATGCTGCAGCATTGGAAAATGGAGTTAGACACATATTTTAGCACAATAGCCTTAAATTGATAAGTTAGAAGAGAACAATGATAACTGTATCACTGTCAAGTCAATTCATAGGTAGGAAGGACCTCCATTTGAAATGATTCAGAGACCACTTGGGAAACAATGGACAGGGTGACAAGACATTACTATCAGATGTAACTATCCGATGACAACAAAGGAAGAAGCAGAACCCTCATGTTCTGCGTTGAAGCTTGAATGCTGACGGGGAGATGGCGAGTGGGCCTACTAAAGCTTTGCACCACAAGCTGTCAATGGGACATGAACTGAACGTATTTAAGGACAAGGATGCAAAGAATTGAAGAACAGCATGGGTGGAGTGCAGCTCCTCCAGAAGTTGAAAACACGACCTATCGTAATTTGAATAAACCATACTTGAGATCAGTCATATTGTGAACTCACCTTCATTGAGATGAATGACCAGCATGATGACTCACCACAACCCACTCTAAAACAAGCATTATAAATAACAATCATGTTGTCTTTGAATAAGGAAGATTGTTCACAGGTAAATGCACAAATGAGATGTGACCTGGAATGGGGTGGGCACAGTGGTTAGTTATTTGATCCATACAGGAAATCTAGCACACCTCCACATGATGTACCTGTTTGCAGTGAGTTACAAAAGCATACTACATGTTGGGTATCCGGAAGTGGTCTTGTCTGGATTTGATGCTCATGTTGCATCGGGTGTATGTTGAAGATGCTTGTTAAAAACACTTTTACTATAGAAAACCCAAAACAAATTCCATTCTTAGAAGTTAGAGGGAGCTGAAGGTACAAGGTGAAGAACAATGCTTTGAACAGGCAGCACAGGGTTCAAATGGGGAGTCTAAAGTTGAAAGAGAGACCGTAGGGTGCACAGGGGGCCTCAGGGTGCAAGATTTAATTCTAAATACAGAATAGCTAACGCATGGGTGCAGCAGTGCATGCCCCCCACTAACACACACACACATATACCAAACACCACATGGATATTAAGACTACAAGTTTCTTTTCCACAAAGAACAGAAACCATAAGTACATCAGCAATACTAGTGTTCCTCGCATACAGAACAGCTGTCACATCACCAATCACCAGCACAAGGCTCTCTTCCAATTACACTGAACACTTACCACACTTGTGTGTGGAGTGGAAGCTTCCCTCGTGCAGGTACCACAGGGGCATCAGTATTACAGGCTCCCCCCAGATGCAGCAGAAGTACTGTATACACATATCTTTGACACATATGCCTCATTCTCCAGTCAATACTTCACCTATCACATTTAGGTTCGTGTCTGTACCAGTGTGGTGCAAATGATAATATTTTCTGCAGTAAGTTAATGTACTGCACAACCGAACTTTAAATAATATTTGAACCACCAACAACAAAAACAATAAAAATAATAATTATTTGAAAATTGCTTTTAACAGCACTTCATGTGTGCCTCTGCCTTTATAAGTGCCTTTATAAGTGCTGAAAGTGAAAGTTCTTATGTTATGCAGTTTCTTGGAAATCGGTTAATCAAACTTGAAATCATGGAAAGTTGGATGGAAACTACCCAACAGCATCTGTACACAACGTGCACAAGCCACTTATGAGTGCCTAGAGCAGCAGATGTCAAAACTCAAAAGAACATGAAAACATGAAGGACAAAGCTACATTCACAATCATAAGAAAGTGAATTTTAGGAAATAACTTTAAAAACAAACAAATATAGGAGGAGCCATTCTTAACTTATACACCCACTTTTACATAAACCTTCAGGGCTTCTATTGCCAGTACATAAACACCCTCATAAATAATATAGACGATGAATTGCATTTTATATTGGGGCTGATTCACAAAGGCATAATGAGTAATTGAATTAGTACTCCTATTGTACTACTTTACATACTCATAAATATATCTGTGAGCTGACCCAAAAATATCTAAAATGGAAATAAAATGTGAACGTTTAGGGAATGTTCATACAGTTATTACAAATAGAAAATACTGTAACCTCTTTCCACTTTGTACTTTTGTTCCTGATATACCAAGGGCCTGATTACGACCTTGGCGGAGGGGATTACTCTGTCACAAACGTGATGGATGTCCCATCCGCCGTATTACAAGTTCCATAGGATATAATGAAAGTTGTCATAAAGAGGCGGGATATAGGCCACTTATGTGATGGAGTAATGCCCTCCGCCAAGGTTGCAATCAGGCCCTAAGTCATTTATGACCACACGGCATGGTAGTTGTCTAGTACTACTCCACATACTCACAAATGCCTTTGCGAACCAGCCCCATTATTTCTAGACAAATACCCTGTTGCATGAGATGCCGGGATTGCCTTGAGCACTCCCTGGTCTTCTCCTTGGAGCAATGCTTCCCCCGATGGTCCTGATGATGAAAAATATTGGTACAAGACGGTGGTGTGACACCCTCTTCAGTCCCAAAAAGGAATGCCTCCACATTAATAACTGGTGAGGACACCACCTGCAAAGGTCTCTGAAGCATCAAGGAAGAAGGGCAGTGTTTGCAGACTGTTGATACATGGTGTTGGAAAATCCCAGAATGCTTGTGGAGTAAGTTAATCAGAAAGATCTGAATTTTGTATTTCCAGAGTCTGACCTGGAGGTACTAATACTATAAAATATGTCCACCCAGTAACATAATATACATAGATGACTTTTCTGTCTCTTGCTTGTGCTCCCTTACCTTGTAGCTGATAGAGCTTATGCATTTTCTAAGTCACACAGTGACTGGCTGCTCAAAATAGGAAAACAAATCACTTGCTAGTAAAGTGGGGCTATCTCAGGTCAATGAATTTCATTGTTACTGTCTGAGTAAGGTGTTTTTGTTTTTGCAGTTTCATGAGAAAGTGAAGAGATGGAAAGAGGACAAATGTTAACCATTTCACAATGGGCTGGGACAATATGTCTGCTTCCGTTGACAATGAAAGTCTATGTGGTGGAATGTAAGAAGTTTGTATGAAGAAACTACCAGTTACTTACTTGTGAGTGATCCATATCTAGCAATACTACAATATTTTGTGTGTCACTCTGCAAAAAAGTAACTGTTCTTTTTCCTGTTACTTTTTTGTAAGGAGGCAAAAACGTGTTTCTCTGAGTCCCAGCAAGGCATGGAAAACCCACTGCCGGGCACAGACAAGGCCTAAAAAGATCATTTTGCGTGCGCAGCAGTCATATCTGGTTTTGCTTTTCTAATTGCGGAATTTATTTCTACTTAGTCAACATTCAACACAATATGGCTCATGGACCCTCGTTATGAGTGGCCATGAGCTGTATCCTCTGGGTAAAATTACTATGGGCCATTTGAGGTATCAGGTTTTGTGGGATGGTCCAGCTGTCACCCCTGTCCCCCGCAGCCCATCAGCACCATGGGTGCAGCTCTCTATGCCATGCTCCCAACAGCCTTCTCTTCCCCTGCACATGGGACTGGGGCTTTGTCTGCACCATAACCCTCTATTACCCTACCCAGCACAAGCGTAACACCCTAAGCCATGCACAGAGCCCTTACGCACAGACAGGAAAGGACAGAGGAGAATAGACAACGTCCCTACAGCGTAGTCCTGTCATGCATCTCCACCATCCAGCCACCACCACCCCCCAGCCCTGCAGCTGCCCCATCCCTTGAGATCCCCTCCACAGCTCCTGCACTAATATGCAGGAGCTGTGGACAAGCAAGTGGTAAATGGGTATGGATTTGGGGCTTGTATTCGACCTTGAATAAAACATTAGGTCTTATTATGTGTAGGACCATAAAATACCAATCAGGTGTGTGTATTCCTGGGACAGCAGGTCATTCTCCGCTCTGACAGGAAAAAATCTTGATCTCCGGATTTAGTTTCGAAGATACAGATTAGAGTTAAAGAGTTCGACCCTACCACACTCCACCCACATGTATTACAGCACCTAAATGAAGGGATTTTTGTTTCATTTTGTTTGTTTGTTTGTTTCACCTAAATCGTACAATCACTGATGTGCCTACTGTTTATTTGTGTCTGGCTAGGGTTGTTCTACATATATACATGAATACATGGATTCAGTTATCCTTGTTAATAGTTATGACCATTGTAATTGCAGAGGGCACCTTACACATCTAACTTCACCAGCAAAGGGAATTAGACCAACACAGATCTCATCCACAGAGATACCAGTAATCATTTCTTCTGGTTTGAGAAAACAACACATGTGTTGTAAAGGATTATGAACACCATTTCGTTAGCTATCTTAATACCCTTACCATTCACCTTCTTTGGGAACACTCATTCATGTTGTTTTGTGGCCTACTGAGCACCTGTGAGGAGGGTGGCATTGTTGATCCAAGGACCTCCAACACGCAGCCATCCTGTGCTGTACGGATGCACCTGGGCCATTCATTGTAATACATTTGTTGCAACTTTATTTCATGTGCAAACAATGCAGCAAGATATGTTTGCTTTGTTTTTCAGTCGGTAGACAGCAATTATGTTGCTAAATCTATGTTTTCCTGTTCACCCAGGACAACGTGTTCTCTGTATGCCGGCCGGCCTGTCAAAATGTGTGCTCTGAGTCCTGATGTACTTTTTTGGAATTTCCTTCTTGTTCTTTCTACATAATTGTTCCCACATTGATACTTCGGTAGAAAGATCTCTTGTGGTGCCATGCAGTTGCTGATGTGATAAATGTTCCCATCTTAACCGATTTCAGGATGTTTTGACTTTTACAGTACGATGGCCTAGAGCAGAAACTCCAGACGATGTAACAATAAATGTCTGCTCAAACCAGAACCACCCAGGATGAGGCTTGTGATTATTTTTGTACCACTTACTAAAACTGGCTAAACTTATAGACTCCTGTTAAATCTGTCACACACAGCTGGATTTCTACCCAACGAGGACAACACTTTGTTGTTCGATCATGGAGTATTTCACATCTGGAAGACTCATAGATTTCTGACAGATCAGGTACCTACCCTAAGCTGCACCACACCACATTGCTGTCCATAGGAAAATCTGCTATTGGTCAAGGATAAAGGTGGACTAGCTTCCCTGGTCCCCTGGAACCTCTCAGAGGACTTCAAAGCAACAGACAACAAAATACTCCTTAGATCCTCTGCGAGCGTGTCTGCAGTGAGTAAACATTTTAATAAGCAGAACTACCAAGAAAGCGTTCCTTACCTGAACATCTGGAAATCTTCACTAATAGGACTGGACACCATTGTTCTTTAAATTGCATGGACCTCATTGCAAGAGTGTTGGGACTACTTTATAGGGATTTCTGCACTTGGAATTCCTGATACCACAGGGTCAGCCATAGGGAGTTCCCTCAGCAATGCGGAATCTGTGGGGTAATTGTAGTTACCACACTTGAGCCAGATGTACTAACTTTGCAGTAGCAAAACGTGGTTGCAATTTGTGACTCAACACTTTACAATTAGAAATTTATTTTGCAAACCAATCTCGGTACTAATAGGTTGATTCACAAAATAAGCAATTGTAGTGAATGGCAGAACCTTGCCTATTGAAAGTTCATTGTGTAGATTACAATTAGTGACCCAATGCAAGTGGTGACATTCACATAGATATTGGGTTGTAAGGGTCATCGGACCACCATCCTGAGACTGCTTTTCAACAAAGAAAACTTTATTTTTTAAAGCAGTCCAATTTCCCTAAAAGTAACATTGATTTTTTTAAAGTGGTTTCTCTCTCAAATAGGTTTACTGGGAGTTGACAGAGTTCAATAGATCATCGTTAATGCCCTCTGAAGCTTGTATTCCAGTAAGCAATGTAGAAGATGTGCAAAGGGGTGCCCTTCCTTTTTGTATCTAAAGTTCCACCCCAACTTAGGTGTTAGTAAATTATCAGTGGTAAGCAACCAGAGTTCAGGTCACAAATTATTGATACATAAAGTGATAAATTGCTATTGGAATGGATGTCCATAAACATTACAAAATCCTAAAAAGGGTTTAGTTCATTGGGAAAACGATTTTAGAGATTGCAAAGCCACACATTTAGCGAATCAGAGGCTTTGTTAGTGGTAACAAGTTTTGCACATGTGGCCGTCAGTTGCCTTGCTAATTCCATATGGCATTTTTCCCCCTGGGAAATTAGGCAACTATTTTTACTGTTGGGGAATATCTAAGGATCTCAATATCAGAAATATTGCTTTTTTGCAAGAATTGTAATTTTGAGTCAGCTTGCAACTCCTAATCGCAATTAAATCTGGATAACCTACCAATTAAAAATGGAGACACATGTATCCAGTTTGATGCTGTCATATGCATCTTAATGAAACTTAACTTAATGAAATATGAGAATGGCATGCAGCTCTTTCACAAGCAAACAATAAAATGTGGTTACCTCCTTGTCATCTGATTCTCAATAACAAGTTCTCATACTCCCGGCTATACTCTTCTAAAGTCAATGTATTCCCACACACTTTCTCGCTCAATTAATAACCTAAAGGTGAAACCATAAGAAATAAAGTAGTATTTTTCTCTCTTACCTTCTCAATATATTGAACTGTCAAGGCTACATTTCTTCTCCTCATGAAATAGAGTCACTTGCACTCAACTGTCAGTCTGTTCTTGCACTTTAAATTATTGGTAACACAAAAGAACCACATGCAATGGTTTGCCAAAGGACTGTTGCACATTTGTTGAAGGTTTAGCACTTAAAGCACATTGATGTTCTGACAGCTATAGTAGACATTGTCCTATATATGTGCTGCAAACAAATAGAGAAACTAATGTCCTAGTAGCACAGGAAATTATATTATACAACATGACAGAAATAACCTTGTGTGCCTAGTGGATCCCTTTCTCACAAAGTTTTGTAAAATTACTGTTTTTCATACTTTCTGAAGTTTACACAATGTACGAGTTTGATTTATGTTGCAAAGATTATCTTTGCACTGTGAAATAGTATACACCAAATTTCAAGATCATTAGCAGCTGAAATGGAGAATGTCTTCAGATTTTGTTCCTGAAATTTATCTTTTAGAATTTTTGTATGCCGAATGGTAAATTATTGTCAATTTACCTTTTATGTTGTAAATTATTGCAAAAGTTATACGTTTTCACACAACTGTCACAGAGTCCAATTTAATGAATTTGTGAAGATGCAAAGATTTCCGTAGATATTTGAGAATTTTTTAAATTAAAAAAATACATCTTAACTTCGTACAGCTATAATCTTCAAACAGTGAATTTCCGTTTAGAGACAGCACAGTCAATAATTTCTTAAATTTACATTGTTTTTAAGATCTTGCTATATGTAGACCAGCATATGACTAGAATTTTGGTGCACTTTTATGTGGGAACTCACACATAAGGGTGTCATTTAGATTGATCTAGGTGTTCCACAAAGTTCAGACTTTTTCACACAAATGTCACAAAGTTAAACTTCATAAATTTGTAAAGTTTGAAAGATTTTCAAAGAACTTTGCACTTACCTAAGGGCATTATTTAAGGTTAGGGATTCTAATGGCTAGCACTTTCTAACAAATCTCAGAACTTATGGATTGCATTGAAACCTCTGTGATTCACCCTATCTAACCACTGATCTTTCAAAAGTATGAATTAAGGATGTCTGCACTCCCACATGGCCTAACAGGAGTGACAGACATTAGTAAATGGCAAGGATGGAGGCCGAAGATGTGAAAAACCTTGTGTGGCAAGATATCTATTGAAACTCCTGTGTGAAATCATGTACATATTTTGATGAGGAGGAAAACTCTTGCAAGTCGGTCTGAATTTCATTGGGAATGCCTGTGCCGGAGTCTGACTAAATACCAGAGAAAGCAAGGAGCAGCCATCCAGAGTGCCTACACTCAGGGGCGGTTTCTCTTTTAGGGCTGAGGGGCTGCGCTCCTCTGAAATTCCTAGACATTCATATAAAGATATTAAATAGATCAATTTGTTTAGAGATACAATTGTATCTCCAAACAAATTGATGCATTTAAGTACAGGGTGTCTGTCCCGGGCTGCCTGCCTCGCCTTGCTTTGAAGCACTAAACGGAAGCCAGTCAGTAAATCAACTTTCTACACTGTGACGCACGACACAAGGATGACTGCTCTAAAGCCTTTCTTTTCCAGTATGGTCTATGGGAGTATCCACTATAGGCCAGTAATGCTTTAAACGTCATGATTTTGGGCGTCAAAGTCTTCATCCCTGCGTGAGGGCAGTCATCTGTCATTCTCAGGCACAGATCCCACCCTTTCCCCATTCGTCATGCAGTAGGAGTGGATGCAAGCATGTGTGATTTAGTGCCTTGTCTTCGGTAACAGGCAGTGTTATAATACTAATCTTGTGGTATTTTTATTGCATTGACACCCCTTGCATGCTAACCTCCCCCATGTGACACCCCATGCCCTGGCTGCAGAGCTCTGGCTCCTTTAGAAGTGGAGCTGCTGCATTTGTTCCTCCTGAAACTGTTCCAAAAGACAAGCAGGGTTCTTCCTCCCTTGCGAAATGGATCCAAATATCTGAGTCAAGTGCAAAGGGGAGAAACACATGCATGTAGTAAAGGCAGTTATCAGCTGTATGACGTTAAAACTGGCCCTATAATCACGCCCTTAACATTAATGCCAAAAACATGGATTGATATGCGAACAATGAATGTTAAAAAGTGTGTATTGTGTGTCAGTCATTTAGTTCCTCTTATTTCACGTTTTACTTAATGTTGCATTCCCCAAGACAGTTAGCTGTTTCATCATGCTGTGGTCTATGCATTTTATTACTCTTTCATAGTGTACACTTTGACCTGTGCTAGGTGTTTATGAGGGGGTTTGATTGAGTGCGCTGGTGCTAAGGCTGATGGCAAAGCAAAGTGCCTGACAATGGGATGGCATCTCTGCAGAGCTCACAAAACACTGGTCGTGTATTCCAGTTGCAAATTAAATTGAGTGCAAATGTGTGTGAAGGGGTGCGTAGAGGTCAAAATATTTGGAAGGCAAAAGCAAAATGAAATAAAGTGCTTGAATGTGAATGAATGCAGTGTATGTTTGGGGTGGTAAAATGAGGTAGATGTGAAGGAATGCTCTCAGGGGAGAGGGAAAAGAGGGTGCTGAAGAGCAAAGAGAGTAGGTTGAAAATGTGCACATGGATGATATATGAAGAGAAAAAGGGCATAAGTATCTAACAAAAAACACACATAACTGAAGGCCATACTGCTTCCGTAGGCCTCAATAATATTTAATTCACAGTCTCACAATTTCAGAATTGAAACATTTCCAATGTTAATTATATATAACAAATCATTGTTGTTATTTGTGTTAAAAAGGTAACAACAATTGACAAAGCCAATAGTACTGACAGGTTTTAAGTGTATGTCAGGTGTGGTGTTATATTTCTGGATACAATAACATCTCAGAGAGAAACCAAAATAGAGGCTGGGTGGCACACTATGGGAATCAAAGACATTTATTTTACATACTCTCTTTTAGAGAGCCCACACTTTTATTTATCCCACTTGAAGATCTATCTGCACATATTTCTGTATGAATGTTTGCAGCCAGCAGCTCTGGGTGCTTCCTGATGTCTGGTTAGAGCACTTTCTTCCAAAGTTGATGCTGCATGCAGTGCAAGACACTGGGCAAGCACACTCTTTAAAGGGCCTGAAGCTGTTGTGCTGCACAATTTGCAAATTAAATTAACTGTTGAACGTATTAATGGAGTAAGATATGGGGTCATTTTTAATGTGTTTAATGTTTCAAGACTATACGTTCCCACTGCTTTATAAACCCTGCTTTCTCACTAAATTCATTTGCTTTCATATGCACCAATTGTCAATCTTTTTTCTTTTTTTCTTGGGAGGAGGACTCACCTTAAACCCCACGTTTGTCCATTATGCTTGCTCGCTTCACTTGCTACATAAAAGTTAAACCCACCTTTTATGCTCCACCACTTCCAAATATCACCAGCTGCCACTGCTTACGCTGGAAGGGAAGGAGAGGACAGACGTTTCTTACAGTAAGGCAAAGCCTTAGACTGAAGAAGGATGCTGCAGCATAAAAATGCATTGGAACTTTACGAGCAAACAGCATTGCAATTTGGATACTCTGAAGCTGAATACAATACTTAGTTCAATAGAAGCAAAGCAATGCTTCAACACCCAGAATGCATTAGGTTGTTATTCAAAAGTCCATATCTGAAAATTAGTGGTGGGTGGAACTTGCAACGTTTCACATTGCAGATTTCTGTAGAATTACATGAAAACTCTGCGAGATTCCATGGAGTTCCGCAAGTGGATGGAAATTGGCATGTTGCGCTACCCGTGCTGATTTTATAGCCCTGGGTACTTGTTCTGCTCTGGAGGGTGCTACGGCTCGTCTTGGTTCTGCTGCTGGAGTAGATTTTCTACTCTGCTTGAGCTCCAGCTTTCTCGGTGTGAACGCTCATAACATGCCCAAAAATGTTGCTAGGGAACACCAATTCTCGCTCGCACTAGCCAACCAAGCCACAGGGGTCAGCAGAATTGGGCTGGATCTGTGCCTTCTATGCGTAACACAGAGTGGCCAAAGCTCTGCAACTCAGCGGAATTTATCACCCACCCCTACTGAAAACATGGTGCCGACAATTATAGGTGCCAAGTAGAGACCCAACATGAAATCTAAGTGCGAGTTAACTTATTGAGTCTCACATAGATTAAATAAATACAATTTTCATGTTATCCTTTTTTGGAAATGACAATAATCACCTCAGTATCCCCTTCTGTATATTTTGTCACTGTGCAAAATATTGGGAGCTGAGATAGCCAAGTTTACTTCAGTAAACTCGTTCCCTAATGAAGACATGCTCGGCCTCCACAAATCTAAGGCCTACCGCTACTAATGGGAGCATTTTGACCTGTTAATTTAATTGTTTATGTCAGTGAAGAACAACTTTATCTAATTCTACAACATAATGGAGGCAAATGTTATTCTTAAACAAAACTGTACCCCATTCTAGATGAATTGCCTGATTACTTTACATATATATACACACAATATGTTGCATTAGAGAAATGGTGAACTTTCAGAAATACTTGGAATTTCCATTCCGTGCTAAAATCAAAACTGGAAGAAGTTATTGTGATTTCTATTGACCTATGTACAGGAACGTAGATGTTGTAGTTTGATATCTAATTAATGCTGTAAGTGTATAAACTAATAGACAAATTAGGGACAAATTAATCAAGACTGTGCAAAGTGAAGCAAAGTGTTGCAACACCATCAAAGGATACTCGCTCTCCAAAACAAAGAAAAGTTTGATGTGTTACTTGGATTGCCCGAGCCATTCCTGTGCAAGCATCCATATTTTCATATACAAAGCCCTATCTACCAAAATTGTCAAACTAGGTTTTGTATCAATGAAAAGCACCTCTTTGAGTCAGGCACAATGCTGGAGAAATATTTTTATGTCTCCAAATATTTCACACATTATACCGCACATATCCAATGGTCGACATTTTTTAAAAATTCCCTAGAAATAATATTTTGGATTGGAAATGTATACTTCCAGTACAAAACCTATGTCAGACATTACAGACACCCCTTTGCACTGTGATGCTAGGCAGGCTCTTTGTACACCCGTACAGGGCAGTGGAGCAGTAGCAGAGTGTATTTAGTAAATATGGCCTTGCACAGCTCTCTTCCCCTTGTCCAGTGCACTGCAGTGCTAATTTGTAGTAAAAGTTAGTAAATCTGCCCATTAGTCTAAACTGCTGACATGTGAACACTTGACATTAAAAAAAATAGCAGATTGCCTGCCACCTGGTGATAAAGAAAAATACATTCTCCACCTCCCCTAAACTGCAATTGTTGTTCGTTTGTGCTTAGAAAAAGGTGTTAAATGCAACAAAATATGAACAGCAGGAGGCAGTACCACCTCAGGCCCACTACGTTTTGGTTCATGTGCTCCTGCAGCAGCGAATGCTGCCAAATTACCCATATTTACAGGAACTGGTACAATCACATAATTTTCAGTAATACTGCATCACATAGTAACATGAAGTTACCCCAATTAGACGGGTGTCATTAAAATGTCCTCCCCTTCACCTATTTGGAGACCTGTCCCAAATCCAAGTACATTAGGACATTTTGACAGCCCTAAGGTATTGCCCTAGATCGTCTGTGACTCCTTCTTTTAGGCAAGAAACATGTTGACCTTTACATAAATTGTGGCCAGATGTAACAAAAAAGGCATTTGAGATTCGGAAATAGCGATTTTTAAGAAATCACTATTTCTGAGTCGCAAAATGCAATGTATCATATTTGCGATTCCGTAATAGTGATTTCCTAAAAATCGCAAATGCTGTTACCGAATCGCAAATTGCGATACAGACCCAATTCGCACCTATGGGCCTGTAGGCCCATATTTGAGAATTTTTTGCATTTCCCAAATTGCGAATTCCTAACTGGAATTCATAATTCAGGAAATGCAAAACCCCACGGTTCTGGGGGCCTAAGGCCCCCTCTGCTGCACCCCCAAAAAATATTTCAGGACATATAAGGCGCACACATGCCAAAGTGGCATGTGTATGTTACATGTCAATATTAAAAATGCATTTTTAATGCATTTTTAAAATTTGCACCTGGTTACCACCAAGCTCAACTTGAGGGTAATAGCGATTCCTTAATGCCCAATTCGCATTAAGGAATTGCTTGTTACATGTGGTTTAGAAATCGCAAATAAGGATTCCTTATTTGCGATTTCTTATTTAGAGAATCGCAATTTGCGACTCTCTAAACCGGGTCGCAAATTTAAGGAATCGCTATTTTAGCGATTCCCTAAATTTGCATTGTGAATGCCTTTCATAAATACTGAAAAGCATTTTTGCATTCGCAAACGGGTATTCGCACCGTTTGCGAATGCAAAAAGACCTGATACATCTGTCCCTTGATCCCTTGCGATATGAACAAACATTATTTATTTTATAGTTTCACCTTGTCTTTAGACACAACAAGGTCTACAGCCATAATAGAGTGGTGGATTAGGAGGCTCTAAGTCATTTTTAACATTGCACTGTTTTCCTCCAATCTACACATTCAACACCCCCTCTCTTCAGGCTCAGCACGGATCTAAAATGATTCTGACAAAGAGTGCCTGTTGAGGGGCCCATTGGGCCTTGCATGCCAGCCCAACACGGAGCTGCCCGAAGATGAAGCATGCCGCCCATCTGGGTGTGTGAGGGCTCTTGCTCCTGAATATTTATATTCCGCCGAACATTCTTGACATGCGTATGACACTAATGGTATTCCCCAATGAAATGAATATAGGAACTGCGTACTCTGCATATTGATTAAACAGGGGGGCATGCATGCTGGATCTTGATTGCTCCAAGCCTCCCCCAACCCCAATCTTTGAGAGAACATTTGATGAAATCTCATCTGCGGCCAATAGCAAAGCTCGTAGACACACGACTTATTGCCATATCCTCCCATTTGAGGTTGTGTTTCAGTTTGAATCCTACTGCATTATACCTCACAAAAAGATCCCAAAACGTTTGCTCTTTACCTGCTAAAGTATTTCATCAAATAAGTTAATTGCAAAAAGGAACGTTTGAGTGACTGAGATCCAGCTTCCACTAGCGTGTCTAACTGCAGAGGAGTCCAGGCCCTACATGAGGCTTCGACCTCTCTCTGCAATAATCCCACAAACCCCAGGACATAATCCTCATTAGCAAAAACATAAGCCCTTCGCATGTAGCCCATACATCATGCAAAGCCCACCGGCCTCCACATATGGTAGACCCAACTAGAAACAGATGGAGCCAGAAAGGCACTCAAATTAGAGAGAAATCAGTTCCTTACAGCACTTGCGTGAGACCTTCATGGGCTAAGTCTCGGCTTTCAATGCTCCTCAACCCTCAGTGGTCTAAGCCCCTGCCACTCTCCCCTCGGCCTAACTTTACCTCGACTTTACACCTCTCGAAACTTGGAAAAGTTTACATCTATGGCAATTCCCATGGTGAATTCTTTAGCTTTGACCCATATACGTGCTAGAAATATGCTAAGAAGGATCTGAGAAGAAGTGGGCGCTGCTAAGATTTATTGAGATAAATTCGAAAAACAGCCTTATATGCAGGAAAAAAAAACATAAGCAAAGCCAAATGTTTGATCGAATCGTCCTGAGTGCATGAATAGTTATGTGTTGCAGTGTATTTTTATACACCAAAGAACACAATTTCCACAGCGGAAAATCCCTCGCTTTGCATCTGCTTTTTTATCAACATTTATTATTTTTAAATGGCCGATCAGCATTTTCTTTGCCTCGCGTATTAACACATTTGCATTTGTTCTGTGTGGAAAATACCTGTGTGGCACCTTCACAATCGGAGGGCAAAGCATGCCTCATTAGGAGGAGAGAAAGGGCACTCGATGGAAGCTTTGTATTCTGCTAGCTAGAGCTGCATAAATAATGGCTTTGAAACTGTAGTATTTCGCATGGGGGTGAACTAAATTAAATGTGAAAACAATGCAAGGTTCCATTTGTTGTCGTATATATGTGCGCATCAACTGAATCGATTGACATTTATCCATGCCATCCTTTTCTGCATATTAAAAGTTTGTGTTTAGCTCCAAAACCTTCTCTCAGATAAAGGTCAACTTTATAGGCAGGTTGAAACAGTTGGGTCATCGATTGCTAGAGAGAAAAATAGCAGCAACAACTGAACTCCCAGCCTCATTTATGATAGATTTGACCTAGCAGCACTCCCCTCCAGGGGATTTGGAACATCTACTCATATATAAACAATGTAAAGTTAGACAGACCAAAATTAAAGGATTTTAAGGCGCAAAAATTCAAAATTTCAGAGGTGATGTATGTGATATATTCTTCATTAGGGGGAAAGACCCATATCCAGCTAGGTGGAATGCTGCCTCCTAGGATCAGGTCCTCACACTGGCAAATGAGTCTTTTTGTCAGGTGGGCACAAGCATAAGAAAGGCCTGGGACGAGATTTTAGGAACATATGAAGAAATTAGCACTCGCCCTAAAGGCCTGCTTTGGAAAGAAAGGGGAACTTCTATGGAGTTGAAGTAAAATTACCTGGCAGTAGGCCCAAAGTAATTTATTCCTTTCTCCCTTTGAAAAGCTTAAGTACTATGGGGAATATTTTTGAGAGGCCTGCGCTCCAGGGGCATCACATTTTTTGATGCTACGGGCGCGCAACCCTCTCAGCCATAAATATAAGGCCACGCAAAGCCACTTTGCGTGGCTTTAAATGATCTCATAGAAGGAGTAAGGCAAAGTAGCACAAGCCGCTGCATTGCCTTACTCAGCATCAGCAAGGCATTCCATGGTGGATGCAGTGGGTTTTTCCATGCAATACCCATGGACTTTGAGGCTGCCCCAGATTAACTTAACCATGTAACCTTGGGGCAGTGCCAAAACCTTACACCTCCCCAGGGTTGGCGTAACAACGAGAATTCTTTTCATTTCTTGCAGTTTGTTCATCTTTGCATTCTGCAGCACACATAGAAACAGGAAAATGCCTTATGGGATTGTTTTTGTGCAGGAAGGGGTACCTTCCTGCACAAAATCAATGCTGAATTCAGTGCAGGCACCCTTGCACGAAGGGTGCTCGCGTTGGCGCTAGGCAGCCAATTGTGCGCCAGCATCGGAGGAAAGGACAGTAGTGCACCATATTGCATTCCTGCCCTTTCACATTAGCATAGGGCAGCACAGCAAGAAGACTTGTGGCACTGTCCTATGCCGATTCCCCATAAATAAGGGCCAACTTGTCTTATAGTGAGGGTGAGGAGACATCCCTCTTATCCTAATCATCGATATTTTTCAGCATATTTATAGCCCCATATGGGGTTTAGGGCTTTCTTCAAGCAAAGGTCACTATTTGTAGTGCCCATTAGCTCCCTGGTTAAATAGGAGAGTGAATAACCCTGTGGCGTATATGGTGCAGAACTTAGAACAAGGATGTGATGAAACTAAAAGATATACTAAACCTGTGTTTGTTTCAATCTGGTTCGAACCCATACGGAGAAATCATACATGCAACACATCACTAATGTATCATTGCCAATTATACCATCACTAATCAGCCACATGCTTCCCTTTACACCCATGAGATGTAATATAAATGATAGTGAACGAAAAACCAACACAGAGATTCTGTGCGCTGAGGCGAACTCCTTTAATACATGTTAAAGATCCTTCTACTTGGTGATCACACATGTTTGGTGACAGGCAATTATAAGAAGTGTATTCACCCTAACACGACACTAATAACTTACATTGAGATGGTACGGGGCTTGGCTCTGAGGGCCAATGACTGAAAAGTAAACAATAAAAATATATATAAGGCATTTTTGGAATGAGGCTCTATAGGCCAGGTCTGCAGGGAGAAGCCAGTCCTCTAATCTTCTTTTAGGGTGTGAGCAGCCATTACCAATAACAATAACTGATACTGCCCATATTACACAATGTACGTAGCTATGTGGATCTCTCTGTATACATACTGATGCCATTTCTTAGCAGTGTGGCAGCTTACCGAGCTGTGTGACGTCACAGGTTTGTGATGGGTGCAGACATTGTACGTCACTCAGCCTAAACCAGTAGCCTGTTCAATTGTCAAATTTTATTCTCTCCATATCAAAGAGTGAACACCTAGTCATAGTTCTTGACAGCATATCCTGTATTTGTAAACCATAATGTCAAATCCTTGCAGGAGGAGGGACAGGGGAGATGAAAAGAAGGCCTCAGGAGAGAAAGGAAATGAGCCAATAAAACTGATTGAGAAAAGAAGCTGTCTTGGCAAACGAGCAATTTTTCACAAAAAAGCTTACTGTGCCTGATTGAAGGATAGTGCCTTAGGGAATACAGTAGTAGAATACGGGGATACCTTTGCTCATCAGACTTGAAAGTGACAATTATCCCGACCCAGAAGCGATGTCACTTATTTTACTGGGACTCCCTGAAAGCCTGCCCCGGAACTGACGTAGGTGTAGGTGGGTCACGTGGGTAGTGATCTCATCAGTGTTAGTCACATGCCAGGGTAGTTGCCATAGTGCCTAGGTCTATGGGATGTGTAAAATCGTAGCCCTACAGTTGTGCACATTGTTTCTGAGTCTAAAAGGACAAGTCTGGGCATGTTCAAACAGTCACAGCCCTGTGCCTGCTCTCTGCCTCCTCACAGGGAGGAGCAGTGGAAATATACAGCACCCCTCCCATTGCTGCCTACCCTCCCCGGAACTGGCCTAGGTGTATGTGGGTCAGATGGGTCGTGACAACAGCTCACCATATGTTAGTCACATGCCAGGGTCCTAACAAGTGTTCAGGGTTATGCATCAGCCCTCAATGAATCACAGCCCCTCTGGAGAGCAGGTGTCCGTGATGTGCTGTAGAGGAGTACACCCTTTTTAGCCCATAGAATGCAGTTAAGGAGCCTCCTAAGCGGCATAGGCCAAGCCCGGAGCCCCTTCCTGAAAGAGATTGATCTGTCATTATGAAGAGATACAACCCTTTCATCAAAAAGGCGGCCTCTGTGCGTGGATTGAACATTATTGGTAGATATTATCGTACCCTAACACCGATGGTACTGGATGAGACCACGCAGCACAGCACCCCTAAAGATGGGGGTTACGATGTTACGGGTTTTCAAGAGGACCTCTGATATCGGTTTGAAAGCCTCAAGGATTTACCTCAGCTGAAATCCCCAATTAAGTGCGACAGCAGTGGTGGCAATGCATTGTGTGTCAAATTAAATGACAGAAACAATTCCATCGACACAGAAGATGCTGAAGAACCTATAGCCCTGCCTAACTGGCTGGTCTATGAAGATATGGGGTTTCTGGAGGAAACTGCTCCGGAGGCTGTCGTCGTGCAGCCGCCGCGTGTAAACTCCGACGCCTGTTATGGACCTGTGCAACTCTCAATATTTCAGAGCCACTGCCAAGTGCCACGAAAATGATGAGGTTAGTACAAAACACTATAGACACAACATATACATGGCTATATTTCATTTTTAACAGTTTCTTTTTTTTTTAACGTAGAAAACAACAGCAAAAAGAGCTGTGGTGGATGGACCATATTCAAAGGTTAACAATGACGTAAATGTTTACTGCTTGTGTTATTCAAAACAGTCTGAAAATTCCACAAGCCAAAACAAAGAGAAGCGTAAGAAATGTGTTTGTACCTATAATGACGTCGCTTTTGAAAAGGAAACTCCAGGCGTCCCGTGTGATGCCATATGGCATGTTAAAGTCTTTGCAGTGACGGTTGTGAACACCTGTGCCAAACGTGACTATTATAACCTTTGTTACGGTCATAAAATTAATGATCAGCAGTAGGAGGCTCACGCATGTCTATACGAATCCTACACATCAAGAACAATCTATCATATTTGTAGCAGGCTAGACCTATACAAGGTATATAAGCTGTTAAGGGTGATGTATGGGCTGTCCGAGGAAAATAAATATGTCCATGCTGATATGGATAAGGTCTTGTCACCAATGCTCAAAGAGATCCGATACTTGAGTGAAACAGGCTCATAAGTCGAGCATATGCACGTGATGTGTACGTATCTTGATAGGAGTATGATAGAAAGGGTCAGAGAAAGATGTATGTGTGATATTTATTTTAAAAATGGAAGAATCGTCTCTTTAGCCCCATGAAGACTGTTTTAAAAATAGGATACATATGTATTGACAGATTGGTATATCTGTTGGTTAAAGAAAGAATAGCTGAAATATACCCGATAACTCTGAATTATCTGAAGCTTTGTTAGCACCCCCGGAGTTGCAGTGTGACAATTCTGAGTGTATCGCCAAATGGTGTATCAACACGTGTCTACCCACAACGGATGAATACTGGAGCATGTACAAATGGTGTACACGTAAATTAATACTATATCCGACTAAAGGATTACGCAGCGCTTTGGAGTTTCTGACCAAAGATTATTTCTAAAATAAAAGTTTTGTATTATCAGGCCTAGAACTGTACGAACTTTTGAATACTGTTAGTATCCTGAGTGTTCAAAGTTATAGGAGGGGAGAGCGGGAAGTCGTGTCTAGACCCTTTGAGTGTATATCCATAAAAATAGCAAAACTTGTGATGTTGAGGCAGATTAGCGGCCATCTGCCTGGTAATGTATGCAGCCTGTGTCCTACTATGTATACTTAGTGAAAAGACAGCAAACTGTCCAGCAAGGACGATAAGACGTGTACCAAGAAACTGTAAAGTATGCTGTGTTTATGTTTTGCTAATATTCTTTATTTTTTTAACAAAATGTCTTTACACAAAACAAGCATCTTTCGTTTCATGGGTTGTAACAGATGATAACGTGGGTGGATGGGTTAAGGAAGTTTTATCACGATACAAGAGAAGTGGGTAGCGTCAGAAGCGCCGAAGCGCTGTTTAGAAGGGCTCTAGTTGAAAATGAGCCGGTAAACAGAGCGCTGGTGAAGACTTGGTTATCTGGAGAAGAGGCGTATTCATTCCACAAGCCAGCCATGAAACGTTTTTAGAGTAAACCTACCGTTGTTAATGCACAAATGGATTTTCAATGGCAGGCAGATATAACCATCTTCAAGATTTAGCAAAGCATAATTATGGTGTTCGACATATATTAACGGTCATAGATGTATTGTCCAAGTACGCATTTGCAGAAGCGCTAAGCGATAAGTGGGACCAGAGTCACCAAAGCCTTTAAAACCATTTTCAGGAAAGGTCAAACCCCTCAAAAACTATAAACAGATGCAGGAAAAGAATTTTTAAACAAATTGTTTCAGAAATTATTAAAACAGCATGATGTTCATCATTTTGTAATGCATGAGAAGGTAAAAGCAGAAGTTATAGAGAATTTTTAACAGAACTTTAAAGTTTAAGATGTGGAGATATTTTACGGCCTACAACACCTTCTGATACGTGAATCCTACAGGCTTTTATAGATGCTTATAACGCCAGTTATCACAGAACCATTAAAATGTCTCCCATTGACATTCCCATAATTCATTAAAGGTATGGATAATGGTGTACTGGAGCCGGTTCCCTGCAGGTGTAAAGAAGCCTCTTTTAAAAGAAGATGACAATGTAAGGGTTTCAAAGTTGAAAGAGGTCTTTATGAAGGGTTACCAGCAGACTTTTAGGGATTATATATTTATAGTGGAAAGTGTGGAGGTTAAAGAGGATGTATATATATTTATAGGTTAAAGGACTATGACTGGGAAATGGTGTTGGGTGTCTTTTACAAGGAGGAGTTACAAAAGGTACCCAACGATCAACACAGGGTTAAAAAGATTCTGAAAAGGAAAGGTAGTGGGTCTAACAGGCAGGTGTTTGTCAAATGGCGGGTATGGCCCGAGAAATTTAACAGATGGGTGCTAGCCAGTTCCCTGCAGGGTGTGTGTGAGTATTTTAACACTATTTTTATCATGATCTTCAATGACTAGTCTGAGCCGGTGTCCGTTAAATAAGGGAAAGTTATTGTTAAGCTTCATTTAAGACCGCAACGCAACAGAGACTATTAATAAGTCATCATGGTGATTATTAAAACATATGGTGACCCCTCTATGTACAGGGATTATTATAGACACCAAGCCGGATATAGAGGACCATAACCATACTTTCAAGGGGCCCCTGTATTGTATAGGGCCAGTTTGGGGTGTTTCTTCCCTAGTTTGTTTAGCCATGCCATTTTTGAGAAGAGGCTACAAAACTGGAAAAAACCCACGTTAAAGCGGCAGCTACAAACATTGCACAGAATGTGGAGGGTTCCATGATGTCTGTTGTTGTTGAAAACATGAATAAACAACCCCAAGAAGGAGTGGGGGTGTACAAGTCTCGCACACGTGTTAAAAGGAAGCAAGGGGTTTCAAGGCGCAGGGGGCCACTGGGCCCCCTATACCAAAAGATGGCGCTCTTCAAAAAGCGCTCACAAAAGAAGATCCGTAACTCGTAAGAGAGCTTCAAAGAAGAAGAGAATGGGCGCCAACGTAAATATTGTTTATAGCGAAACAACCTGCAAACATGGCCTTCGTACGTTGCGCATTGAGTGAATGCCCTAAATCAGAGATAGACTTGTTTTCTCTAAAACCAACTCAGACTAGCATCGAAAACTGTTTTTTCATGGAGATATCGCCGCTAGCCTCTTTGACGCCTTTGGCTCCGATGGAGTTTTTTGTGTCTGGGTCCACGGATATGTATCTGGATCTCAACAATACCCTGACCTCCTTGGACGTATACATTTGGACCTTTTCTACAAAGATAAACTGCTTGTCAGCAGAATCAATCTTAAGATCAAACTTACCTGCAACAAGAACTCTTTCTGTCTCATCAGTAGGGTTGCGGAACAGTATAAACTGGTCATACTGTCTGCTAGCTTGTTGGTAAAGAGAGTGAAAATTTTACCTAGCGTCAGACTGGCTCACTCCGAAGCTTACAGCTATCGAACGCCAAGTACGCCATTGAAAGAGTAGCTCTGAAGATATTTAGCATTCCAGACGGTACCAGATTAACCCAGTGGCAAAACTTATTTCTGGGGCAGCTACTGAAACTTATTATCATAGGTTTTGTGGAAAATACTGCTCTTAGCAGCCTCTATACCTCAAACCAATTTTAAACACTAGGACATCAACTACGCGGTGCTGGTCCACGAGGGATCAGTGATTCTTGCAAAGCTGTACACACCGAGTTTTGGAACAGCTAATTTTATCAGGGACTATCTTGGTCTGGTTTCAATAACCGGGAAACATCTGAGGGACTGGGGAGTCGTCGTATTAAGAAAAGAATATGGGGCGAGCTACACACTGTTTGCTGTCGATCTGAAGACATGGAAGATGGCGACCACTATCAATTGATCAAATATCGAAATCTAAAAGCTGAAATATATTTTAGTCAACCCTTGGCTACCAATGTGAACATGATTGTATTCTTTGTATTCAACAGTGTCATTCAGGTCAACCACGCCCAACACATTCTGTTTGACTATCTTTACATATTGTAAAATGGGCACTGTTCAGCTACGTGAGTTCTTAAGCTGTCATAAATACGCTAAGAAATGCTTTTTAGGTGTTTTTCCAAGTGACAGACTACCTGAGAAAATATGGGTAGAAAGACCTTACATGCTTGTCTTTAACACAGAATCGCATTACAAGGGTGGAACACACTGGGTGGCCCAGTTTTTGGATATCAACAAGGCTACAGTGTTTGACAGTTCAGCTAGTTGCCCGAACACAGCATCTATACAAAACCTGGATTCAAGTATATAAAAAAAGCTGATCCTAGGGTAGAGTATAACAAGATGAGGGTAAAGGATTCTCTAGCCATCACAAGTGGGGAACATTGTATATACTTTATTAGTAAAATGTCTGAGGGTATGATGTTTAGAATTTTTCTAAATCTATATTCGCGTGAGCTAGTAAACAACAACTGTATTGTTGTGAAATATGTAAAAGAAAATGCCAGATTTACGTCAAGCTCTGTTAAAACAGAATACGTGTTTGTCAAAAGTGTAAGATCGTGTAATGACTGTGTGTGTAATGATGAATGTCTACAATAAAATATTTAAACTTGAATTCAGACTATACATTTTTATTCTGACGCCTGAACACACAGGCTTTTAAAAGATGACAGAAGCCTGTTGAAAAGTTAAAAAGTGTTTATTACAAACAGTTTTAGTACAAGTATTATGCTGCCAAACTTACTAAAGAAAATAAATGAAGAAGAATCCTTCAATACATTATTGGATGCAAAAATATACACACAAACAGTGGAACACATACATAGTTTCAAAAGTCAGAAGAAACACCAGACATTTAACCACATGTTCGTTTTGGACACTGTCTTTTTTTTTAGGTTCCAAAGGCATAGTTGCAATGTTGAAAGAGAGGGATAGCCAGGGGAAAAAAGGGGTTGCTGGCAACCCAAGTTTGGGGTTAAAAATAACAAGCGCTGGAGTACTTAGGGGGCTGTAAGTCGGATCTTTCAAACTTTCCAGTAGGCACCTGTGGTCGGCATTACTGACGATCTTAGAATGAATGTTGAGTTCCGCAGCGGCTCCTAGAAACTGATTGCAGCCTCTAAGCACTTTCTGGAGGGATAGTGTTTTAGGGCGTGTTAGACCTTTGACTAGGTTGTACATGTGGGACTCAACAACCTGTTGACCTTTGTAGAGTAATTCACCATGCTCGTTCCACGAGGTCAGGTCTTTAGAAGCTGTCATTTTACTTAGCAACATTTGCGCTGCTTCTCTGTACCTTTGGCTTATATTTTTTAAAGGTCTTCAACAAAGACGTCTGAGGATGGTGGTGGTGGTGCCGGTGGTGGTGGTTGTTGATCATGAGGCCTTGCAGGGGTTGCTGGAGGCGGTTCAGAGTCAGGGGTATATAGAGTCAGTTTGTTTTTGTCAGTATAACACTGCTTGTGATATTGTAAAAAGTTTTGTAGAGCTCTGGAGTAAAGATAAGCTTTGTTGTGAGGTTTTAAATCAGTATGGTTCAAAATGTCTTTAATCTCGGCATCTAGAAGTAGCCTTTCATTTTTACGTATATATCCCTGGCATTGCCTGTAGATGGGCCTAACTGTTCCAGCTGCTGGCCCAGCACCAGGTACATCTTTCGGGTGTAATCCATCAATTCCCTGCTAGGAGGCTTGTAAATTAACGGTATCGCTATACCCAGTAAAGAGCCTATAAAACAAGCTGACTGCTTTATCAATTTCTTTGAAATGGGGGAAGGCCTTTTATTACTAAGCTTTTTGATAAGGTGGTGCTTCGTCTTCAACATGCGGAACTGGCTCTCTGATATAGGGACATTGCCTAGGGTGTTTAGTATGATTTCTGAAATGGCAGCCACTAAGTCAATTAAGTAACGATTCTTTTATATGCTCTGTGTTTAGGTGTGTAAGCTAAATTTCATAGGCAGAAAATTCAGGGTATCTACGAACCTCATTTGTAAAGATACAGCTGTTAACAGAATCGGTTTGGAGCCCTGGGTGATAAGTTCTGCGGACATCTTTTCACGAATCTTGTTTGCAAAATAATGAGTCATAAGCTTTCGAGTTATGAGCCATCAGGGTATACCCTTTGAAATTTGACTGAATTAAGTGCGGAGGACATCATTCATGCATGAATGGCCTTCAAAATCCCAGTTGTGATCAGAGGTTAGGTTGGTGTTCACCTTTCTCTTGTGTACACTCTATATCAAACACTGTAGTCTTCTGTTTTGGTCTGGAGGCAGTCCTTTAATGATGTAGCACCTGTGCTCAGTTCCAGCCTGTCAAGAAGACTTACACAGGAAACATTTCATGTCTTTGCATTTGTGATCTTCGGCTACATAGCGTCCACACCCTCTACAGTTTGTTTTAAGGATGCACCAAACAAGCCTGTTGTGTATGGTCAAGTAGTTTTGAGAGTGACAAAACAGATTACACGTGCAACAGAACACCTGATCATCGACTACACATGTTACAGTGCATTTCCCAATGGTGAGTTGACTTTGTGTTGTAGATTTAGTCTCAATAGGTGCCCACCTACTTAGCTCCCAGAAAACCCCCTAGGTTCAAGATATCATAAAAGTGATTTTCATGATGGAGAACATAAACGGTCTTGTTTTTAGTCAGCTCTCCCTTGTGAAGTACTTCCAAGAGCCATTGTGGTAAAGAACTTTTACCTTAAAAGCAAAATAGTTCTCAAAAAGCCCTAGGTCCACAATCCCAACCATTCTATCATGCGGTATTTCAAGAGCTGCATGGGCTTCAGCCGCTCTAGACATAATATCAGTGATGCTAGCTGCCAGACAAGTTTTGGAGGTTCCGTTGTTAAAGGTGAGCAACCAGAGCTGTTTCTTACAAATGATTTTACTGTACAAGATACTCTTTAAAGGTCTGGAAACACTCCCCTCACGGCCTAAACAATGAGGTTGACTCTGAAGGTCCCATATGTTACTACTTCTGCCTTACTCTGTAAAAGATTAGAGAGGTTTTCTAGAAATTCCACAGCGTCAAACACACCGTGGGGCGTTCGTCTGGTGAACAAGGGGTTGTCAATGCCCTGCCCCTGGAAGCGTAGTTGGAAGAAATTACTAGCACCCACATGGTGTAACAACCGTTCTATGAGCGTTTGTACTGCTTGGTGGATAGCTAAAACCCCTTGATCAGAGGAGTTTGGGCCTGATTATGACCCTGGCGGACGGCGGAGGCCGTCCGCCAAGGTACCGCCGCTGAATGACCGCACCGCGGTCAAAAGACCGCGGCGGCCATTTAGACATTTCCTCTGGGCCGGCGGGCGCTCTCCAAAAGAGCGCCCGCCGGCCCAGAGGAAATGCCCCTGCAACGAGGACGCCGGCTCAGAATTGAGCCGGCGGAGTTGCAGGGGTGCGACGGGTGCAGTTGCACCCGTCGCGTATTTCAGTGTCTGCTTAGCAGACACTGAAATACTTTGCGGGGCCCTCATACGGGGGCCCCTGCCGTGCCCATGCCATTGGCATGGGCACGGCAGGGGCCCCCAGGGGCCCCGCGGCACCCCCTAGCTCCATCCTGTTCCTGGCGGGCGAACCGCCAGGAACAGGATGGCGGTAGGGGGTGTCAGAATCCCCCATGGCGGCGCAGCAAGCTGCGCCGCCATGGGGGATTCTAAGGGCAGCGGTAAACCGGCGGGAGACCGCCGGTTTGCCTCTTCTGACCGCGGCCGAACCGCCGCGGTCAGAATGCCCTGCGGGGCACCGCCGGCCTGTCGGCGGTGCTCCCGCCGACCCTGGCCCCGGCGGTCTTAGACCGCCGGGGTCAGAATGACCCCCTTTATGTGCTCCAGGTTAGCAAACCTGAATTCTTCATAATGCTCTGTAGTGTTAAACCTCTCTACAATACAACTGTACCTTCTAACGCTCTCTAAAAACACAGGCTCTGAATCCTCAGGTTGGGGATTGGTGTTGGATGGTGAGCTCTCAGATGAATCATTTTGGGATGGGCCTTTGGTTCAGAGCAGGCTTATTTTTAAGCCTCCGCGTAGCACATTTTCTGTTTTTCTTAAATCTACTTACTGCTTAATGCTGTTAGTCCACTTTTGTTTCTTACAGGCCTACTTGTTTTTAGGTAACCTCCCACAGCCTATTTGCACAGTCGCTGTTGTATTTGCAAGCTTTGCCCTCGCTGCTTCCCTTACTACAGACCCAGCAGCGGGACCTTCTGGGTGTTCACGGTATTAGAGTCTCTCAACTTTACCCCGTGAGTTCCTGAAACGTTTGGAGCCTGTGATGTTCTCTCCTAAATTTATGTTTTGAGACCTAGCAGGGCCTGTTTTAAATGGCACTGCCACTGTGTTTGGAGCAGCTTTTAGGTCATTGTTGTGGGTTTCTGGCTGTTTTTTTTTCTTGGGGACTCATAAGAACCTTCTTTTTATATTTTACCCTCTCGACAGCTTTATTAATAAATGTGCAACTGGCACTCTTTAGGGAGTGCCACAGGCCTAGTCATGTTGGTATTACACCTATGTCTGCAATAGCTGCTTCACCAGCTTGTAACACCTGTCTTGTACACCTTTCCACCCTCTGAATTATCTCCCTATGGGCATCATCCCATGGGTCTGTTTTTACTTCCTGCCTTTACCAGTTTTCAGGTTTTGGAGTTCAGTTTAGATTTTAGCTTTCTGACAGCCTGTTGTATGTCTTTGATATATGTTCCTAGTACAGTTTTTCGGTCCAAAACATCATATTATGGGGCATTAGTTGAAGCATTTGGGATGGGGTGTATATTACCATGAAGCACATCTAGTACAGTTTTCTGGTTAGCATCAATACCCCCATTCTGAAGTTCAGGACTTGGGTGGGTCAAAAAAACAAGCCCCCAATGCGAACACCTGGGTACTCTGGAGGACGGTTCCCTACTAGATGCTGTTTCAAAACTCTGATTTTGAAACCCACTACTGCCTGTACTACTGTCGGGGTATGTTGAGGCAGGTGATGGTAAGTTTACACTTGATGGGGGGCTGGTGGGATGGTACGCTCCTGGGGGTGTAATCGGTGACATTGGGTATGGGGAATTTAAATGCTGGTCGTAATAGGTCAGCCCGCAGAGGTGTAGGACGCGCAGGGACTGGGAACAGGTGTTTGTTGAATAGGTGATTGCTGAACCTCGGTGACTACACTAGAAGGCCCACTGTGCGCGTCAGCTGCTGGTGTTTCAGAACTCTCCATCACACCTACTAGTGTCCTGAGAAGCCCTATACTTCCAGAATAGGATCCTCAATGGAGTGATCATTTTTCAAACCAGAAGTCCAAAAGACTGTGCGGGACAGATATAGGTGGATTTAAGGATGGTCCTCTGGGAAGCACATCTACCTTGGTCACCTCAGACGTTAAACATTTAGAGACCTGCAGATTATGAGGACCGGCCTTAGCCATACCTTTAGATAGATCTAAAGGAACTGTTTGTATCTCCATGGTCGTCTGCTTCTTCTTCTGATTCTTTAAGGAAAGGAAATTTGTTTTTGGCTTGGTTATGCACGGCTTAAGACCCTCTTCAGTGGTTTTATATGGCCCCTGCTGATGTGTGTCTGCGGTTAGAAGTGCACACCCCATTTGGTCTCCAGGCCCATTCACAAATAAAGGTTCTGTAGAAGTGTTCAATGTACTGGTTGTAGGCTTTACTTGTAAAGCTCTGTATGTGTTAAAGTCTTTACCTGGTCTATAACTGTTATTTGCAGAGCCAGCGTATGTTTTCTCCTGACAGACAGCGTTGACCTCGTCGGATGTTGATGACTGTGTGTTTTGAAGGGTCCTGGTGATGTCATTTAGAGGCGTCGACATCTGTTTAGCCTTACGAGGGACTCCTTCAGAGATCTTTTGTGATGTCTCTACAATGTAAACATAAAAATACTTATTAAATATTATGACTTTTTTTTATATATATACCCCCTTACTATATTCTAGAGGAACAAGCTGCTTGAGAGAGACACGCATTAGGATTCTTTTGACTCTGCATTTTGTAAAAACACATCTGATATGCTCCTTTGCATCGTCCCTTTCTTTATAGGAGAACTGTCTTTAGACGTTGTAGACTTCCTTTTTTGGACCACTTTTTTTGCTCACTTTTCTACTTTTTGTGGCGGGATGATTTCCTTGTATGCCCATAGGGTATTTGTAAAGAAAAAATAAGGAATAAGTGTCCCATTTACAATATAATACACAGACTAGGCACGCTCTGAGGGTCCGCAACTGTAGGACCTTGCTGGTGTTTTTGGACTATCAGGTTGATACTTACCTAGCTTATGCACAGGGGCCCGTTTTATTTACCTGCATGAGTTGTATCCTTCTGCACTATGGACATTGTGACTTGAGCCTCTAGGATTTGCTACAGTTTGTCGACCACCAGCTGTACTTTGGCATCATATCCTGTATAAAAGCACACATACACAGGAAAACATTTTTAGAAAATAAGCAAAGTAACAAATAAGACAGTGTTGTTGAGGCTGGCAGGTTGACATAGATCTCTGAACTATAAAGCTCTAAATAGCTGCACCTTGCTGAAAGGCAGCTGTGTCCTTATGTGTCCACGTTAGCTCTTGGAGATCCTGCATATAGAAGAGACACACTTGGCTTTAAAAAACAACTCTAACAATCACAGATGGCTTTAGACCTTAAATCATTTTGCGCCGCATTTTATAATCACCTGACAACCACTCATTTTGAATTATGTACTAGTCATGCATAATATACTGCTTAAAACCATTACACACAACAATCTGAAAAAGCAGCCGTACCCAGGAGACTGCACAGTTAAGTAAAACACATGAAATATAAACATAAAGGGCTTTTATTACCATGGCGTTTTTTCAATATTTGTTCAGAACTACAACCTTGTATTTTGCATAAAAGTTAAGCATATGAACAACACACAACCCTAGTGAAATCTCTTTCTTTAGCTGTTTTAAATTATAATCCTGTCTAGACCCTGACCATATTTACTTTTCTGTTTAAGAGATTTACTGTACGCACAACACATATATTTAAAAAAAGACAAAAAATATAACAAGGCGTTAAAAACTGTTACTCAAATTGTTAAAGTTCTTTTATTTAATTGTGTGATTACTTAAAATTATTGCAAAAGAAAAGAAAAAAAAACACAGTATAAATATGAGAAAGTAAAAGTTGCATATGTATATGGAGTATAGCACAAACAGACAATCGTCCCTATAAAGTTTTGTGCAAGTAAAAGTTGTTAAAAGTTGTTAATGCAACTTTGCCTGAGTGCAAATCATGTCAGTACAGAAGTCCATAAGATACTTACCAAGTTAAAACCCATGTAAACGTATTAGGTTTAAAACAGAAATAAAATGACACAGTATTTTAAAAGAATCTAAGTACATGTCAATTGATTGTTCAACTTTGCTTGAAGTAGCGTGGTAAACTTCCCTAATTTTGGCAGGTCTGCTGGTTCCTTTAGTGAGAACACCAGTGATCTAGCCTCAGTACAGGTTCTTATGCCTTGACAATGAAAGAGAGGTCTTAATAAAGTGTGTTGCAGAGACAGGCAGCAACATAGAGGATTAATAAAAGACTAAGATTTGTAGTTGCAGAGCCTGCAGCCTTTTGTATTGACTAAGAAATACCATTTCGGATTTAGCTCCTTTGTCCTTAAGCTCAGAAGTCTTGCAAAGGCAATTTGCGATACGCAATGTTTCTTGATGGTACTTTTGAGATATAATTGTAGAGCCTGGTATTGAGTGGTATTTATATACGACTGCGTCAGCGCTGCCTGCACTCCAGAGCTGTTCAATTTTCCAAGGTCTGTTACTTGAGAGAGAGTTGTTATCTGTCTTTTCAGTGTGGGTTTCATGTTGATATGCAACTGCGCTAATTTAATCAATGCTGCCTGGTGAAGTTGTAGTTTGTTTAGACCTGGTTCGAGATATTGTGACCAGGGATTTGTTTTTGTTTCAAAAATAAAATGCAGAGCTGATTTCAAGGTGTTGGGAGGCACCATAACTATCCTGTAATAGTATTTCAGGAAAGCCCCCAACAAAGCCTATTGCTGGCCTTCCAGACCAAATTCTAATCTTATCAGATGGCTTCTGACATATTGCAGCAATTTGAATACTCGTTTATACATTTTAACCTGAAGTTGATCAGTCAGAGCAGAAAATTTGCCTGGGAAAGCTGACAGGAAAACTGCTTTGATAGTTTGAAGCATTAAGCCTGCCGAAGGGCTGGCTATTAGTTTGTTTAGCTGACACATTCTTGTTGTTATGAAGGCGGCCTTTGTCTATAAATGCATAAGTTGGGCTTTTGGCATTCCCTTGGCTGTTAGTCAAACTCCTAAAGTTATATGTATCCGTGGTGCTGATGATAAGTGGCCCCATCTTCCAAGGTAGGTGCTGATGTCTCAATGACCTGCCAAATATCACCACTTTAGTTTTTGTGGCATTCGCCTTCATTTTGTTTGTTACTCAAATAATTAAGTGTTGAATCACTACCCTCCTACTGAACGTATTCTTTATTAAATAGTTGGGTACAGGTGCTTTCAGTCAGATATGCTGAGACGTCTGTCTGATTTCACCAGGAATTATTTTGTATATGCCCAATGAGAAAAAAAAACATGTATGCATTCTCTCTCTATAGACACTGTGTTTTAAGTAGCCCCACTAACAATATCCACTCCTCTATGCCAGTAGTTTCCAACCTTTTGATTTATGTTGACCCCCATTTTAACATTCATGGAACCCAGGGACCCCCACTGAATCATCATTGGAATGCGGGGACCCCTGCCTGAGTCATTACTGGAAGTTGGGAACCTAATTTGTCAATATTTGTTAATAGTTTTTAATTTTCTAAACAGTCGAGGACCCCTGAGAAGGCTTCACGGACCCCCCAGGGATCCCTGGAACACAGGGTGGAAACCACTGCTCTACGCTACTCCTCTCTAACTCACAGGGCTGCTGCACTACCCCACCTGTGTCATGCTTCACGCAATAGAATAATGCAACATCAGGTAATTTTTCAGAATTTACTGCAATGTATGAAATTATCACACATAATTCCAGTAATTATAAACATATAGCGCATAGAAATCTAAAACCATGCAGCTATGTCTATATGGTGCCTCCGGGGGAAGGCTACAAATGAACTTCCATGACAGTGGTTGTACCATTAAGGACTTTCTGTACCGATGAAGTTTGTGAGTAATACATCGCGTTTATTAGAAACTTAAATTCCATCAATTTAGAGTAAAGTAATCAAGGTGCTCCTGTATAACGGCGCAGTGTGAGTGAATGTGTGTTAGTATAAGTGTTACAATGCTATTTACAAGATAACTAAAACCAAACTGTGGTTAAAAGCATGAGGTCTCAGATATGCACCTATAAAAATAGGTTCCTTCAGCCTGCTGAATTTTTCAAAAGCCAATCCACATTTTCAAATACAATGTTGACGTTGATTACTTTACCCTAAATTGTGCAATTTAAGTTTTCTAATAAATGTGATATATTACTCACAAACTTCATCGGTAAAGAAAGTTCTTTATGGTACAACCACTGTCGTGGTAGTTAATTCATATCCTTCCCCCGGAGAGGCCAAAACATTTTTTCTGTTATATTATCAGATCCCAGGGTACTGTGTTGCTCCATTTTTTCAAAATAACGTCTATATGGTGGTCACCCAGTCCCGGGGACCCGGTCGTGGTTCGTGTTCTCTCGTGTTCTCTCTCTCTCTCTCTCTCTCTCTCTCTCTCTCTCTCTCTCTCTCTCTCTCTCTCTCTCTCTCTCTCTGTCTCTCTCTCTCTCTCTCTCTCTCTATCTCTCCCTCCCTCCCTCCCTCTCTCTCTCCCTCTCTCCCTCTCTCCCTCTCCCTCTCCCCGTAGAGAGGAGGAGGCCCTGCCTGGCTGGGTGGTGAGCACACAGGGAGCTGAGCCTCCCGTTCCACTGCACACGTGTAGTGCACAACGGATCCCGCCAGTGGAGATCAGTGGGGCCTGCTGTCTGGAGCCCTTAATTTAATGGCGATCACTGCCGAGGCCTGGTATGGAAAGCTGACCCCACCCTGCCACTAAAGCTCTCGGACCCTTGGAGGGTCTGAGCGTGTGGCTGTGTATTCAGCCCCCTACTTGAGGGAGAGATCAGCACCGCCTCCTGGGTTGTTATGACCCACTCCGCCACTGAAGCTCTGTCCCTCCTAGAGCCCCGCAGCCCCGGCTCCTGGGGCCAGTAGGGATTGGGGACAGCGCTCACTCTCCGGGAGCGTTGTCCCAATCCCTACATGCCTCAGGGGTAGGGCCGTAGGCTCGGACGTGCTCTGGAAGGAGGAGCGCATTGCTGCTGTGAACATCGAGGGTAGCTAGTGCAGTGGCCCCCACCGCTGAACACAGCACCCTCTTATAACCCCTACTGAGGGGGAAAGGTCACTGCCACAGCCCAAGTTGTTACTGCGGCCCGCCACTGAAATTTTGGGACCTCCTAGAGCCCTGCCTCCCCAGCCCCTGAAATCAGTAGGGATCTGGCAGTGCTCCAGGCAGAGTAGCGTGGACCAATGCCTACCAGCCTTAGAGGCTGCGGCTGTAGGGCTCGGCACGCACTCTGGAGGAGGCGGTTGGGTTGGTTTGGCAGTGATATCCCCCTAGAAGGTGGGCGGTGCTCCCTACATAAGACTCCCTACTCCTGGTGTTCTCACATAATTGTCTGGCGGCAGCTGCACTGTCAAGCCAGCCCATAAAAAACGGTATGTCTGTATTCGAGGGTGCTCTGTGTTGCTACATGTTTTAATATGGGCTGTTCATTGTTTTGGGAAAATATTTTAAAAGAGGGGTTTGTGTATTAAAGAAAAGGGTGCTGCCTGTATTAAATGGCGGCCTTTATTGAATTAGGGTGATGCTTGTATTAGAAGGCTATCTGTGTGAAAGGAGGCGCAAACTGTGTTAGAGGGCTCTTGTCTTAAAATATTGTGTGTGGAAAGAGGACTCAATGAAAGAGTTACTGTCAATATTAGAGAACTCTCTTCATTAAAAAAAGGTGCATCTGTATTGAGGTGTAAATTTAAAGATGAAAATACGGGCCAATTTATATTAATCGGTGTCGGATTTTTATTGTGATTCATTTGTTCCTGTGTAACTGTTTTGGTACTTCTAAATACTTAACACTTGCTTCCTTTGATAAAGCCTGACTGCTCTGAGCCACGGCTACACAAGGCTTAGTATCCTGACAGGACCTGATACAGGTTTATGCTATTACTACACAGTGAGAATGCTCAACCACATCATATAATAATCCACATTTACTAACACTTATGATAAATAAAATTATTTTGCAAATGGAGTCTTTCCAAATATACTTCGATTTCATCAAGAATATTGTAGGGAATGTAATATACACCGAAATTCTTGCCACTAAAATGGATTTCTTTTATGACCAGTGGAATTCCTCAAGCAGTATAAAATTAGAGGACATACAGAGAAAAGTATTAAGATAGAGGGGGTCATTATGACCCTGGTGGTGTCACGGTCGTGGTCGGACCGCCGCCAAAGTGGCGATCCGACCGTGACATTATGACTGTGGCGGAGCTGCCACGGTCAAACCGCCGACACCGCCAGGCTGCCACCAGCCTGCACCCTGGCGGTCCTGGCAGTTGTAATCCATCAGGGATTAGCTGCAAGCAGCGCTGCCCTTGTGATTACGAGTCGCCATCGCCAGCTTGTCTATGGCGGTAAACACTGCCATGGAAAGGCTGGTGGTATGGGGGATTTGGGGGTCCCTGCACTACCCATGCACTCGGCATGGGCCCTCATGCACAGCCTCATTGCGCATTCCACTGCCCGAATTACGGGCAGTGGAATGCGCAACGGGTGCTGCTGTACCCGCTTCCCTGCCCCATAGCCACTGGCTCTATTAGGAGCCTGTTGCAATGTTAAGGCCCTGTTCCCCGCTGGGCCGGCGGGCGGAAACTCTGTTTCCACCCGCTGGCCTAACGGGGAAGCCATAATAGAGCCAACGAGGATCAGGCCACACAGGCGGCCTGATGGCGGTATGGCATTGGCAGGAGGCCTATGCCGCCCACCAATGTCATAATGAGGGCCAGAATGTTTAACTCATTCTTGAATGAAAATTAGAGGGTTAAACATAGCAGAAATGTGAGTGCATCTAAGGTTTGTCACTTGTAAATTCTGATCAAATTGTTTAGGGTTAAATCTGGGCAACTGCTATGAAATTAAATAGATATGGAAGTTAATCACAAGATAACTGTTACCAAAATGTTATGATTGCTATGGAGGTTACCTATCAGTGGTAGTAATTGTTCACTTCAATGTTTAAATGGAACCATGTTCTCTAACCTTTGGGAGTCACCATCTATTTATTATTTCAAAGGTACACAGATCCACAAAAAGGCCCAGCAAAAAAGATTTGAACCATCTCAAATTCTACCTCACACATGTACGCATGGATGTCAAGAGCTCACCTGAAAGCCACCACAAAAAAATCAAGTTTATCTTCATCATCAAAAGTTCCAAACAGACCTAAGCTGATTAATTAGTAAATGGCACAATCCCGGACTGCTTCACTAATCATTTAAAGGGCAATGCTGAGTTCTTCCGTTTCTGGATTAAGATCAACATGTCTCTAAAAATATGCTTAAGGCAAAATACAAAGATACCTTGGTAATTAAGCAAAATCTTCCTAAGACAGAATTCAGAACAACTAAAGATGCCCTGTGCTCCTCTCACCTGAACTGAGGCAATGCCCTGCTCACCAACATCCCTGACACCAATTTTGTTCCACTGTCCACTGAAAAGTGGACCTGAAACAGCCACACTCATCAAAGTTTGAGAAGATCCCTTCTCTCCCAATCTGCGAGAACTTCATGGGCTACTCATCCCTCCCTATCAACTTGAACACCTGTTCTGACATTTACAAGGCAGAAACATCCAACACACCATCCTATTTATCAGAAGAAAACAAAATCACTGGTGGTCATCCTGTCACTCAAAGGTTTCATACACCTAGCAACGAAACTAAGTTGCAAAAACGAGTGGACCAGAAAACAAATTCTTCTTGTCTACGCAACTAGAATCTAAATTCACATGCCTACATAGAGGTGATTTGCCCTTTTGTTCATCCACTTCAGAAAAGATGAGGTAACACTTCTTTCAAGAAACTCCTTGTGACATTGATTGCACAACTTGGTGCTCACTGGACAGCAGCTTGAGAGAACGCATCCTTCCATTTCCGTTGTCAATCTTGTACTTGTTTTTCTCCCAAGTTGTACAGGGCTGAAGTTAGAATTGCGCCATTTGAATATCAACACATACATACTTTACCCTGTTTTATTATTGTTTACCTTCCATTTCTTTGAATGAAATGTTTTCACTGATATCCAGCAATTCTATGTTTTGATCATTGCTGGATAATTAAATATTGGGGCCCAGCCACACAAGGTGATGCAAGGACAACAAAATCCTTAAGTCATATTAAGCAAGCCACTCAAGGCTACCTGGGAGCAAGTCACTTCCTTGTGTTACTCTGCAAAGGTAAGGCATTAAATGGGTGGCATGTGGGTGTTCTGACTCATCCACCCATGCTTTTTGATGCATTCACAGATTTACCTAGACTGTTAAACCTGGGAAGGCATCAAAATCATACACCTTCCCGATAGAGGCACAACAAGGCAAAACATCTTTATTTTCCCTTGTTGTTTCCTCTTTATAACTGTGCTGCATTCAGGGGGAGGAAAAAGCCTCTAAGGATTGTTTTTGTGCAGAAACGTGTCCCTTCCTGCACAAAACAATCCTGCCTTTAACAGAGGCACCCACACACCATGGTGCTAGGCATCACACAGTGCACCAGCACAGGGACAGAACAGGTATGATCTATATCTTGATAGACATGGCAAGCTCCTTCCCTCCTCATTTGACACAGCGCAGCAAGTTGTCTTGCTGTGTAGTGCTGCATCATTAATGAAAAATCTGGGCCTTGATGTTTTTGGGTGTGTCAGTGGGTAAGTACTTTTTGTCATTATTTTCAATATGTGAGAGTGAAATTGATGTGCTTGTGCTGGTGGGTACTGTATTTCATTTTCTTTAAAACTACAATTACCTGCAGGTGTGGAGTGGTCAAGCAAAGGCAAAGTTGTTCTATATGTCCTTCTATTAATTATGGTAATGTCAATACAACTATGTCCTCCTTGCATGTTAGTTCGATGGAGCCCCACCCCCCAAAAAAAATGTGGTTTGTGCTAAATTTCTGGCCTAGATTCCATTTTAAGATTTCGTAAGCCTGTTGTTTCTAGTTCATGCCTTTGCTCTTTTAGAACCGATATGCATTAAGTTTGTTAAGAGAGGCATAAAAGGAACAACACCATATAAACTTACACACCAGTCATTAACATTAAATGTTTTATTGCTTTAGAATGAGCACATAAACCTCCCTAGAATGTCCCAATATATATTTATTATAAGAAATTGCATTACATTCTCTCTCTCAGCTACCCACTAAATAAAATCATAAAAGCAAAGAAAATATGGCATTTACTTTCAAATTTTTTGTTAATTACATTCTGTTCTGGCATGACTTTAACAGCTTCATCAAGATATCTTCTAACGCTCCCACATGTTTTGTTTGTGTTTCCTCTTAGAGGAAATTCCAGGCTTCAAAGACTTTATTAAATCCAGGCTCATAAAATGAAGGCCTAATAGATTAACTCTGCCGATATAATGGATCCTTAACACGCAAGGGTAGATGCCGTCCAGGTTTTAACAAAAACATTCAATATTTCATTTAATCTATGCATAGCTGCAATCTTGACTTTAGAATCTGCAGTCGTGTCCAGGTGCTCATGGTACCATTCTTAAGCTTCAAAATTCCTCCAAGATGACAGGAAGACTAATTGTTACTGGGGCCTTTGTCCCAAGTACTCCATACAATTGTAATGGAATATTTTGGCTGAAAAGGACAGTCCCCATTTCTCTTTCAGGATTTTTCATTTTTCTCTACTTACAGTATAGGTTATGACATTCACATTAAAAGGCTTCATTTCCAAATGTATGCTGACAGTCCCAGGATCCTTCCCTGACAGAAACACAATTCTGAGGGCCAGACAAACATTGTGGGTGTCTAGTCTCCGCATGCACGGCATTGGTTGAATTAAATTATAATTTTTTCTGTCTGGAGCAAAAACATAGTTCACGGTACCTGGTGGGCCAGAATTACCAGCCACCCTTGGAAGGGACTAAAACCCTTCCCCTTCCCCTCATCTCCCTCTTTTTCGAAAGTGCAAGTCAGCAATTCAGACATTGACTTAAACTTCCTATTGTCCAAGTTTTTCAGATCATTCTGAATTACAAATAAAAATCTCTGTTTGGAGCTATAAAATGCCTTTGTGATGAGATAGATTCTGTTTTAATATGGTGTACAGATGGCTCCCAAAAAAGTAACAGACAGATTACAAAGGCTACAACTCATGTGGCCAAACTATGCAGCTGATTTTAGATTCTGACGTATGAGCTACTCCTGCACATCGTGATGAAAATCCACTCACCTTATTAAAAGTGGCATAGGATCTATGCACTTGTAATAATGTGGACAGGACAATGGTTAAAGTAGTAACAAAGTAACCAATCAACCAAATTCTGAATCAGGCTCTCTGCCTCGAACCTCAAAATGTGAAAGTGTCAAAGCAGCTTTGAAAACCTTCCAGTGGCTCCCAGTGGAATCAAGGATCAAGCTTAAAATCCTGGGCACGAGCCAGGTGGACTACTTGAAAAAAAGACCGGTCTACTTACAAAATCTGGCTTCTCATTTGACTCAGCCTGAGATTAAAAAACCTACCCTTTATTAACCGAAAGACATGCCAGTGCCAGACACATGGAGACGGAAAGTAACCAAAATTGACCTGAGCTAAACCCCCTGGTAGTTCTGACAAAGAATGGAAATGCCTACCTTAGGACAATGTGTAAAGAAAGTATTTATGCAGTACCAACACAGAGCAAGCACGAAGTGCCAATTATAGACAATGGTCGAGGTAGACTGGGACCTAGGTGCAATTTAAGGCTGACCATGATGGAGTGTGGGTCAGATACACCAAGTAGGTTTACCCTGGTGAAATATTTTACCCTCTGACTTAGTCCAAATAGAGGAATGCACTTCTAAAGCCCCCAGTACTTCAGGGGAGTCGCTAACCAGTGGCATAATAAAGGCCCTAGCTGCCCTCGTGGTGTGGAGGAGCCCCAAGCTCCAGGGAGCCCCCTCAGCACAGTACACTGTGCACTGGCAGCAGGCCTCTGACTAGGTCATGAGGGGAGGGGCCCCCCTTCAGGTACTTTGCAGGGGGGGGCATCACGTTTTATTACACCTCTGTCATTTAGGGGCTCACAGGGTGTTAGGCAGAGACCCACAGCAGCATCCATTCAATGTCCAGTAGCCACTGGTCAGCTGGGTACTTCTAGGAAAAGACCGTTTTGCAGCTTGTTGTCTCTTTGTGACCACAAAGGAGGTAATTCAATTGACCTTTGGAGTCAACTTCTTTGTGCTGGGTACATAAAAGAGCAGGTCCAGCTAGAAACCTCTGAGATCACAGACAACAGGCCAAGTCCTCGTTCGATCTTCCGAAGGGCTAGAAAGTGTTCTGAAGTGGGTGCCTGGGGGTGCCACATTTATACATAGCACCAACTAGAGGGTGTACATGACTCCTGGGCACTACCTAATCAATGATCATCTTAAAAATAGTGAAAGTCTTCAGCCACACTAAAATTGGGCTGAGATCTGGAGTTGTGTGTGTTTAAGTCTCCTCCCACATCTAACACTAAAATCCAGTTTGATGTACTCACAAAAACGGCAGAGACAGAGGTCTGGTTGGGAGAACATAGGGTCGGTTACCAACCAGACATAAGATCCACAAGAATTGTCTTGGCATTCACTTCTCTCTCTATTGGATGCCCACAGTCCCACTCTGTCCAACATTCTGTGGAGTTCAGAAGAGTCATCTCCGTCCATTCTGATCAGCATATTGTTTGCTCTTTTGAAGCAGTGTACACCTTTTACAGACCTATTCAAGGCTGAGCACAGGCTGAGAGCTGACATAGACTTATGCTAATTAGTAAGGGTGGCTGGTGTAGTTAACAGTATTTTTTGCACTCCACGCTCTGCTTAGAGTGCGGAGTTCAGCCAAAAACTCTGTTAGCCCCGACAGCAGAGCGGAGCTCACCGAGTGCGCACTGCAGGCGAGTTATGGGGCACACAGCGCAAGTGCAGGCAGTCTGCGCTTGCGCTCTGTGTCCCATAACTGGGCTGTAGTGCACATTCGCTGCAAATAAAATGTCAGCAGCGGCAGGGTGTGTCCACAAAACTGTTGCTGAGGGGCTTCACTGGTGCCAGTTCTGGATCCAGGCCTACCTCCTTTCACTGTCCTCAATGAGGAAGCAGGGGGCAGAGGGAGGCATAGAGCCAGGCCACTTGCAATAAGGGACCCACCTGGACCCAGGTAAATTCCCATTTCTCGTTCACTGGGGCCGGCGCTGGGCATGGACAGGATTTGCATATGAGGGGGGTCTGTGCTGGGAAAAAAGGAAACTTGCCGTCAGAGTTCCACTTGAAAAGAATCTGTCTCCCCAGAGTCCCTGGGAAAGGAAGCAGTGTTATGGGGGTACAGTGCAGAGGCCAGCAGGGAGAGCTGGAGACAGCGGGAGCATCAGGATGCTGGTGGTGAGCTGATTTGCTGCTGCTAGTGCTGGGCCCGAAAGAAAGGGCGGTCTAAGGCTGTGCATAAGCGACAGTAAGGCTGGTGCAAGACAGGATGTGTGTGCTTGGCCCTTCGTAACAAGTTTGTGAAGGAGGGCAGTTTTAGAAGGGGGAAGTGAGCAGGTGTGGTTGAGAGCAGCAGGCTCCAGGCCGGTAGGGTGTGTCAGCACAAGACGCCTGAAACGGCAGCTTTTGCTGCCTAAGGGCCAGCATACACCCTGGCCTGAATGCACCCTATCTTGGAAGCGCTAAGCAGGCTTGACCCTGCTTAGCGCTTCCGAGATCGGGCGCATTCATCAACAGGGTGAGTAGGGCTTGGGGCACTCTGCCCCCACGTGGAACTCCACAGAATTCCACAGAGTGTTTTCCCCAACTCCACAGACTTCCGTGGAGTAGAACTCTGTGAGCTCCACCCACCCTACTAATTAGCAGTCTGTTCAGGGAGCTAAAGGGCAAGCTTTTAAAAATTACATTTCCATAATATTATACAAAATTTGAATTCATCATTGAATTTTATTTGTAATAACTTTTATTAATTATTAATAGTGATTTAAATTTTTGTCTAGCTGCTCTTATTCCTGGGGTGCAGTACTAGTATTTTATTCTGTGCTATGGTTATCTACATAGGACAGCTAGGCCTGACGCATAAATCGTAGCATTTTGGACTTTGTCGCTGTAGAACCATGGTAATAGTAATTTTCTACATGTAAACTTTTTAATACCATGCACCCTACCCTGTGCTCTACAACAGTGGTTCCCAACCTGTGGTCAGGGGACCCCTAAGGGTCCGCAAAGCCACCTCAGGGGGTCCGCGACTGCTTAGAAAATTAAACAATATTAACATATATGGTCCCCAGCTTTCAGTAATGACTCAGTGGGGGGGTTCCCAGATTCCAGTAATGATTCAGTGGGGGTCCCCGGGTTCCAGTAATGAAAAAGTGGGGGTCCACAGAAGTCAAAAGGTTGGGAACCACTGCCCTACAAGGATCACATAGGGGTGACCTACTATTAGTTAAAAGAGATTTATAAATGTGAAAAGGCTTATATTGACAGGCTACCGTGCATGTTTGAACTACCACTAGAGTGGAGTGAATAATAGGTGCTGCAGTCCACTAGTGGTATTAAACTTCCAGGCCATTGGTACTTTTTGTGACATATACTAAGGACTTATAGGCAAGGTAAATACACCAATTAAGATTAGCAAGGTAAATACACTAATTAAGATTATGCCACTCTGACCATGTTTAAAGGGGAGTGCAGGCCCTTTACTACTTATTAGCAGGAGTAAAGAGCAAAGAGTTTGAAAGTCAGCAAAAATGAAGGGGTCAGCAAAAAGCAACAATTCCGGAGTCACCATGAAGAAAAGAGGAATTCCTTGCTGCCATATTTTAGCAATTTGAAATCATGCCAACAGAATCATGTAAAATAACAACCTTTCTGCCATGTCTAACAATGGTGTGGACATTGGCTGCCATGAAAAAACAGGGCTCATCTGAATGTGCACTTCCACAATTAGTAACACTAACATACATATGGGCTGTCACAAGAAGAGAAATGATGGTTGCATTGCAAATCAAAGCAAGCCATTGATGACAAATGTCTGCCACTGGGTCAAGTTGTTTCAATGTTTGGTCGCCTTCTGCAATTTTAACTATGAAATTTACAACCAGCACTAGAGCAGATCTAACAAAGTTGTGCAACTGGGGCCACGATGTGCCCCAAGGAAGCACTAGATCTTCTGTTGGATACACACCATACCACGTCTGTCATATATAATTGAGGAAGATTTTATAATGACTCCCAATCAGCAACAAAAAACTGCCATACACAAACTTGTCACAAGCAAGCTATACTATGGGAACAACCTCCTTGTGACGTTCAACAAAAAACATACTGAATGGCTGCAGACCATTCAGAACTTGGTGGCCAGTGTGCCTTTCAACCTTCAACACCGCACTCACATCACATGACACCCGAAGGAGCTCCACATATATAAAAGAGCACAATTCAAACTCCTTACCCACACTTTCAAGGCATAACATAGCATTGGTCCAACAATCTCACCCATTTCACAAACGTCCAGACACCTCCGCTGATCCAGATTCCTACTTAAACACATCCCACACATACGGAAAACCAGATCCCAAGGTCGAGCCATATCTTACATCACTCCAGAAGGGGGAAGGATCTGCCACAAAACATAAGGACCCATTCCTCATTTCTTAAAGCTGAAGACCTAGCTTTTCTGTTAGTCCCACTAGACCATAGGTGTCCCTGGACTCACACCTGCTCAGCACCAGGATACCTTCCCAGGTGATGTTGCACTCTACTATGTTGTATAACATAACAAAATAATATTGTATGCTTTCACTGATTTAAGAAGGGGAATTTATCACAGAAGATCTCCTTTCCTAGATGTGGGAGACCCTTTGTGGTTTTCCAGAAGTTAGAGTCATTGAGTGGAAACTTACTTGTGAGTAGGAATTCCACAGCTGGCAGCTCCTTTAAATAAATATGCTACCTGAGACCATTGAGCTCATTTGCGAATCTTCAACTCTAGCTACTTTATTTGCAGAAAATCCAACACCTTTATCTGGCCTTGAGTGAATGAGGACCTTTTAAAATTATTCTAAATTTCGAATATTACAAACCTAAGGTCAACCTGTCACTTAGCAATTGCATGATGTTGGAAATGAAGCAACCAGAACCATGAAGACATTAAGGCCCTCATTACAACCCTGGCGGTAAATCCCACTTACAGCCATCAAGATACAGTGGCCGCAGTCAAAATCCGCTACAGGTATAACGACCCCCATCTCGTAATCCGCCACAATACAGACACCCACACAAGTCCGCCACACCGAAGGTCAGTGATAAACCGGCGATAGTAAAACCTACACCGTCACACCAACAGAACTACGCCCACACTATCACGACCCACGAATCAACGTGGCGGTCATTCAACTGCGGAAATCCATTGGCGGTACACACCGCTGTGCTCAAAATACATACACATTTACAAAACACAACCACATTGGACAATTCAAATTACACACACCTGATACACATACACACACCACACCCACACACCCAATCCAATATAAAACACACACCCACATTACCCATAACCCCTTTTAATGACATTTTTGGAAGAAGCAGAGAGAGAGAGAATAGCAAACACACACCAGCATCCACAGGCACACAACACCATCACTCATACAACATCCACGCACCTCAAACAACACACACCAACACATCCCACTACACATCACAACAGACAGCACCTCACACATCACCCACACCACATCATGGCACCTCAAAGACACCCCATGTTTTCTGAGGAGGAGCTCAGGCTCATGGTGGAGGAAATCATCCGGGTAGAACCACAGCTATTTGGATCACAGGTGCAGCAGACATCCATTGCTAGGAAGATGGAGCTATGGCAGAGAACTGTCGACAGGGTCAACGTAGTGGTACAGCATCCAAGAACACGGGATGACATCAGGAAGAGGTGGAACGACCTACGGGGGAAGGTGCGTTCCGTGGTATCCAGACACCAGGTAGCAGTACAGAGGACTGGTGGTTGACCCCCACCTCCTCCCCCACAACTAACAACATGGGAGGAGCAAGTCTTGGCAATCATGCATCCTGAGGGCCTAGCAGGAGTAGCAGGAGGACTGGACTCTGGTAAGTCAACCCTTTACTAGTTTATCCCCCACCCTACCTGCATGCCATCACAAACTCCTACCCCTACTCTCATACCCATCACCTCAACACCCCACAGATACCCCACTATCACAACCCACACATCCAAATTCCAAGGAGTGCATGTCACATCAATGCATGGACACGCATCACCAAAGCATGTCCAGTACAGATACTCACCAAGGCCCCAAAATTAACAATCACACAAGGCCAAAGACAATAAGCCAAGCACAGGAGTAGAGGGTAACTCACACTTTGGACAAGAGGGCTCACACAGATACAATTACTATGCATTTAACCCCCAACAGGACCCCTACCCAACGTCACCGGACAGGAGGTGCCAGACATATCCAGTCCCCCTACAGAAGAGGCCCACAGTGACGACAGCAGCTCTGCACGCCTGGATAAAGATGATGTGCCCGGCCCTTCTGGGACCTCAGGACAGTCGGTTCCCCTGCCACAGTCACAAACAACCACAGAACCTCCCCCCTCAGGAAACACCCCCACAGCACCCACCCAGCGGGCCCATGCCACTGTCCCCATGACACGTCAATCAGCAGTGTGTCCACCACTACAGGGACCCCAGGCAACCCCACTAACCCAAAACAATCAGGGACCTGGGGTCAGTGGCAGGTTGCACACGGTTCAAGGGACAGAGGCACAGGATAACAGGGAAGCTGGGAGGACTGCTGTGTGACAGGGGGAGGACAAACCCATGGAACCAACTCTCCACGAGGCACTCTCCAACATCATGGGAGCGTACCACCATTCCCAGGAGACAATGGCACGTACTAGCCAAGTTTCAGGAGACCCAGCAGCTGCAGGAGGAACACTACCTGGGGATCAGGGAGGACTTGAAGTCCATTAACAACACCCTGGTCACCATTGCAGGAGTGCTGGCAGACATGGCCAACACCAAGAGGGACACAGTGGTACACCAACGGGCCCCTGACACTAGCCTGAACGACGAACAGCCCTCCAACTCCATCAGCGCTAGTGGACAGGAGGTCCCGCCACAGGACCAACAGGCCACCAGCACCCCACCCCTGCAGAAGAAGAACCAACCCACAACCGGTCCCTGTGATCCAGGCACAAGACAGAGAACACTGCCAAGACCCCCACCAGGAAATAGGACTCCTGATAGTCACCATTCTGTCCCACTCAGTTACCCTGTCCACTTTCAACTGCCATCACTCCACTTCCTATGCCCCCTTGGACAATGCACCTGTGATGCCAATAGACTGGACTCTACCATGGACATTCCTACACCATCACCCCAGCCCATTGCACAGCCCCCTCCACTTATTAGCACAGAAATAAACACACTTGAATCACAAATCAATCTGGAGTCAGTATGTACTTTCACAAATGTGTTATTGCAAACTTTCAGAATAATAGCAATGTCAATGTTCATTTCCACATACCAATGTTAGACAGTTGTTGGGCAGCAGTAAACATAGCAGAGGGCAGAAAGTGGTACACAGATCTGTAAAATGGAAAGCCAATGTGAACTGTCAGGGTCCATACACAGAGGCAAAAAGGCATAATCATGCAATGTCCTACAGTAGTCTGATATGAGTGGAGCAGTGCCAGTCACTTACCTGTGTCTCACTGGAAGTATTGCATGATGATGTTGTTTCGGTTGTCTATATCTTCTTCTTCTGCCTCCTCTTCTTCACTGTCCACAGGCTCCACAGATGCCACAAGACCAACATCAGGTCCATCCTCCTGCAGCAAAGGCACCTGGCGTCGCAAAGCCAGGTTGTGCAACACACAGCATGCCACAATGATCTGGCACACCTTCTTCGGTGAGTAGTGCAGGGAGCCACCTGTCAGATGGAGGCACCGGAATCTGGCCTTCAGGAGGCCAAAAGTACGCTCAATTATCCTGCTAGTCCACCCACGTGCCTCATTGTAGCATTACTTTGCCCTTGTCATGGGATTCCTAACTGGGGTAAGTAGCCATGACAGGTTGGGGTAACCAGAGTCACCTGCAAATATAGAGGGACAACTGTGAGACATACAGCAACCATTAGGGACTCTCCCAGAGCCAGACACTTATGTAATCTGTGTTGGGACCTTGGGCTCACCTATTAGCCACACCCGGTGCCTCTGGAGTTGCCCCATCACATAAGGGATGCCGCCATTCCTCAAAATGTAAATGTCATGCACTGAGCCAGGATACTTGGCATTCACATGGGAGATGTACTGGTCTGCCAAACACACCATCTGCACATTGATAGAATGGTAGCTTTTGCGGTTTCTGTACACCTGTTCATTCCTGCGGGGGGTGACAAATGCCACATGTGTACCATCAATGGCACCAATGATGTTGGGGATATGTCCCAGGGGATAGAAGTCACATTTCACTGTGGCCAAATCCTCCACCTGGGGGAATACGATGTAGCTGGGCATGTGTTTCAGCAGGGCAGACAGCACTCTGGAAAACACGTTAGAGAACATTGGCTGTGACATCCCTGATGCCATAGCCACTGTTGTTTGAAAGGACCCACTGGCCAGGAAATGGAGTACTGACAGGACCTGCACTAGAGGGGGGATTCCTGTGAGATGGCGGATAGCTGACACCAGGTCTGGCTCCAACTGGGCACACAGTTCATGGATTGTGGCACAATCAAGTCTGTAGGTGATGATGATGTGTCTGTCTTCCATTCTTGACAGGTCCATCGGGGGTCTGTATACCGGAGGATGATGCCATCTCATCATCTGCCCCAGTGGACGTGGCCTATGGAGGAGAAGGGTGAGAATAGGGTCATACACCACATAGCTTGCACAAGGCTGTTTAGAACAAATGTGATTTATTCTGTGTTTAGCACTGTATGTCCGTATTCCTGCACAAAACTGCTGTGACGCAATTAGTTGGCCTTCCATGTGGCCACCTGAAATGGCATCTGCCTGACCTGGAAATGAGGTAACTGCACTAGCGTTGTACACCGTAGGCGGACGGAGACCGTGGCGCAATTCAGCATTGGTTATCATTGGGCCCTATGGGTTCCAGGAGCCAATGACGATGTACGCCGGCGGTGACGGTACGCACTGCGTTGGACGTGACTGCCATTTTCTATCTGTTCACTCACTTGATACCTGCCCTTCGACAGGAGAGGACCTACACTGCAAGTGCTGCAGTGACCTGAGTCTGGAAGTGACAATGGCTACAGTGTCTGGGGAAAGGGCCCCTGCCTTCACTGCGGAGGAGTTGGACAAACTGGTGGATGGGGTCCTCCCCCAGTACACGCACTCTACGGTCCACCAGTCAAGCAGGTGAGTACACTGTGAGCATGACGGATGGGACATGAATGTATGGAGTGGCGTCGATGGAAGGTACAGGTGGGGGGTGGGCAGAGGCCAGCATGTGAGGATGGTCAGTCTATGTGTTTGTGTGCCAGGGTGGGTGGTTGTGGCCAATGAGTAAGAATAACCGGACAGGGGAGTAAAATCCATTCCTACTTTAAATTTCCTCTAGGTCATTGCCCACCAGAAGAAGGGGAAGTGCGGACCCTGGGAGTCCACAATAGACGGACACCCACTGCCGCAAAAGATGGGAGGACCAAGAAGACGGCGGAGGCCCAGCTGGGCATGGCCTCCCACCGTGGCAGGGGTGCCCGTCGCACCATGACCCCCTGATGTACCGGATCCTGGTGGTGGCCTATCCGGAGTTTGATGGGCGCTTGAGGGCATCACAGCAGCCACAAGGGGGTGAGTACTGTCTCATGCAGCTGACTCTGCGCGCTTTTTTAGGTTTCTGGGTGTGGGAAGAGGACTGTTGGTTACCCTAGGGAAGGGCAAGCGTGCCAGGGTAGATCCATTGTTAGGCAGGCTCAGCGCCAGTCCAAACCCAAAAGTCGTAGTGGTCCTCTACACCTAGTCAGGCTCCTGTGGGTTCCAGGTGTGCATCAAATGGGTATAGACACAGTCCACCATGGTCCTGTGATTTTCCCCAGAACTGTTAGTGCGTGGCCTAGTGCATAGGGCTGCTCCCTGTGTGTTGTGTCCGCCAACGGTAGTGTTGTTGCAGGCATTGACTATGTCTCCCCTCTGTCTTTCACCCTCTTTTTGTTTTGTCACCCTGTCCTTGTGTGCATTAGCATCATCTGAGGAGGAGGTGCATGGCTGGAGGCGGAGGAGCAGTGGCACCGGAGCAGGAGGGAACTGCAACCCATATGGCCCTGGAGGGTGACTGTACGAAGTCTGAAGGCACCCGTGGGACAGAGGGAGAGGGGAGCTCCACGACGGGGACAGGAGGGGATACCAGTGACAGCGACTCCTCCTCTGATGGAAGCTCCCTAGCGGTGGCGGACACCTCTGTGCCCACCCCAACAACAGGTACAGCTGCCACCCCCCCACAAGCACCGCCCTCCCAGCACCCCCTCACCGTGTTTCCCGTGCCCGCTCACCCAGAAGGGTGGGCATCTCCTTCGCCCCAGGCACCTCAGGCCCTGCCCCAGTCAGACCTCAGTGAGGAGGCTATTGACCTCCTGAGATCCCTCACTGTTGGGCAATCAACCATTTTGAATGCCATCCAGGGTGTCGAGAGGCATTTGCAGCAAACAAATGCATACCTGGAGGGCATTCATTCTGGCGTGGCAGCCCAGCAGAGAGCATTTCAGGCTCTGGCCTCAGCACTGATGGCAGCCATTGTCCCCGTGTCCAGCCTCCCCCTCCAACTTCCACTACCCAGACCCAATCTCCCCTGACTCAGCCTATCCCAAGCACACCATCAGACCAGCATGCACACTCATCAACACACAACACATAGCAAACATAAGCACCACACATCCCACAGGCACTCTCACAAGCACCATCCCCATGCAGACACGCCAATATCTACTGCCTCACTGTGTTCCCCTCCTCCACGTCCTCCTCTCCCTCCCAGTCTCATCTCCACTCACACCTGCATGCACTACATCCTCAGCCACTACCACCATCACTACCACGCCCATCACCACACTCCGCTCACGTGCAATCACCACCTCCCCTACCATTCACACATCCCCTGTGTCCTCTCCCAGTGTGTCTGTGAGCCCTCCTCCCAAAGTACACAAACGCCGGCACACACCCACTCAACAGCCATCCACCTGACAACAGCCTCCAGCCCATGCACCCTCACCCAAATTCAGCAGACGTACACCTCCTACAACCACTACCTCTTCCTCCACTCCCAAACCCCCTCCATCTTCCTGTCCCAGTGTGTCTAAAAAACATTTCCTAGCTAACTTTGACCTCTTCCCTACACCTCACCCTTGTCCTTCCCCTAGGGCCAGGATGTCCAGATCCCAGCCCAGCACCTCAGCCACGAAATCATCCAGCACTGTGGTCCCTGCAAGTCCTGTAACATCGTGGGCCAACCCATCAGGGCTGCCAGTGTGCCACCTAATGAGGCCAAGGATCACCCTATTCCGCCACCTGCCCAGGTGAAGAAGGGGAAAACAGGCCGTAAGGACACGCAGCACCAACCAAGCAGCAAGGCCTCCTCCAAGACAAAAGAGGACAGTGCAAAGGTCCCAGCAGCAAATTCCAAGGTGGGGAAGGGACACAAGGCTAAAGGGAAGTCAGCTCAGGGCACGGAGCCCCAGGGTGAGGGACTGGTGACACCCCTTCTGCAGGACAGAACAGCAACCTGTACTATGGTGGACACCGCCGCAATCACCGCCACCTGCACTGCCACCTGCACGGCTACCTGCACGTCTGCTGCCTCTGATCCAGTCCCCAGCATCATCCCCAGTGGGCAGCCGTCCGAGGGTGCAGGAGACGGCCTGGTGTCTCCCTCCACAGGTGCTGACACATGCACCACCGCCAGCATGTCCGCCGCTGACACTGGCGCAACCACCGCCACCTGCCCCGCGATATACTTAGACTGTGCCACCACAGCCGACATGGACATTATCCCCAGTGGGCAGACATCCGAGGCTGCAGGAGACGTCTGGGACCCTGCACAGCGTACATGAGGCACCACAACCAGCACTGGCAGGACCTGCAGTTGGCAGGTTGAGTCGCCGCATGGTGGAGTGTGTCTCTGCCTCCATGGAGTATCATGCTACCTGTTCCCAGGAAATCTTGTGGCTCTGACACCCAGGTGAGGAAATGGGAACTGCCACACACCATGTGAAGCACACTGGGCACTAAGCCCCCTCCAGAACCAGTAAGAAAAGCATCCACTCACCCAGTCCTTGGCAGGATGAAGCACTCTGGGCACTAAGCCCCCTCCAGAACCAGTGGAGAAAAGCATCCAGTCACCCAGTCCTTGGCAGGATGAAGCACTCTGGGCACAAAGCCCCCTCCAGAACCATTGGAGAAAAGCATCCACTCACCCAGTCCTTGGCAGGATGAAGCACTCTGGGCACAAAGCCCCCTCCAGAACCAGTGGAGAAAAGCATCCACTCACCCAGTCCTTGGCAGGATGAAGCACTCTGGGCACTAAGCCCCCTCCAGAACCAGTGGAGAAAAGGATCCACTAGAGAGACTGTGGCTTTACACTCCCCAGGACCAAGCAGTGGGCAAACCACCCTCTTGAGAGACTTGTGAGACTGTGGCTTTGCACTCCCCAGACCCAAACAATGGGCAAACCACCCACTTGAGAGACTTGTGAGACTGTGGCCTTGTACTCCCCAGGACCAAACATTGGGCAAACCACCCACTTGAGAGACTTGTGAGTCTGTGGCTTTGCACTCCCGAGGACCAAAGAGTGGGCATGGAGCCCCCTCGTGGAGGAATGGCGTCGTCAATTCACCCGGCTGAGGTGCTCCCCCCCTTGAGGTGCCTGTTTTTTTCTAGACCTGATGCCCCAGCAGTGTTCTCTCCGTTTAGAGGCAGGTATCATGTGTGGACTTCGCCCATGCATTTTGGGACCACTGGTCGACAGACAATGAATGGAACACTATCCGGACTTGTGTAGTTGCTGTACATATTTGTATATACTGATCTGTTACAGACCTGTTTCCATATCTGAATTTTGGATGATTACACAATCATTTCCTTTTGTCCTTGCGTTCTTCCAGAGGGTTACGGGGTGTATATGTAATGTTGCGGCATGTGTTAATGTGTATGGTGTTGTGAGTGAGGGTGGGGGTGGAGGTGTTGCTTGTTGCGTGTGTGTGTCACTCTCTTTTTCCTCCCCCCTCCCCTGTGTGCTAGGTGCAGTACTCACTGTTGTTGTCGCCGCGTCTTTGCTGCTCCTGGTAGAAGAGGAGGTAAACCAACATTGGTAGCACCTGTAACTCAGGCTCCATGGCGTCCTGGTTCCTCGTTGGGTGTCGAGAGGTGAGTGGTTTCTGTTCCAAGTCCTGTTTGCGCCGTGCTTTTGATGGCGTTGGTACCATCCCTGAAAAGCTGCCGGATTGGTGCCTTGTAACACACTGGGCGGTACATTGTCTTCCGCCTGTCTGTTGGCGGTTACCGCTGCGGTGTTTGTTTCTACCGCTGTGGCGGTCGGAGTGTTAAAGTGGCTCTCTGTGTTGCCGGTTTCCGCCATGGTCGTGATTCAATTTTTTTTACCGCCGGCCTGTTGACGGTATTTCCGCCGCTTTAACACCGACCGCCAGGGTTGTAATGAGGGCCTAAATGTATTAATATCCATTTAAAAGACACAGGGTACATGTATTTAACTGGCTGAGCGGTCATCTGTAAAAAGAGTTTTGTGAACCTATGTGTTTTAATTTACCTAGAAAGCCATTTCTATTAAGCAGTATAACCGTGTCAGAAATGTCTAAGTCAATTTGTGGCCAAACTCCTTTCCTTAGTGTTAACCTTGTCTTTTTAAAGATATCCTGAATTTAATAAAAGTTTAGTGGGTAAATTGCAAAGATAGCTTTTTTTTTCAAAAACTGTGTTTCTGGAGGGCATGACCATCTTAATTGTGCCTTAGTTAATTAATTATGTGTTAGTAACTGTCTTTATAAGCCAATGTTCCATGTTTCTTTTCACCTGATAGCTTAGTGTCTGTGTGCAAGCTTTAAACTAAAATACCTTCTTTTTTTGGTTTGATCTGAAAAATAAGACATTGTATCTATTTTTGCACCCTTTTGTCAACATTCCCAATTATAATGGCAGGCTTATCTATGTGAACTTTGGGCCATATTTATACTTTTCGACGCACAACTGCGCCAACGCAGTTGTGCGTCAAAAAATCTAACCCCGGCTAACGCCATTCTGAAGCGCCATGCGGGCGCCGTATTTATTCAATGACGTTCGCCGGCGTTAGCCGGCGGCGCTGCCTGGTGTGCGTCAAAAAAAATTACGTACACCAGGCAGCGCCGGCGTAGGGGAATATGGAGCTTGGGCGCCAAAAAATGGGGCAAGTCAGGCTGAGGCAAAATTATCGCCTCAACCCGATTTGCGCCATTTTTTTCGACTCCCAACCCCCATTGAAATGACTCCTGTCTTAGCAAAGACAGGAGTCATGCCCCCTTGCCCAATGGCCATGCCCAGGGGACTTCTGTCCCCTGGGCATGGTCATTGGGCATAGTGGCATGTAGGGGGGCACAAATCAGGCCCCCCTATGCCACAAAAAAAAAAAACATTAATACTTACCTGAACTTACCTTATGTTCCCTGGGATGGGTCCCTCCATCCTTAGGCGTCCTCCTGGGGTGGGCAAGGGTGACAGGGGGGGGTCCCTGGGGGCATGGGAGGGCGCCTCTGGGCTCCTTCCGAGCCCACAGGTCCCTTAACGCCTGCCCTGACCAGGCGCTAAAAAACGACACAAAAGCGGCTGGACGTCATTTTTTTTGACCCGCCCACTCCCGGGCGACATTTTTGCCCGGGAGTGCAAATACGGCGCACATACCTCGGAGTCACTTTTTTAGACGGGAACGCCTACCTTGCATATCATTAACGCAAAGTAGGTGTCCACGCTAAAAAATGACGCAAACTCCATGGACTTTGGCGCTAGACGCGTCTAACGCCAAAGTATAAATATGGAGTTCGTTTTGCGTCAGAATTGCGTCAAAAAAAACGACGCAATTCCGGCGCAAACAGAGTATAAATATGCCCCTTTGTACTCAGAGATTCTTCTAAAGTCATCTGCATTTGTATTAAAACATGTATCTACACTGGATATTCCAGATTTGACAATGACAGTGCCTTCTGCATAGAGTGAAATCCATGTCTAGCTATTCCATGTCTAGCTATTTCCAATAGTGCAAGAGTTTGATGTAATTTCTCAGTCTAAAGAAAATTGATATCATGATGTAAATAAAAAAGAGTGAGTGAGGGGGAATCGTTGTGTTCATCTACTCAGGATTGCCTAATATCTTCCTATATATGATAACGTAAATGTGGGCTACACTTTGACTGACTTCAATGATCCTAAAAAGGGCTGTTGCAAAGCAAACCCGACTTTTCAGAGGTAGTGCCAACTCAAATGTATTTTCATCATCTTACACTTTCGAAGAGAGAGGAAGCAGGAGACCTCCACTCAATGCTTGGAGTGACGTAGATTGCTAAAACGCTGGTTGTGCGTGTCTACTTGTTCTACAGGACTCCAGGTTACGAGGATGAATTAAATTTCCTCACGTTGACCACAATACATCACAACAGGAGACTAGTGGATTAACGTTAGAGCAAGAGGAACATTCTGAAAATAAACCACTAAAACTCTTGCTACCTTCATTACCTGTTCAATCACCCATAAAAGAGCAACTTTCTTCTAAGGAGCTATATGAAATAATCAGTAACTGACGATACATTCAGAATTTCAAGCTGAACATTTTCCAAACCCTCTGTTACCCAACAGTATTCTGACTAAGAGACTGAAGGTTCTGTTGGAGAATACTGTCGTAGTTGGACTCTCACTCCTAGGCAAGTCTGCTGGTTTAGGGATGACAACACTTTTGTTTGCAGGCGACTAGGCCAATCCTACAACAAGTCGCAACTATTGGCCCAACCTTCCCGGGTCACAAGCAGTATCTCACCAAAAACCCAAAAAGTAAAAGGTGATTTCTGGCAGCCTTACGCATGGACTCTAGAGTGCAACATCTCAGGGGAGTCGTGGTGGAGTAGAAGTCACCCTTTTCTCACGTTAGTAATAAGTCTCAATGACACACAGGCAATGAATGAGATGCAGGAAAGTTTTCAATAGGTTAATTAAAAAGCCTGCAATCTACTGTAAAATGCATGAGCTGCAATGATTAGGACAATGAACAATGCAAGAAGCAGAATTGGAAAGGTGGGTCGTGAATTTAGAGACCCCCACCATCTTTCAATAAACAGAAAATATAAAATTTCCCTAAAACCCAAGCATGGAGGACATAATCTATAACCTAATGAGAGCTAGGTGTGTTAAACCGAATCAAGTACCATGTCCATGAGAAACGCCTCCCAACCCTTGTTACCTTGGAATGAAGTCAAGGTCAGACTTCGTGGTGATACAAAGACTGAATCTACATCAAGGCGACGTGCAGTTGATGGCATCGATAGCATCTGGTAGGAATCCCTCTGATAACATAGTCTGTATGAGATGTATTTATACAGATCTTGTAGGATCCCTGACACAGGTATGTTCCCAAAACAATAGATAAGGGTCAGACTTGTGGTGGCAATTATGTAAACAATTCCCTCTAAAAGTACATTATGTTCCTGTCACACATGATGTATGGAAAGGGGCATGATGTGAATACCTAGGTGCATCACTTGACTATGACACCGATAGTGAGGCCTTAACAGAGTGGCACTGATAATGTAAAATCAAAACATATCTCTAATTATAAACATGAGGAGGAGGTGCATGGCTGGAGGCGGAGGAGCAGTGGCACCGGAGCAGGAGGGAACTGCAACCCATATGGCCCTGGAGGGTGACTGTACGAAGTCTGAAGGCACCAGTGGGACAGAGGGAGAGGGGAGCTCCACGACGGGGACAGGAGGGGATACCAGTGACAGCGACTCCTCCTCTGATGGAAGCTCCCTAGCGGTGGCGGACACCTCTGTGCCCACCCCAACAACAGGTACAGCTGCCACCCCCCCACAAGCACCGCCCTCCCAGCACCCCCTCACCGTGTTTCCCGTGCCCGCTCACCCAGAAGGGTGGGCATCTCCTTCGCCCCAGGCACCTCAGGCCCTGCCCCAGTCAGACCTCAGTGAGGAGGCTATTGACCTCCTGAGATCCCTCACTGTTGGGCAATCAACCATTTTGAATGCCATCCAGGGTGTCGAGAGGCATTTGCAGCAAACAAATGCATACCTGGAGGGCATTCATTCTGGCGTGGCAGCCCAGCAGAGAGCATTTCAGGCTCTGGCCTCAGCACTGATGGCAGCCATTGTCCCCGTGTCCAGCCTCCCCCTCCAACTTCCACTACCCAGACCCAATCTCCCCTGACTCAGCCTATCCCAAGCACACCATCAGACCAGCATGCACACTCATCAACACACAACACATAGCAAACATAAGCACCACACATCCCACAGGCACTCACACAAGCACCATCCCCATGCAGACACGCCAATATCTACTGCCTCACTGTGTTCCCCTCCTCCACGTCCTCCTCCTCCCTCCCAGTCTCATCTCCACTCACACCTGCATGCACTACATCCTCAGCCACTACCACCATCACTACCACGCCCATCACCACACACCGCTCACGTGCAATCACCACCTCCACTACCATTCACACATCCCCTGTGTCCTCTCCCAGTGTGTCTGTGAGCCCTCCTCCCAAAGTACACAAACGCCGGCACACACCCACTCAACAGCCATCCACCTCACAACAGCCTCCAGCCCATGCACCCTCACCCAAATTCAGCAGACGTACACCTCCTACAACCACTACCTCTTCCTCCACTCCCAAACCCCCTCCATCTTCCTGTCCCAGTGTGTCTAAAAAACATTTCCTCGCTAACTTTGACCTCTTCCCTACACCTCACCCTTGTCCTTCCCCTAGGGCCAGGATGTCCAGATCCCAGCCCAGCACCTCAGCCACGAAATCATGCAGCACTGTGGTCCCTGCAAGTCCTGTAACATCGTGGGCCAACCCATCAGGGCTGCCAGTGTGCCACCTAATGAGGCCAAGGATCACCCTATTCCGCCACCTGCCCAGGTGAAGAAGGGGAAAACAGGCCGTAAGGACATGCAGCACCAACCAAGCAGCAAGGCCTCCTCCAAGACAAAAGAGGACAGTGCAAAGGTCCCAGCAGCAAATTCCAAGGTGGGGAAGGGACACAAGGCTAAAGGGAAGTCAGCTCAGGGCACGGAGCCCCAGGGTGAGGGACTGGTGACACCCCTTCTGCAGGACAGAACAGCAACCTGTACTATGGTGGACACCGCCGCAATCACCGCCACCTGCACTGCCACCTGCACGGCTACCTGCACGTCTGCTGCCTCTGATCCAGTCCCCAGCATCATCCCCAGTGGGCAGCCGTCCGAGGGTGCAGGAGACGGCCTGGTGTCTCCCTCCACAGGTGCTGACAGATGCACCACTGCCAGTATGTCCGCCGCTGACACTGGCGCAACCACCGACACCTGCCCCGCGATATACTTAGACTGTGCCACCACAGCCGACATGGACATTATCCCCAGTGGGCAGTCATCCGAGGCTGCAGGAGACGTCTGGGACCCTGCACAGCGTACATGAGGCACCACAACCAGCACTGGCAGGACCTGCAGTTGGCAGGTTGAGTCGCCGCATGGTGGAGTGTGTCTCTGCCTCCATGGAGTATCATGCTACCTGTTCCCAGGAAATCTTGTGGCTTTGACACCCAGGTGAGGAAATGGGAACTGCCACACACCATGTGAAGCACACTGGGCACTAAGCCCCCTCCAGAACCAGTAAGAAAAGCATCCACTCACCCAGTCCTTGGCAGGATGAAGCACTCTGGGCACTAAGCCCCCTCCAGAACCAGTGGAGAAAAGCATCCCCTCACCCAGTCCTTGGCAGGATGAAGCACTCTGGGCACAAAGCCCCCTCCAAAACCATTGGAGAAAAGCATCCACTCACCCAGTCCTTGGCAGGATGAAGCACTCTGGGCACAAAGCCCCCTCCAGAACCAGTGGAGAAAAGCATCCACTCACCCAGTCCTTGGCAGGATGAAGCACTCTGGGCACTAAGCCCCCTCCAGAACCAGTGGAGAAAAGGATCCACTAGAGAGACTGTGGCTTTATACTCCCCAGGACCAAGCAGTGGGCAAACCACCCTCTTGAGAGACTTGTGAGACTGTGGCTTTGCACTCCCCAGACCCAAACAATGGGCAAACCACCCACTTGAGAGACTTGTGAGACTGTGGCCTTGTACTCCCCAGGACCAAACATTGGGCAAACCACCCACTTGAGAGACTTGTGAGTCTGTGGCTTTGCACTCCCGAGGACCAAAGAGTGGGCATGGAGCCACCTCGTGGAGGAATGGCGTCGTCCCTTCACCCGGCTGAGGTGCTCCCCCCCTTGAGGTGCCTGTTTTTTTCTAGACCTGATGCCCCAGCAGTGTTCTCTCCGTTTAGAGGCAGGTATCATGTGTGGACTTCGCCCATGCATTTTGGGACCACTGGTCGACGGACAATGAATGGAACACTATCCGGACTTGTGTAGTTGCTGTACATATTTGTATATACTGATCTGTTACAGACCTGTTTCCATATCTGAATTTTGGATGATTACACAATCATTTCCTTTTGTCCTTGCGTTCTTCCAGAGGGTTACGGGGTGTATATGTAATGTTGCGGCATGTGTTAATGTGTATGGTGTTGTGAGTGAGGGTGGGGGTGGAGGTGTTGCTTGTTGCGTGTGTGTGTCACTCTCTTTTTCCTCCCCCCTCCCCTGTGTGCTAGCTGCAGTACTCACTGTTGTTGTCGCCGCCGTCTTTGCTGCTCCTGGTAGAAGAGGAGGTAAACCAACATTGGTAGCACCTGTAACTCAGGCTCCATGGCGTCCTGGTTCCTCGTTGGGTGTCGAGAGGTGAGTGGTTTCCGTTCCAAGTCCTGTTTGCGCCGTGCTTTTGATGGCGTTGGTACCATCCCTGAAAAGCTGCCGGATTGGTGCCTTGTAACACACTGGGCGGTACATTGTCTTCCGCCTGTCTGTTGGCGGTTACCGCTGCGGTGTTTGTTTCTACCGCTGTGGCGGTCGGAGTGTTAAAGTGGCTCTCTGTGTTGCCGGTTTCCGCCATGGTCGTGATTCAATTTTTTTTACCGCCGGCCTGTTGACGGTATTACCGCCGCTTTAACACCGACCGCCAGGGTTGTAATGAGGGCCTAAATGTATTAATATCCATTTAAAAGACACAAGGTACATGTATTTAACTGGCTGAGCGGTCATCTGTAAAAAGAGTTTTGTGAACCTATGTGTTTTAATTTACCTAGAAAGCCATTTCTATTAAGCAGTATAACCGTGTCAGAAATGTCTAAGTCAATTTGTGGCCAAACTCCTTTCCTTAGTGTTAACCTTGTCTTTTTAAAGATATCCTGAATTTAATAAAAGTTTAGTGGGTAAATTGCAAAGATAGCTTTTTTTTTCAAAAACTGTGTTTCTGGAGGGCATGACCATCTTAATTGTGCCTTAGTTAATTAATTATGTGTTAGTAACTGTCTTTATAAGCCAATGTTCCATGTTTCTTTTCACCTGATAGCTTAGTGTCTGTGTGCAAGCTTTAAACTAAAATACCTTCTTTTTTTGGTTTGATCTGAAAAATAAGACATTGTATCTATTTTTGCACCCTTTTGTCAACATTCCCAATTATAATGGCAGGCTTATCTATGTGAACTTTGGGCCATATTTATACTTTTCGACGCACAACTGCGCCAACGCAGTTGTGCGTCAAAAAATCTAACCCCGGCTAACGCCATTCTGAAGCGCCATGCGGGCGCCGTATTTATTCAATGACGTTCGCCGGCGTTAGCCGGCGGCGCTGCCTGGTGTGCGTCAAAAAAAATTACGTACACCAGGCAGCGCCGGCGTAGGGGAATATGGAGCTTGGGCGCCAAAAAATGGGGCAAGTCAGGCTGAGGCAAAATTATCGCCTCAACCCGATTTGCGCCATTTTTTTCGACTCCCAACCCCCATTGAAATGACTCCTGTCTTAGCAAAGACAGGAGTCATGCCCCCTTGCCCAATGGCCATGCCCAGGGGACTTCTGTCCCCTGGGCATGGTCATTGGGCATAGTGGCATGTAGGGGGGCACAAATCAGGCCCCCCTATGCCACAAAAAAAAAAAACATTAATACTTACCTGAACTTACCTTATGTTCCCTGGGATGGGTCCCTCCATCCTTAGGCGTCCTCCTGGGGTGGGCAAGGGTGACAGGGGGGGGTCCCTGGGGGCATGGGAGGGCGCCTCTGGGCTCCTTCCGAGCCCACAGGTCCCTTAACGCCTGCCCTGACCAGGCGCTAAAAAACGACACAAAAGCGGCTGGACGTCATTTTTTTTGACCCGCCCACTCCCGGGCGACATTTTTGCCCGGGAGTGTAAATACGGCGCACATACCTCGGAGTCACTTTTTTAGACGGGAACGCCTACCTTGCATATCATTAACGCAAAGTAGGTGTCCACGCTAAAAAATGACGCAAACTCCATGGACTTTGGCGCTAGACGCGTCTAACGCCAAAGTATAAATATGGAGTTTGTTTTGCGTCAGAATTGCGTCAAAAAAAACGACGCAATTCCGGCGCAAACAGAGTATAAATATGCCCCTTTGTACTCAGAGATTCTTCTAAAGTCATCTGCATTTGTATTAAAACATGTATCTACACTGGATATTCCAGATTTGACAATGACAGTGCCTTCTGCATAGAGTGAAATCCATGTCTAGCTATTCCATGTCTAGCTATTTCCAATAGTGCAAGAGTTTGATGTAATTTCTCAGTCTAAAGAAAATTGATATCATGATGTAAATAAAAAAGAGTGAGTGAGGGGGAATCGTTGTGTTCATCTACTCAGGATTGCCTAATATCTTCCTATATATGATAACGTAAATGTGGGCTACACTTTGACTGACTTCAATGATCCTAAAAAGGGCTGTTGCAAAGCAAACCCGACTTTTCAGAGGTAGTGCCAACTCAAATGTATTTTCATCATCTTACACTTTCGAAGAGAGAGGAAGCAGGAGACCTCCACTCAATGCTTGGAGTGACGTAGATTGCTAAAACGCTGGTTGTGCGTGTCTACTTGTTCTACAGGACTCCAGGTTACGAGGATGAATTAAATTTCCTCACGTTGACCACAATACATCACAACAGGAGACTAGTGGATTAACGTTAGAGCAAGAGGAACATTCTGAAAATAAACCACTAAAACTCTTGCTACCTTCATTACCTGTTCAATCACCCATAAAAGAGCAACTTTCTTCTAAGGAGCTATAGGAAATAATCAGTAACTGACGATACATTCAGAATTTCAAGCTGAACATTTTCCAAACCCTCTGTTACCCAACAGTATTCTGACTAAGAGACTGAAGGTTCTGTTGGAGAATACTGTCGTAGTTGGACTCTCACTCCTAGGCAAGTCTGCTGGTTTAGGGATGACAACACTTTTGTTTGCAGGCGACTAGGCCAATCCTACAACAAGTCGCAACTATTGGCCCAACCTTCCCGGGTCACAAGCAGTATCTCACCAAAAACCCAAAAAGTAAAAGGTGATTTCTGGCAGCCTTACGCATGGACTCTAGAGTGCAACATCTCAGGGGAGTCGTGGTGGAGTAGAAGTCACCCTTTTCTCACGTTAGTAATAAGTCTCAATGACACACAGGCAATGAATGAGATGCAGGAAAGTTTTCAATAGGTTAATTAAAAAGCCTGCAATCTACTGTAAAATGCATGAGCTGCAATGATTAGGACAATGAACAATGCAAGAAGCAGAATTGGAAAGGTGGGTCGTGAATTTAGAGACCCCCACCATCTTGCAATAAACAGAAAATATAAAATTTCCCTAAAACCCAAGCATGGAGGACATAATTTATAACCTAATGAGAGCTAGGTGTGTTAAACCGAATCAAGTACCATGTCCATGAGAAACGCCTCCCAACCCTTGTTACCTTGGAATGAAGTCAAGGTCAGACTTCGTGGTGATACAAAGACTGAATCTACATCAAGGCGACGTGCAGTTGATGGCATCGATAGCATCTGGTAGGAATCCCTCTGATAACATAGTCTGTATGAGATGTATTTATACAGATCTTGTAGGATCCCTGACACAGGTATGTTCCCAAAACAATAGATAAGGGTCAGACTTGTGGTGGCAATTATGTAAACAATTCCCTCTAAAAGTACATTATGTTCCTGTCACACATGATGTATGGAAAGGGGCATGATGTGAATACCTAGGTGCATCACTTGACTATGACACCGATAGTGAGGCCTTAACAGAGTGGCACTGATAATGTAAAATCAAAACATATCTCTAATTATAAACATGAGGAGGAGGTGCATGGCTGGAGGCGGAGGAGCAGTGGCACCGGAGCAGGAGGGAACTGCAACCCATATGGCCCTGGAGGGTGACTGTACGAAGTCTGAAGGCACCAGTGGGACAGAGGGAGAGGGGAGCTCCACGACGGGGACAGGAGGGGATACCAGAGACAGCGACTCCTCCTCTGATGGAAGCTCCCTGGCGGTGGCGGACACCTCTGTGCCCACCCCAACAACAGGTACAGCTGCCACCCCCCCACAAGCACCGCCCTCCCAGCACCCCCTCACCGTGTTTCCCGTGCCCGCTCACCCAGAAGGGTGGGCATCTCCTTCGCCCCAGGCACCTCAGGCCCTGCCCCAGTCAGACCTCAGTGAGGAGGCTATTGACCTCCTGAGATCCCTCACTGTTGGGCAATCAACCATTTTGAATGCCATCCAGGGTGTCGAGAGGCATTTGCAGCAAACAAATGCATACCTGGAGGGCATTCATTCTGGCGTGGCAGCCCAGCAGAGAGCATTTCAGGCTCTGGCCTCAGCACTGATGGCAGCCATTGTCCCCGTGTCCAGCCTCCCCCTCCAACTTCCACTACCCAGACCCAATCTCCCCTGACTCAGCCTATCCCAAGCACACCATCAGACCAGCATGCACACTCATCAACACACAACACATAGCAAACATAAGCACCACACATCCCACAGGCACTCACACAAGCACCATCCCCATGCAGACACGCCAATATCTACTGCCTCACTGTGTTCCCCTCCTCCACGTCCTCCTCCTCCCTCCCAGTCTCATCTCCACTCACACCTGCATGCACTACATCCTCAGCCACTACCACCATCACTACCACGCCCATCACCACACACCGCTCACGTGCAATCACCACCTCCCCTACCATTCACACATCCCCTGTGTCCTCTCCCAGTGTGTCTGTGAGCCCTCCTCCCAAAGTACACAAACGCCGGCACACACCCACTCAACAGCCATCCACCTCACAACAGCCTCCAGCCCATGCACCCTCACCCAAATTCAGCAGACGTACACCTCCTACAACCACTACCTCTTCCTCCACTCCCAAACCCCCTCCATCTTCCTGTCCCAGTGTGTCTAAAAAACATTTCCTCGCTAACTTTGACCTCTTCCCTACACCTCACCCTTGTCCTTCCCCTAGGGCCAGGATGTCCAGATCCCAGCCCAGCACCTCAGCCACGAAATCATCCAGCACTGTGGTCCCTGCAAGTCCTGTAACATCGTGGGCCAACCCATCAGGGCTGCCAGTGTGCCACCTAATGAGGCCAAGGATCACCCTATTCCGCCACCTGCCCAGGTGAAGAAGGGGAAAACAGGCCGTAAGGACACGCAGCACCAACCAAGCAGCAAGGCCTCCTCCAAGACAAAAGAGGACAGTGCAAAGGTCCCAGCAGCAAATTCCAAGGTGGGGAAGGGACACAAGGCTAAAGGGAAGTCAGCTCAGGGCACGGAGCCCCAGGGTGAGGGACTGGTGACACCCCTTCTGCAGGACAGAACAGCAACCTGTACTATGGTGGACACCGCCGCAATCACCGCCACCTGCACTGCCACCTGCACGGCTACCTGCACGTCTGCTGCCTCTGATCCAGTCACCAGCATCATCCCCAGTGGGCAGCCATCCGAGGGTGCAGGAGACGGCCTGGTGTCTCCCTCCACAGGTGCTGACAGATGCACCACCGCCAGCATGTCCGCCGCTGACACTGGCGCAACCACCGCCACCTGCCCCGCGATATACTTAGACTGTGCCACCACAGCCGACATGGACATTATCCCCAGTGGGCAGTCATCCGAGGCTGCAGGAGACGTCTGGGACCCTGCACAGCGTACATGAGGCACCACAACCAGCACTGGCAGGACCTGCAGTTGGCAGGTTGAGTCGCCGCATGGTGGAGTGTGTCTCTGCCTCCATGGAGTATCATGCTACCTGTTCCCAGGAAATCTTGTGGCTCTGACACCCAGGTGAGGAAATGGGAACTGCCACACACCATGTGAAGCACACTGGGCACTAAGCCCCCTCCAGAACCAGTAAGAAAAGCATCCACTCACCCAGTCCTTGGCAGGATGAAGCACTCTGGGCACTAAGCCCCCTCCAGAACCAGTGGAGAAAAGCATCCAGTCACCCAGTCCTTGGCAGGTTGAAGCACTCTGGGCACAAAGCCCCCTCCAGAACCATTGGAGAAAAGCATCCACTCACCCAGTCCTTGGCAGGATGAAGCACTCTGGGCACAAAGCCCCCTCCAGAACCAGTGGAGAAAAGCATCCACTCACCCAGTCCTTGGCAGGATGAAGCACTCTGGGCACTAAGCCCCCTCCAGAACCAGTGGAGAAAAGGATCCACTAGAGAGACTGTGGCTTTACACTCCCCAGGACCAAGCAGTGGGCAAACCACCCTCTTGAGAGACTTGTGAGACTGTGGCTTTGCACTCCCCAGACCCAAAAAAAGGGCAAACCACCCACTTGAGAGACTTGTGAGACTGTGGCCTTGTACTCCCCAGGACCAAACATTGGGCAAACCACCCACTTGAGAGACTTGTGAGTCTGTGGCTTTGCACTCCCGAGGACCAAAGAGTGGGCATGGAGCCCCCTCGTGGAGGAATGGCGTCGTCCCTTCACCCGGCTGAGGTGCTCCCCCCCTTGAGGTGCCTGTTTTTTTCTAGACCTGATGCCCCAGCAGTGTTCTCTCCGTTTAGAGGCAGGTATCATGTGTGGACTTCGCCCATGCATTTTGGGACCACTGGTCAACGGACAATGAATGGAACACTATCCGGACTTGTGTAGTTGCTGTACATATTTGTATATACTGATCTGTTACAGACCTGTTTCCATATCTGAATTTTGGATGATTACACAATCATTTCCTTTTGTCCTTGCGTTCTTCCAGAGGGTTACGGGGTGTATATGTAATGTTGCGGCATGTGTTAATGTGTATGGTGTTGTGAGTGAGGGTGGGGGTGGAGGTGTTGCTTGTTGCGTGTGTGTGTCACTCTCTTTTTCCTCCCCCCTCCCCTGTGTGCTAGGTGCAGTACTCACTGTTGTTGTCGCCGCGTCTTTGCTGCTCCTGGTAGAAGAGGAGGTAAACCAACATTGGTAGCACCTGTAACTCAGGCTCCATGGCGTCCTGGTTCCTCGTTGGGTGTCGAGAGGTGAGTGGTTTCTGTTCCAAGTCCTGTTTGCGCCGTGCTTTTGATGGCGTTGGTACCATCCCTGAAAAGCTGCCGGATTGGTGCCTTGTAACACACTGGGCGGTACATTGTCTTCCGCCTGTCTGTTGGCGGTTACCGCTGCGGTGTTTGTTTCTACCGCTGTGGCGGTCGGAGTGTTAAAGTGGCTCTCTGTGTTGCCGGTTTCCGCCATGGTCGTGATTCAATTTTTTTTACCGCCGGCCTGTTGACGGTATTACCGCCGCTTTAACACCGACCGCCAGGGTTGTAATGAGGGCCTAAATGTATTAATATCCATTTAAAAGACACAGGGTACATGTATTTAACTGGCTGAGCGGTCATCTGTAAAAAGAGTTTTGTGAACCTATGTGTTTTAATTTACCTAGAAAGCCATTTCTATTAAGCAGTATAACCGTGTCAGAAATGTCTAAGTCAATTTGTGGCCAAACTCCTTTCCTTAGTGTTAACCTTGTCTTTTTAAAGATATCCTGAATTTAATAAAAGTTTAGTGGGTAAATTGCAAAGATAGCTTTTTTTTTCAAAAACTGTGTTTCTGGAGGGCATGACCATCTTAATTGTGCCTTAGTTAATTAATTATGTGTTAGTAACTGTCTTTATAAGCCAATGTTCCATGTTTCTTTTCACCTGATAGCTTAGTGTCTGTGTGCAAGCTTTAAACTAAAATACCTTCTTTTTTTGGTTTGATCTGAAAAATAAGACATTGTATCTATTTTTGCACCCTTTTGTCAACATTCCCAATTATAATGGCAGGCTTATCTATGTGAACTTTGGGCCATATTTATACTTTTCGACGCACAACTGCGCCAACGCAGTTGTGCGTCAAAAAATCTAACCCCGGCTAACGCCATTCTGAAGCGCCATGCGGGCGCCGTATTTATTCAATGACGTTCGCCGGCGTTAGCCGGCGGCGCTGCCTGGTGTGCGTCAAAAAAAATTACGTACACCAGGCAGCGCCGGCGTAGGGGAATATGGAGCTTGGGCGCCAAAAAATGGGGCAAGTCAGGCTGAGGCAAAATTATCGCCTCAACCCGATTTGCGCCATTTTTTTCGACTCCCAACCCCCATTGAAATGACTCCTGTCTTAGCAAAGACAGGAGTCATGCCCCCTTGCCCAATGGCCATGCCCAGGGGACTTCTGTCCCCTGGGCATGGTCATTGGGCATAGTGGCATGTAGGGGGGCACAAATCAGGCCCCCCTATGCCACAAAAAAAAAAAAACATTAATACTTACCTGAACTTACCTTATGTTCCCTGGGATGGGTCCCTCCATCCTTAGGCGTCCTCCTGGGGTGGGCAAGGGTGACAGGGGGGGGTCCCTGGGGGCATGGGAGGGCGCCTCTGGGCTCCTTCCGAGCCCACAGGTCCCTTAACGCCTGCCCTGACCAGGCGCTAAAAAACGACACAAAAGCGGCTGGACGTCATTTTTTTTGACCCGCCCACTCCCGGGCGACATTTTTGCCCGGGAGTGTAAATACGGCGCACATACCTCGGAGTCACTTTTTTAGACGGGAACGCCTACCTTGCATATCATTAACGCAAAGTAGGTGTCCACGCTAAAAAATGACGCAAACTCCATGGACTTTGGCGCTAGACGCGTCTAACGCCAAAGTATAAATATGGAGTTCGTTTTGCGTCAGAATTGCGTAAAAAAAAACGACGCAATTCCGGCGCAAACAGAGTATAAATATGCCCCTTTGTACTCAGAGATTCTTCTAAAGTCATCTGCATTTGTATTAAAACATGTATCTACACTGGATATTCCAGATTTGACAATGACAGTGCCTTCTGCATAGAGTGAAATCCATGTCTAGCTATTCCATGTCTAGCTATTTCCAATAGTGCAAGAGTTTGATGTAATTTCTCAGTCTAAAGAAAATTGATATCATGATGTAAATAAAAAAGAGTGAGTGAGGGGGAATCGTTGTGTTCATCTACTCAGGATTGCCTAATATCTTCCTATATATGATAACGTAAATGTGGGCTACACTTTGACTGACTTCAATGATCCTAAAAAGGGCTGTTGCAAAGCAAACCCGACTTTTCAGAGGTAGTGCCAACTCAAATGTATTTTCATCATCTTACACTTTCGAAGAGAGAGGAAGCAGGAGACCTCCACTCAATGTTTGGAGTGACGTAGATTGCTAAAACGCTGGTTGTGCGTGTCTACTTGTTCTACAGGACTCCAGGTTACGAGGATGAATTAAATTTCCTCACGTTGACCACAATACATCACAACAGGAGACTAGTGGATTAACGTTAGAGCAAGAGGAACATTCTGAAAATAAACCACTAAAACTCTTGCTACCTTCATTACCTGTTCAATCACCCATAAAAGAGCAACTTTCTTCTAAGGAGCTATAGGAAATAATCAGTAACTGACGATACATTCAGAATTTCAAGCTGAACATTTTCCAAACCCTCTGTTACCCAACAGTATTCTGACTAAGAGACTGAAGGTTCTGTTGGAGAATACTGTCGTAGTTGGACTCTCACTCCTAGGCAAGTCTGCTGGTTTAGGGATGACAACACTTTTGTTTGCAGGCGACTAGGCCAATCCTACAACAAGTCGCAACTATTGGCCCAACCTTCCCGGGTCACAAGCAGTATCTCACCAAAAACCCAAAAAGTAAAAGGTGATTTCTGGCAGCCTTACGCATGGACTCTAGAGTGCAACATCTCAGGGGAGTCGTGGTGGAGTAGAAGTCACCCTTTTCTCACGTTAGTAATAAGTCTCAATGACACACAGGCAATGAATGAGATGCAGGAAAGTTTTCAATAGGTTAATTAAAAAGCCTGCAATCTACTGTAAAATGCATGAGCTGCAATGATTAGGACAATGAACAATGCAAGAAGCAGAATTGGAAAGGTGGGTCGTGAATTTAGAGACCCCCACCATCTTGCAATAAACAGAAAATATAAAATTTCCCTAAAACCCAAGCATGGAGGACATAATCTATAACCTAATGAGAGCTAGGTGTGTTAAACCGAATCAAGTACCATGTCCATGAGAAACGCCTCCCAACCCTTGTTACCTTGGAATGAAGTCAAGGTCAGACTTCGTGGTGATACAAAGACTGAATCTACATCAAGGCGACGTGCAGTTGATGGCATCGATAGCATCTGGTAGGAATCCCTCTGATAACATAGTCTGTATGAGATGTATTTATACAGATCTTGTAGGATCCCTGACACAGGTATGTTCCCAAAACAATAGATAAGGGTCAGACTTGTGGTGGCAATTATGTAAACAATTCCCTCTAAAAGTACATTATGTTCCTGTCACACATGATGTATGGAAAGGGGCATGATGTGAATACCTAGGTGCATCACTTGACTATGACACCGATAGTGAGGCCTTAACAGAGTGGCACTGATAATGTAAAATCAAAACATATCTCTAATTATAAACATGAGGAGGAGGTGCATGGCTGGAGGCGGAGGAGCAGTGGCACCGGAGCAGGAGGGAACTGCAACCCATATGGCCCTGGAGGGTGACTGTACGAAGTCTGAAGGCACCAGTGGGACAGAGGGAGAGGGGAGCTCCACGACGGGGACAGGAGGGGATACCAGTGACAGCGACTCCTCCTCTGATGGAAGCTCCCTAGCGGTGGCGGACACCTCTGTGCCCACCCCAACAACAGGTACAGCTGCCACCCCCCCACAAGCACCGCCCTCCCAGCACCCCCTCACTGTGTTTCCCGTGCCCGCTCACCCAGAAGGGTGGGCATCTCCTTCGCCCCAGGCACCTCAGGCCTTGCCCCAGTCAGACCTCAGTGAGGAGGCTATTGACCTCCTGAGATCCCTCACTGTTGGGCAATCAACCATTTTGAATGCCATCCAGGGTGTCGAGAGGCATTTGCAGCAAACAAATGCATACCTGGAGGGCATTCATTCTGGCGTGGCAGCCCAGCAGAGAGCATTTCAGGCTCTGGCCTCAGCACTGATGGCAGCCATTGTCCCCGTGTCCAGCCTCCCCCTCCAACTTCCACTACCCAGACCCAATCTCCCCTGACTCAGCCTATCCCAAGCACACCATCAGACCAGCATGCACACTCATCAACACACAACACATAGCAAACATAAGCACCACACATCCCACATGCACTCACACAAGCACCATCCCCATGCAGACACGCCAATATCTACTGCCTCACTGTGTTCCCCTCCTCCACGTCCTCCTCCTCCCTCCCAGTCTCATCTCCACTCACACCTGCATGCACTACATCCTCAGCCACTACCACCATCACTACCACGCCCATCACCACACACCGCTCACGTGCAATCACCACCTCCACTACCATTCACACATCCCCTGTGTCCTCTCCCAGTGTGTCTGTGAGCCCTCCTCCCAAAGTACACAAACGCCGGCACACACCCACTCAACAGCCATCCACCTCACAACAGCCTCCAGCCCATGCACCCTCACCCAAATTCAGCAGACGTACACCTCCTACAACCACTACCTCTTCCTCCACTCCCAAACCCCCTCCATCTTCCTGTCCCAGTGTGTCTAAAAAACATTTCCTCGCTAACTTTGACCTCTTCCCTACACCTCACCCTTGTCCTTCCCCTAGGGCCAGGATGTCCAGATCCCAGCCCAGCACCTCAGCCACGAAATCATCCAGCACTGTGGTCCCTGCAAGTCCTGTAACATCGTGGGCCAACCCATCAGGGCTGCCAGTGTGCCACCTAATGAGGCCAAGGATCACCCTATTCCGCCACCTGCCCAGGTGAAGAAGGGGAAAACAGGCCGTAAGGACACGCAGCACCAACCAAGCAGCAAGGCCTCCTCCAAGACAAAAGAGGACAGTGCAAAGGTCCCAGCAGCAAATTCCAAGGTGGGGAAGGGACACAAGGCTAAAGGGAAGTCAGCTCAGGGCATGGAGCCCCAGGGTGAGGGACTGGTGACACCCCTTCTGCAGGACAGAACAGCAACCTGTACTATGGTGGACACCACGCAATCACCGCCACCTGCACTGCCACCTGCACGGCTACCTGCACGTCTGCTGCCTCTGATCCAGTCCCCAGCATCATCCCCAGTGGGCAGCCGTCCGAGGGTGCAGGAGACGGCCTGGTGTCTCCCTCCACAGGTGCTGACACATGCACCACCGCCAGCATGTCCGCCGCTGACACTGGCGCAACCACCGCCACCTGCCCCGCGATATACTTAGACTGTGCAACCACAGCCGACATGGACATTATCCCCAGTGGGCAGTCATCCGAGGCTGCAGGAGACGTCTGGGACCCTGCACAGCGTACATGAGGCACCACAACCAGCACTGGCAGGACCTGCAGTTGGCAGGTTGAGTCGCCGCATGGTGGAGTGTGTCTCTGCCTCCATGGAGTATCATGCTACCTGTTCCCAGGAAATCTTGTGGCTCTGACACCCAGGTGAGGAAATGGGAACTGCCACACACCATGTGAAGCACACTGGGCACTAAGCCCCCTCCAGAACCAGTAAGAAAAGCATCCACTCACCCAGTCCTTGGCAGGATGAAGCACTCTGGGCACTAAGCCCCCTCCAGAACCAGTGGAGAAAAGCATCCACTCACCCAGTCCTTGGCAGGATGAAGCACTCTGGGCACAAAGCCCCCTCCAGAACCATTGGAGAAAAGCATCCACTCACCCAGTCCTTGGCAGGATGAAGCACTCTGGGCACAAAGCCCCCTCCAGAACCAGTGGAGAAAAGCATCCACTCACCCAGTCCTTGGCAGGATGAAGCACTCTGGGCACTAAGCCCCCTCCAGAACCAGTAGAGAAAAGGATCCACTAGAGAGACTGTGGCTTTACACTCCCCAGGACCAAGCAGTGGGCAAACCACCCTCTTGAGAGACTTGTGAGACTGTGGCTTTGCACTCCCCAGACCCAAACAATGGGCAAACCACCCACTTGAGAGACTTGTGAGACTGTGGCCTTGTACTCCCCAGGACCAAACATTGGGCAAACCACCCACTTGAGAGACTTGTGAGTCTGTGGCTTTGCACTCCCGAGGACCAAAGAGTGGGCATGGAGCCCCCTCGTGGAGGAATGGCGTCGTCCCTTCACCCGGCTGAGGTGCTCCCCCCCTTGAGGTGCCTGTTTTTTTCTAGACCTGATGCCCCAGCAGTGTTCTCTCCGTTTAGAGGCAGGTATCATGTGTGGACTTCGCCCATGCATTTTGGGACCACTGGTCGACGGACAATGAATGGAACACTATCCGGACTTGTGTAGTTGCTGTACATATTTGTATATACTGATCTGTTACAGACCTGTTTCCATATCTGAATTTTGGATGATTACACAATCATTTCCTTTTGTCCTTGCGTTCTTCCAGAGGGTTACGGGGTGTATATGTAATGTTGCGGCATGTGTTAATGTGTATGGTGTTGTGAGTGAGGGTGGGGGTGGAGGTGTTGCTTGTTGCGTGTGTGTGTCACTCTCTTTTTCCTCCCCCCTCCCCTGTGTGCTAGCTGCAGTACTCACTGTTGTTGTCGCCGCCGTCTTTGCTGCTCCTGGTAGAAGAGGAGGTAAACCAACATTGGTAGCACCTGTAACTCAGGCTCCATGGCGTCCTGGTTCCTCGTTGGGTGTCGAGAGGTGAGTGGTTTCCGTTCCAAGTCCTGTTTGCGCCGTGCTTTTGATGGCGTTGGTACCATCCCTGAAAAGCTGCCGGATTGGTGCCTTGTAACACACTGGGCGGTACATTGTCTTCCGCCTGTCTGTTGGCGGTTACCGCTGCGGTGTTTGTTTCTACCGCTGTGGCGGTCGGAGTGTTAAAGTGGCTCTCTGTGTTGCCGGTTTCCGCCATGGTCGTGATTCAATTTTTTTTACCGCCGGCCTGTTGACGGTATTACCGCCGCTTTAACACCGACCGCCAGGGTTGTAATGAGGGCCTAAATGTATTAATATCCATTTAAAAGACACAAGGTACATGTATTTAACTGGCTGAGCGGTCATCTGTAAAAAGAGTTTTGTGAACCTATGTGTTTTAATTTACCTAGAAAGCCATTTCTATTAAGCAGTATAACCGTGTCAGAAATGTCTAAGTCAATTTGTGGCCAAACTCCTTTCCTTAGTGTTAACCTTGTCTTTTTAAAGATATCCTGAATTTAATAAAAGTTTAGTGGGTAAATTGCAAAGATAGCTTTTTTTTTCAAAAACTGTGTTTCTGGAGGGCATGACCATCTTAATTGTGCCTTAGTTAATTAATTATGTGTTAGTAACTGTCTTTATAAGCCAATGTTCCATGTTTCTTTTCACCTGATAGCTTAGTGTCTGTGTGCAAGCTTTAAACTAAAATACCTTCTTTTTTTGGTTTGATCTGAAAAATAAGACATTGTATCTATTTTTGCACCCTTTTGTCAACATTCCCAATTATAATGGCAGGCTTATCTATGTGAACTTTGGGCCATATTTATACTTTTCGACGCACAACTGCGCCAACGCAGTTGTGCGTCAAAAAATCTAACCCCGGCTAACGCCATTCTGAAGCGCCATGCGGGCGCCGTATTTATTCAATGACGTTAGCCGGCGTTAGCCGGCGGCGCTGCCTGGTGTGCGTCAAAAAAAATTACGTACACCAGGCAGCGCCGGCGTAGGGGAATATGGAGCTTGGGCGCCAAAAAATGGGGCAAGTCAGGCTGAGGCAAAATTATCGCCTCAACCCGATTTGCGCCATTTTTTTCGACTCCCAACCCCCATTGAAATGACTCCTGTCTTAGCAAAGACAGGAGTCATGCCCCCTTGCCCAATGGCCATGCCCAGGGGACTTCTGTCCCCTGGGCATGGTCATTGGGCATAGTGGCATGTAGGGGGGCACAAATCAGGCCCCCCTATGCCACAAAAAAAAAAAAAATTAATACTTACCTGAACTTACCTTATGTTCCCTGGGATGGGTCCATCCATCCTTAGGCGTCCTCCTGGGGTGGGCAAGGGTGACAGGGGGGGGTCCCTGGGGGCATGGGAGGGCGCCTCTGGGCTCCTTCCGAGCCCACAGGTCCCTTAACGCCTGCCCTGACCAGGCGCTAAAAAACGACACAAAAGCGGCTGGACGTCATTTTTTTTGACCCGCCCACTCCCGGGCGACATTTTTGCCCGGGAGTGTAAATACGGCGCACATACCTCGGAGTCACTTTTTTAGACGGGAACGCCTACCTTGCATATCATTAACGCAAAGTAGGTGTCCACGCTAAAAAATGACGCAAACTCCATGGACTTTGGCGCTAGACGCGTCTAACGCCAAAGTATAAATATGAAGTTCCTTTTGCGTCAGAATTGCGTAAAAAAAAACGACGCAATTCCGGCGCAAACAGAATATAAATATGCCCCTTTGTACTCAGAGATTCTTCTAAAGTCATCTGCATTTGTATTAAAACATGTATCTACACTGGATATTCCAGATTTGACAATGACAGTGCCTTCTGCATAGAGTGAAATCCATGTCTAGCTATTCCATGTCTAGCTATTTCCAATAGTGCAAGAGTTTGATGTAATTTCTCAGTCTAAAGAAAATTGATATCATGATGTAAATAAAAAAGAGTGAGTGAGGGGGAATCGTTGTGTTCATCTACTCAGGATTGCCTAATATCTTCCTATATATGATAACGTAAATGTGGGCTACACTTTGACTGACTTCAATGATCCTAAAAAGGGCTGTTGCAAAGCAAACCCGACTTTTCAGAGGTAGTGCCAACTCAAATGTATTTTCATCATCTTACACTTTCGAAGAGAGAGGAAGCAGGAGACCTCCACTCAATGCTTGGAGTGACGTAGATTGCTAAAACGCTGGTTGTGCGTGTCTACTTGTTCTACAGGACTCCAGGTTACGAGGATGAATTAAATTTCCTCACGTTGACCACAATACATCACAACAGGAGACTAGTGGATTAACGTTAGAGCAAGAGGAACATTCTGAAAATAAACCACTAAAACTCTTGCTACCTTCATTACCTGTTCAATCACCCATAAAAGAGCAACTTTCTTCTAAGGAGCTATAGGAAATAATCAGTAACTGACGATACATTCAGAATTTCAAGCTGAACATTTTCCAAACCCTCTGTTACCCAACAGTATTCTGACTAAGAGACTGAAGGTTCTGTTGGAGAATACTGTCGTAGTTGGACTCTCACTCCTAGGCAAGTCTGCTGGTTTAGGGATGACAACACTTTTGTTTGCAGGCGACTAGGCCAATCCTACAACAAGTCGCAACTATTGGCCCAACCTTCCCGGGTCACAAGCAGTATCTCACCAAAAACCCAAAAAGTAAAAGGTGATTTCTGGCAGCCTTACGCATGGACTCTAGAGTGCAACATCTCAGGGGAGTCGTGGTGGAGTAGAAGTCACCCTTTTCTCACGTTAGTAATAAGTCTCAATGACACACAGGCAATGAATGAGATGCAGGAAAGTTTTCAATAGGTTAATTAAAAAGCCTGCAATCTACTGTAAAATGCATGAGCTGCAATGATTAGGACAATGAACAATGCAAGAAGCAGAATTGGAAAGGTGGGTCGTGAATTTAGAGACCCCCACCATCTTGCAATAAACAGAAAATATAAAATTTCCCTAAAACCCAAGCATGGAGGACATAATCTATAACCTAATGAGAGCTAGGTGTGTTAAACCGAATCAAGTACCATGTCCATGAGAAACGCCTCCCAACCCTTGTTACCTTGGAATGAAGTCAAGGTCAGACTTCGTGGTGATACAAAGACTGAATCTACATCAAGGCGACGTGCAGTTGATGGCATCGATAGCATCTGGTAGGAATCCCTCTGATAACATAGTCTGTATGAGATGTATTTAAACAGATCTTGTAGGATCCCTGACACAGGTATGTTCCCAAAACAATAGATAAGGGTCAGACTTGTGGTGGCAATTATGTAAACAATTCCCTCTAAAAGTACATTATGTTCCTGTCACACATGATGTATGGAAAGGGGCATGATGTGAATACCTAGGTGCATCACTTGACTATGACACCGATAGTGAGGCCTTAACAGAGTGGCACTGATAATGTAAAATCAAAACATATCTCTAATTATAAACATGAGGAGGAGGTGCATGGCTGGAGGCGGAGGAGCAGTGGCACCGGAGCAGGAGGGAACTGCAACCCATATGGCCCTGGAGGGTGACTGTACGAAGTCTGAAGGCACCAGTGGGACAGAGGGAGAGGGGAGCTCCACGACGGGGACAGGAGGGGATACCAGTGACAGCGACTCCTCCTCTGATGGAAGCTCCCTGGCGGTGGCGGACACCTCTGTGCCCACCCCAACAACAGGTACAGCTGCCACCCCCCCACAAGCACCGCCCTCCCAGCACCCCCTCACCGTGTTTCCCGTGCCCACTCACCCAGAAGGGTGGGCATCTCCTTCGCCCCAGGCACCTCAGGCCCTGCCCCAGTCAGACCTCAGTGAGGAGGCTATTGACCTCCTGAGATCCCTCACTGTTGGGCAATCAACCATTTTGAATGCCATCCAGGGTGTCGAGAGGCATTTGCAGCAAACAAATGCATACCTGGAGGGCATTCATTCTGGCGTGGCAGCCCAGCAGAGAGCATTTCAGGCTCTGGCCTCAGCACTGATGGCAGCCATTGTCCCGGTGTCCAGCCTCCCCCTCCAACTTCCACTACCCAGACCCAATCTCCCCTGACTCAGCCTATCCCAAGCACACCATCAGACCAGCATGCACACTCATCAACACACAACACATAGCAAACATAAGCACCACACATCCCACAGGCACTCACACAAGCACCATCCCCATGCAGACACGCCAATATCTACTGCCTCACTGTGTTCCCCTCCTCCACGTCCTCCTCCTCCCTCCCAGTCTCATCTCCACTCACACCTGCATGCACTACATCCTCAGCCACTACCACCATCACTACCACGCCCATCACCACACACCGCTCACGTGCAATCACCACCTCCACTACCATTCACACATCCCCTGTGTCCTCTCCCAGTGTGTCTGTGAGCCCTCCTCCCAAAGTACACAAACGCCGGCACACACCCACTCAACAGCCATCCACCTCACAACAGCCTCCAGCCCATGCACCCTCACCCAAATTCAGCAGACGTACACCTCCTACAACCACTACCTCTTCCTCCACTCCCAAACCCCCTCCATCTTCCTGTCCCAGTGTGTCTAAAAAACATTTCCTCGCTAACTTTGACCTCTTCCCTACACCTCACCCTTGTCCTTCCCCTAGGGCCAGGATGTCCAGATCCCAGCCCAGCACCTCAGCCACGAAATCATCCAGCACTGTGGTCCCTGCAAGTCCTGTAACATCGTGGGCCAACCCATCAGGGCTGCCAGTGTGCCACCTAATGAGGCCAAGGATCACCCTATTCCGCCACCTGCCCAGGTGAAGAAGGGGAAAACAGGCCGTAAGGACACGCAGCACCAACCAAGCAGCAAGGCCTCCTCCAAGACAAAAGAGGACAGTGCAAAGGTCCGAGCAGCAAATTCCAAGGTGGGGAAGGGACACAAGGCTAAAGGGAAGTCAGCTCAGGGCACGGAGCCCCAGGGTGAGGGACTGGTGACACCCCTTCTGCAGGACAGAACAGCAACCTGTACTATGGTGGACACCGCCGCAATCACCGCCACCTGCACTGCCACCTGCACGGCTACCTGCACGTCTGCTGCCTCTGATCCAGTCCCCAGCATCATCCCCAGTGGGCAGCCGTCCGAGGGTGCAGGAGACGGCCTGGTGTCTCCCTCCACAGGTGCTGACACATGCACCACCGCCAGCATGTCCGCCGCTGACACTGGCGCAACCACCGCCACCTGCCCCGCGATATACTTAGACTGTGCCACCACAGCCGCCATGGACATTATCCCCAGTGGGCAGTCATCCGAGGCTGCAGGAGACGTCTGGGACCCTGCACAGCGTACATGAGGCACCACAACCAGCACTGGCAGGACCTGCAGTTGGCAGGTTGAGTCGCCGCATGGTGGAGTGTGTCTCTGCCTCCATGGAGTATCATGCTACCTGTTCCCAGGAAATCTTGTGGCTCTGACACCCAGGTGAGGAAATGGGAACTGCCACACACCATGAGAAGCACACTGGGCACTAAGCCCCCTCCAGAACCAGTAAGAAAAGCATCCACTCACCCAGTCCTTGGCAGGATGAAGCACTCTGGGCACTAAGCCCCCTCCAGAACCAGTGGAGAAAAGCATCCAGTCACCCAGTCCTTGGCAGGATGAAGCACTCTGGGCACAAAGCCCCCTCCAGAACCATTGGAGAAAAGCATCCACTCACCCAGTCCTTGGCAGGATGAAGCACTCTGGGCACAAAGCCCCCTCCAGAACCAGTGGAGAAAAGCATCCACTCACCCAGTCCTTGGCAGGATGAAGCACTCTGGGCACTAAGCCCCCTCCAGAACCAGTGGAGAAAAGGATCCACTAGAGAGACTGTGGCTTTACACTCCCCAGGACCAAGCAGTGGGCAAACCACCCTCTTGAGAGACTTGTGAGACTGTGGCTTTGCACTCCCCAGACCCAAACAATGGGCAAACCACCCACTTGAGAGACTTGTGAGACTGTGGCCTTGTACTCCCCAGGACCAAACATTGGGCAAACCACCCACTTGAGAGACTTGTGAGTCTGTGGCTTTGCACTCCCGAGGACCAAAGAGTGGGCATGGAGCCCCCTCGTGGAGTAATGGCGTCGTCCCTTCACCCGGCTGAGGTGCTCCCCCCCTTGAGGTGCCTGTTTTTTTCTAGACCTGATGCCCCAGCAGTGTTCTCTCCGTTTAGAGGCAGGTATCATGTGTGGACTTCGCCCATGCATTTTGGGACCACTGGTCGACGGACAATGAATGGAACACTATCCGGACTTGTGTAGTTGCTGTACATATTTGTATATACTGATCTGTTACAGACCTGTTTCCATATCTGAATTTTGGATGATTACACAATCATTTCCTTTTGTCCTTGCGTTCTTCCAGAGGGTTACGGGGTGTATATGTAATGTTGCGGCATGTGTTAATGTGTATGGTGTTGTGAGTGAGGGTGGGGGTGGAGGTGTTGCTTGTTGCGTGTGTGTGTCACTCTCTTTTTCCTCCCCCCTCCCCTGTGTGCTAGGTGCAGTACTCACTGTTGTTGTCGCCGCCGTCTTTGCTGCTCCTGGTAGAAGAGGAGGTAAACCAACATTGGTAGCACCTGTAACTCAGGCTCCATGGCGTCCTGGTTCCTCGTTGGGTGTCGAGAGGTGAGTGGTTTCTGTTCCAAGTCCTGTTTGCGCCGTGCTTTTGATGGCGTTGGTACCATCCCTGAAAAGCTGCCGGATTGGTGCCTTGTAACACACTGGGCGGTACATTGTCTTCCGCCTGTCTGTTGGCGGTTACCGCTGCGGTGTTTGTTTCTACCGCTGTGGCGGTCGGAGTGTTAAAGTGGCTCTCTGTGTTGCCGGTTTCCGCCATGGTCGTGATTCAATTTTTTTTACCGCCGGCCTGTTGACGGTATTACCGCCGCTTTAACACCGACCGCCAGGGTTGTAATGAGGGCCTAAATGTATTAATATCCATTTAAAAGACACAGGGTACATGTATTTAACTGGCTGAGCGGTCATCTGTAAAAAGAGTTTTGTGAACCTATGTGTTTTAATTTACCTAGAAAGCCATTTCTATTAAGCAGTATAACCGTGTCAGAAATGTCTAAGTCAATTTGTGGCCAAACTCCTTTCCTTAGTGTTAACCTTGTCTTTTTAAAGATATCCTGAATTTAATAAAAGTTTAGTGGGTAAATTGCAAAGATAGCTTTTTTTTTCAAAAACTGTGTTTCTGGAGGGCATGACCATCTTAATTGTGCCTTAGTTAATTAATTATGTGTTAGTAACTGTCTTTATAAGCCAATGTTCCATGTTTCTTTTCACCTGATAGCTTAGTGTCTGTGTGCAAGCTTTAAACTAAAATACCTTCTTTTTTTGGTTTGATCTGAAAAATAAGACATTGTATCTATTTTTGCACCCTTTTGTCAACATTCCCAATTATAATGGCAGGCTTATCTATGTGAACTTTGGGCCATATTTATACTTTTCGACGCACAACTGCGCCAACGCAGTTGTGCGTCAAAAAATCTAACCCCGGCTAACGCCATTCTGAAGCGCCATGCGGGCGCCGTATTTATTCAATGACGTTCGCCGGCGTTAGCCGGCGGCGCTGCCTGGTGTGCGTCAAAAAAAATTACGTACACCAGGCAGCGCCGGCGTAGGGGAATATGGAGCTTGGGCGCCAAAAAATGGGGCAAGTCAGGCTGAGGCAAAATTATCGCCTCAACCCGATTTGCGCCATTTTTTTCGACTCCCAACCCCCATTGAAATGACTCCTGTCTTAGCAAAGACAGGAGTCATGCCCCCTTGCCCAATGGCCATGCCCAGGGGACTTCTGTCCCCTGGGCATGGTCATTGGGCATAGTGGCATGTAGGGGGGCACAAATCAGGCCCCCCTATGCCACAAAAAAAAAAAACATTAATACTTACCTGAACTTACCTTATGTTCCCTGGGATGGGTCCCTCCATCCTTAGGCGTCCTCCTGGGGTGGGCAAGGGTGACAGGAGGGGGTCCCTGGGGGCATGGGAGGGCGCCTCTGGGCTCCTTCCGAGCCCACAGGTCCCTTAACGCCTGCCCTGACCAGGCGCTAAAAAACGACACAAAAGCGGCTGGACGTCATTTTTTTTGACCCGCCCACTCCCGGGCGACATTTTTGCCCGGGAGTGTAAATACGGCGCACATACCTCGGAGTCACTTTTTTAGACGGGAACGCCTACCTTGCATATCATTAACGCAAAGTAGGTGTCCACGCTAAAAAATGACGCAAACTCCATGGACTTTGGCGCTAGACGCGTCTAACGCCAAAGTATAAATATGGAGTTCGTTTTGCGTCAGAATTGCGTCAAAAAAAACGACGCAATTCCGGCGCAAACAGAGTATAAATATGCCCCTTTGTACTCAGAGATTCTTCTAAAGTCATCTGCATTTGTATTAAAACATGTATCTACACTGGATATTCCAGATTTGACAATGACAGTGCCTTCTGCATAGAGTGAAATCCATGTCTAGCTATTCCATGTCTAGCTATTTCCAATAGTGCAAGAGTTTGATGTAATTTCTCAGTCTAAAGAAAATTGATATCATGATGTAAATAAAAAAGAGTGAGTGAGGGGGAATCGTTGTGTTCATCTACTCAGGATTGCCTAATATCTTCCTATATATGATAACGTAAATGTGGGCTACACTTTGACTGACTTCAATGATCCTAAAAAGGGCTGTTGCAAAGCAAACCCGACTTTTCAGAGGTAGTGCCAACTCAAATGTATTTTCATCATCTTACACTTTCGAAGAGAGAGGAAGCAGGAGACCTCCACTCAATGCTTGGAGTGACGTAGATTGCTAAAACGCTGGTTGTGCGTGTCTACTTGTTCTACAGGACTCCAGGTTACGAGGATGAATTAAATTTCCTCACGTTGACCACAATACATCACAACAGGAGACTAGTGGATTAACGTTAGAGCAAGAGGAACATTCTGAAAATAAACCACTAAAACTCTTGCTACCTTCATTACCTGTTCAATCACCCATAAAAGAGCAACTTTCTTCTAAGGAGCTATAGGAAATAATCAGTAACTGACGATACATTCAGAATTTCAAGCTGAACATTTTCCAAACCCTCTGTTACCCAACAGTATTCTGACTAAGAGACTGAAGGTTCTGTTGGAGAATACTGTCGTAGTTGGACTCTCACTCCTAGGCAAGTCTGCTGGTTTAGGGATGACAACACTTTTGTTTGCAGGCGACTAGGCCAATCCTACAACAAGTCGCAACTATTGGCCCAACCTTCCCGGGTCACAAGCAGTATCTCACCAAAAACCCAAAAAGTAAAAGGTGATTTCTGGCAGCCTTTCGCATGGACTCTAGAGTGCAACATCTCAGGGGAGTCGTGATGGAGTAGAAGTCACCCTTTTCTCACGTTAGTAATATGTCTCAATGACACACAGGCAATGAATGAGATGCAGGAAAGTTTTCAATAGGTTAATTAAAAAGCCTGCAATCTACTGTAAAATGCATGAGCTGCAATGATTAGGACAATGAACAATGCAAGAAGCAGAATTGGAAAGGTGGGTCGTGAATTTAGAGACCCCCACCATCTTGCAATAAACAGAAAATATAAAATTTCCCTAAAACCCAAGCATGGAGGACATAATCTATAACCTAATGAGAGCTAGGTGTGTTAAACCGAATCAAGTACCATGTCCATGAGAAACGCCTCCCAACCCTTGTTACCTTGGAATGAAGTCAAGGTCAGACTTCGTGGTGATACAAAGACTGAATCTACATCAAGGCGACGTGCAGTTGATGGCATCGATAGCATCTGGTAGGAATCCCTCTGATAACATAGTCTGTATGAGATGTATTTATACAGATCTTGTAGGATCCCTGACACAGGTATGTTCCCAAAACAATAGATAAGGGTCAGACTTGTGGTGGCAATTATGTAAACAATTCCCTCTAAAAGTACATTATGTTCCTGTCACACATGATGTATGGAAAGGGGCATGATGTGAATACCTAGGTGCATCACTTGACTATGACACCGATAGTGAGGCCTTAACAGAGTGGCACTGATAATGTAAAATCAAAACATATCTCTAATTATAAACATGAGGAGGAGGTGCATGGCTGGAGGCGGAGGAGCAGTGGCACCGGAGCAGGAGGGAACTGCAACCCATATGGCCCTGGAGGGTGACTGTACGAAGTCTGAAGGCACCAGTGGGACAGAGGGAGAGGGGAGCTCCACGACGGGGACAGGAGGGGATACCAGTGACAGCGACTCCTCCTCTGATGGAAGCTCCCTAGCGGTGGCGGACACCTCTGTGCCCACCCCAACAACAGGTACAGCTGCCACCCCCCCACAAGCACCGCCCTCCCAGCACCCCCTCACTGTGTTTCCCGTGCCCGCTCACCCAGAAGGGTGGGCATCTCCTTCGCCCCAGGCACCTCAGGCCTTGCCCCAGTCAGACCTCAGTGAGGAGGCTATTGACCTCCTGAGATCCCTCACTGTTGGGCAATCAACCATTTTGAATGCCATCCAGGGTGTCGAGAGGCATTTGCAGCAAACAAATGCATACCTGGAGGGCATTCATTCTGGCGTGGCAGCCCAGCAGAGAGCATTTCAGGCTCTGGCCTCAGCACTGATGGCAGCCATTGTCCCCGTGTCCAGCCTCCCCCTCCAACTTCCACTACCCAGACCCAATCTCCCCTGACTCAGCCTATCCCAAGCACACCATCAGACCAGCATGCACACTCATCAACACACAACACATAGCAAACATAAGCACCACACATCCCACAGGCACTCACACAAGCACCATCCCCATGCAGACACGCCAATATCTACTGCCTCACTGTGTTCCCCTCCTCCACGTCCTCCTCCTCCCTCCCAGTCTCATCTCCACTCACACCTGCATGCACTACATCCTCAGCCACTACCACCATCACTACCACGCCCATCACCACACACCGCTCACGTGCAATCACCACCTCCACTACCATTCACACATCCCCTGTGTCCTCTCCCAGTGTGTCTGTGAGCCCTCCTCCCAAAGTACACAAACGCCGGCACACACCCACTCAACAGCCATCCACCTCACAACAGCCTCCAGCCCATGCACCCTCACCCAAATTCAGCAGACGTACACCTCCTACAACCACTACCTCTTCCTCCACTCCCAAACCCCCTCCATCTTCCTGTCCCAGTGTGTCTAAAAAAACATTTCCTCGCTAACTTTGACCTCTTCCCTACACCTCACCCTTGTCCTTCCCCTAGGGCCAGGATGTCCAGATCCCAGCCCAGCACCTCAGCCACGAAATCATCCAGCACTGTGGTCCCTGCAAGTCCTGTAACATCGTGGGCCAACCCATCAGGGCTGCCAGTGTGCCACCTAATGAGGCCAAGGATCACCCTATTCCGCCACCTGCCCAGGTGAAGAAGGGGAAAACAGGCCGTAAGGACACGCAGCACCAACCAAGCAGCAAGGCCTCCTCCAAGACAAAAGAGGACAGTGCAAAGGTCCCAGCAGCAAATTCCAAGGTGGGGAAGGGACACAAGGCTAAAGGGAAGTCAGCTCAGGGCACGGAGCCCCAGGGTGAGGGACTGGTGACACCCCTTCTGCAGGACAGAACAGCAACCTGTACTATGGTGGACACCACGCAATCACCGCCACCTGCACTGCCACATGCACGGCTACCTGCACGTCTGCTGCCTCTGATCCAGTCCCCAGCATCATCCCCAGTGGGCAGCCGTCCGAGGGTGCAGGAGACGGCCTGGTGTCTCCCTCCACAGGTGCTGACACATGCACCACCGCCAGCATGTCCGCCGCTGACACTGGCGCAACCACCGCCACCTGCCCCGCGATATACTTATACTGTGCCACCACAGCCGACATGGACATTATCCCCAGTGGGCAGTCATCCGAGGCTGCAGGAGACGTCTGGGACCCTGCACAGCGTACATGAGGCACCACAACCAGCACTGGCAGGACCTGCAGTTGGCAGGTTGAGTCGCCGCATGGTGGAGTGTGTCTCTGCCTCCATGGAGTATCATGCTACCTGTTCCCAGGAAATCTTGTGGCTCTGACACCCAGGTGAGGAAATGGGAACTGCCACACACCATGTGAAGCACACTGGGCACTAAGCCCCCTCCAGAACCAGTAAGAAAAGCACCCACTCACCCAGTCCTTGGCAGGATGAAGCACTCTGGGCACTAAGCCCCCTCCAGAACCAGTGGAGAAAAGCATCCACTCACCCAGTCCTTGGCAGGATGAAGCACTCTGGGCACAAAGCCCCCTCCAGAACCATTGGAGAAAAGCATCCACTCACCCAGTCCTTGGCAGGATGAAGCACTCTGGGCACAAAGCCCCCTCCAGAACCAGTGGAGAAAAGCATCCACTCACCCAGTCCTTGGCAGGATGAAGCACTCTGGGCACTAAGCCCCCTCCAGAACCAGTAGAGAAAAGGATCCACTAGAGAGACTGTGGCTTTACACTCCCCAGGACCAAGCAGTGGGCAAACCACCCTCTTGAGAGACTTGTGAGACTGTGGCTTTGCACTCCCCAGACCCAAACAATGGGCAAACCACCCACTTGAGAGACTTGTGAGACTGTGGCCTTGTACTCCCCAGGACCAAACATTGGGCAAACCACCCACTTGAGAGACTTGTGAGTCTGTGGCTTTGCACTCCCGAGGACCAAAGAGTGGGCATGGAGCCCCCTCGTGGAGGAATGGCGTCGTCCCTTCACCCGGCTGAGGTGCTCCCCCCCTTGAGGTGCCTGTTTTTTTCTAGACCTGATGCCCCAGCAGTGTTCTCTCCGTTTAGAGGCAGGTATCATGTGTGGACTTCGCCCATGCATTTTGGGACCACTGGTCGACGGACAATGAATGGAACACTATCCGGACTTGTGTAGTTGCTGTACATATTTGTATATACTGATCTGTTACAGACCTGTTTCCATATCTGAATTTTGGATGATTACACAATCATTTCCTTTTGTCCTTGCGTTCTTCCAGAGGGTTACGGGGTGTATATGTAATGTTGCGGCATGTGTTAATGTGTATGGTGTTGTGAGTGAGGGTGGGGGTGGAGGTGTTGCTTGTTGCATGTGTGTGTCACTCTCTTTTTCCTCCCCCCTCCCCTGTGTGCTAGGTGCAGTACTCACTGTTGTTGTCGCCGCCGTCTTTGCTGCTCCTGGTAGAAGAGGAGGTAAACCAACATTGGTAGCACCTGTAACTCAGGCTCCATGGCGTCCTGGTTCCTCGTTGGGTGTCGAGAGGTGAGTGGTTTCCGTTCCAAGTCCTGTTTGCGCCGTGCTTTTGATGGCGTTGGTACCATCCCTGAAAAGCTGCCGGATTGGTGCCTTGTAACACACTGGGCGGTACATTGTCTTCCGCCTGTCTGTTGGCGGTTACCGCTGCGGTGTTTGTTTCTACCGCTGTGGCGGTCGGAGTGTTAAAGTGGCTCTCTGTGTTGCCGGTTTCCGCCATGGTCGTGATTCAATTTTTTTTACCGCCGGCCTGTTGACGGTATTACCGCCGCTTTAACACCGACCGCCAGGGTTGTAATGAGGGCCTAAATGTATTAATATCCATTTAAAAGACACAAGGTACATGTATTTAACTGGCTGAGCGGTCATCTGTAAAAAGAGTTTTGTGAACCTATGTGTTTTAATTTACCTAGAAAGCCATTTCTATTAAGCAGTATAACCGTGTCAGAAATGTCTAAGTCAATTTGTGGCCAAACTCCTTTCCTTAGTGTTAACCTTGTCTTTTTAAAGATATCCTGAATTTAATAAAAGTTTAGTGGGTAAATTGCAAAGATAGCTTTTTTTTTCAAAAACTGTGTTTCTGGAGGGCATGACCATCTTAATTGTGCCTTAGTTAATTAATTATGTGTTAGTAACTGTCTTTATAAGCCAATGTTCCATGTTTCTTTTCACCTGATAGCTTAGTGTCTGTGTGCAAGCTTTAAACTAAAATACCTTCTTTTTTTGGTTTGATCTGAAAAATAAGACATTGTATCTATTTTTGCACCCTTTTGTCAACATTCCCAATTATAATGGCAGGCTTATCTATGTGAACTTTGGGCCATATTTATACTTTTCGACGCACAACTGCGCCAACGCAGTTGTGCGTCAAAAAATCTAACCCCGGCTAACGCCATTCTGAAGCGCCATGCGGGCGCCGTATTTATTCAATGACGTTAGCCGGCGTTAGCCGGCGGCGCTGCCTGGTGTGCGTCAAAAAAAATTACGTACACCAGGCAGCGCCGGCGTAGGGGAATATGGAGCTTGGGCGCCAAAAAATGGGGCAAGTCAGGCTGAGGCAAAATTATCGCCTCAACCCGATTTGCGCCATTTTTTTCGACTCCCAACCCCCATTGAAATGACTCCTGTCTTAGCAAAGACAGGAGTCATGCCCCCTTGCCCAATGGCCATGCCCAGGGGACTTCTGTCCCCTGGGCATGGTCATTGGGCATAGTGGCATGTAGGGGGGCACAAATCAGGCCCCCCTATGCCACAAAAAAAAAAAAAATTAATACTTACCTGAACTTACCTTATGTTCCCTGGGATGGGTCCCTCCATCCTTAGGCGTCCTCCTGGGGTGGGCAAGGGTGACAGGGGGGGGTCCCTGGGGGCATGGGAGGGCGCCTCTGGGCTCCTTCCGAGCCCACAGGTCCCTTAACGCCTGCCCTGACCAGGCGCTAAAAAACGACACAAAAGCGGCTGGACGTCATTTTTTTTGACCCGCCCACTCCCGGGCGACATTTTTGCCCGGGAGTGTAAATACGGCGCACATACCTCGGAGTCACTTTTTTAGACGGGAACGCCTACCTTGCATATCATTAACGCAAAGTAGGTGTCCACGCTAAAAAATGACGCAAACTCCATGGACTTTGGCGCTAGACGCGTCTAACGCCAAAGTATAAATATGAAGTTCGTTTTGCGTCAGAATTGCGTCAAAAAAAACGACGCAATTCCGGCGCAAACAGAATATAAATATGCCCCTTTGTACTCAGAGATTCTTCTAAAGTCATCTGCATTTGTATTAAAACATGTATCTACACTGGATATTCCAGATTTGACAATGACAGTGCCTTCTGCATAGAGTGAAATCCATGTCTAGCTATTCCATGTCTAGCTATTTCCAATAGTGCAAGAGTTTGATGTAATTTCTCAGTCTAAAGAAAATTGATATCATGATGTAAATAAAAAAGAGTGAGTGAGGGGGAATCGTTGTGTTCATCTACTCAGGATTGCCTAATATCTTCCTATATATGATAACGTAAATGTGGGCTACACTTTGACTGACTTCAATGATCCTAAAAAGGGCTGTTGCAAAGCAAACCCGACTTTTCAGAGGTAGTGCCAACTCAAATGTATTTTCATCATCTTACACTTTCGAAGAGAGAGGAAGCAGGAGACCTCCACTCAATGCTTGGAGTGACGTAGATTGCTAAAACGCTGGTTGTGCGTGTCTACTTGTTCTACAGGACTCCAGGTTACGAGGATGAATTAAATTTCCTCACGTTGACCACAATACATCACAACAGGAGACTAGTGGATTAACGTTAGAGCAAGAGGAACATTCTGAAAATAAACCACTAAAACTCTTGCTACCTTCATTACCTGTTCAATCACCCATAAAAGAGCAACTTTCTTCTAAGGAGCTATAGGAAATAATCAGTAACTGACGATACATTCAGAATTTCAAGCTGAACATTTTCCAAACCCTCTGTTACCCAACAGTATTCTGACTAAGAGACTGAAGGTTCTGTTGGAGAATACTGTCGTAGTTGGACTCTCACTCCTAGGCAAGTCTGCTGGTTTAGGGATGACAACACTTTTGTTTGCAGGCGACTAGGCCAATCCTACAACAAGTCGCAACTATTGGCCCAACCTTCCCGGGTCACAAGCAGTATCTCACCAAAAACCCAAAAAGTAAAAGGTGATTTCTGGCAGCCTTACGCATGGACTCTAGAGTGCAACATCTCAGGGGAGTCGTGGTGGAGTAGAAGTCACCCTTTTCTCACGTTAGTAATAAGTCTCAATGACACACAGGCAATGAATGAGATGCAGGAAAGTTTTCAATAGGTTAATTAAAAAGCCTGCAATCTACTGTAAAATGCATGAGCTGCAATGATTAGGACAATGAACAATGCAAGAAGCAGAATTGGAAAGGTGGGTCGTGAATTTAGAGACCCCCACCATCTTGCAATAAACAGAAAATTTAAAATGTCCCTAAAACCCAAGCATGGAGGACATAATCTATAACCTAATGAGAGCTAGGTGTGTTAAACCGAATCAAGTACCATGTCCATGAGAAACGCCTCCCAACCCTTGTTACCTTGGAATGAAGTCAAGGTCAGACTTCGTGGTGATACAAAGACTGAATCTACATCAAGGCGACGTGCAGTTGATGGCATCGATAGCATCTGGTAGGAATCCCTCTGATAACATAGTCTGTATGAGATGTATTTATACAGATCTTGTAGGATCCCTGACACAGGTATGTTCCCAAAACAATAGATAAGGGTCAGACTTGTGGTGGCAATTATGTAAACAATTCCCTCTAAAAGTACATTATGTTCCTGTCACACATGATGTATGGAAAGGGGCATGATGTGAATACCTAGGTGCATCACTTGACTATGACACCGATAGTGAGGCCTTAACAGAGTGGCACTGATAATGTAAAATCAAAACATATCTCTAATTATAAACATGAGGAGGAGGTGCATGGCTGGAGGCGGAGGAGCAGTGGCACCGGAGCAGGAGGGAACTGCAACCCATATGGCCCTGGAGGGTGACTGTACGAAGTCTGAAGGCACCAGTGGGACAGAGGGAGAGGGGAGCTCCACGACGGGGACAGGAGGGGATACCAGTGACAGCGACTCCTCCTCTGATGGAAGCTCCCTAGCGGTGGCGGACACCTCTGTGCCCACCCCAACAACAGGTACAGCTGCCACCCCCCCACAAGCACCGCCCTCCCAGCACCCCCTCACCGTGTTTCCCGTGCCCGCTCACCCAGAAGGGTGGGCATCTCCTTCGCCCCAGGCACCTCAGGCCCTGCCCCAGTCAGACCTCAGTGAGGAGGCTATTGACCTCCTGAGATCCCTCACTGTTGGGCAATCAACCATTTTGAATGCCATCCAGGGTGTCGAGAGGCATTTGCAGCAAACAAATGCATACCTGGAGGGCATTCATTCTGGCGTGGCAGCCCAGCAGAGAGCATTTCAGGCTCTGGCCTCAGCACTGATGGCAGCCATTGTCCCCGTGTCCAGCCTCCCCCTCCAACTTCCACTACCCAGACCCAATCTCCCCTGACTCAGCCTATCCCAAGCACACCATCAGACCAGCATGCACACTCATCAACACACAACACATAGCAAACATAAGCACCACACATCCCACAGGCACTCACACAAGCACCATCCCCATGCAGACACGCCAATATCTACTGCCTCACTGTGTTCCCCTCCTCCACGTCCTCCTCCTCCCTCCCAGTCTCATCTCCACTCACACCTGCATGCACTACATCCTCAGCCACTACCACCATCACTACCACGCCCATCACCACACACCGCTCACGTGCAATCACCACCTCCACTACCATTCACACATCCCCTGTGTCCTCTCCCAGTGTGTCTGTGAGCCCTCCTCCCAAAGTACACAAACGCCGGCACACACCCACTCAACAGCCATCCACCTCACAACAGCCTCCAGCCCATGCACCCTCACCCAAATTCAGCAGACGTACACCTCCTACAACCACTACCTCTTCCTCCACTCCCAAACCCCCTCCATCTTCCTGTCCCAGTGTGTCTAAAAAACATTTCCTCGCTAACTTTGACCTCTTCCCTACACCTCACCCTTGTCCTTCCCCTAGGGCCAGGATGTCCAGATCCCAGCCCAGCACCTCAGCCACGAAATCATGCAGCACTGTGGTCCCTGCAAGTCCTGTAACATCGTGGGCCAACCCATCAGGGCTGCCAGTGTGCCACCTAATGAGGCCAAGGATCACCCTATTCCGCCACCTGCCCAGGTGAAGAAGGGGAAAACAGGCCGTAAGGACACGCAGCACCAACCAAGCAGCAAGGCCTCCTCCAAGACAAAAGAGGACAGTGCAAAGGTCCCAGCAGCAAATTCCAAGGTGGGGAAGGGACACAAGGCTAAAGGGAAGTCAGCTCAGGGCACGGAGCCCCAGGGTGAGGGACTGGTGACACCCCTTCTGCAGGACAGAACAGCAACCTGTACTATGGTGGACACCGCCGCAATCACCGCCACCTGCACTGCCACCTGCACGGCTACCTGCACGTCTGCTGCCTCTGATCCAGTCCCCAGCATCATCCCCAGTGGGCAGCCGTCCGAGGGTGCAGGAGACGGCCTGGTGTCTCCCTCCACAGGTGCTGACAGATGCACCACCGCCAGCATGTCCGCCGCTGACACTGGCGCAACCACCGCCACCTGCCCCGCGATATACTTAGACTGTGCCACCACAGCCGACATGGACATTATCCCCAGTGGGCAGTCATCCGAGGCTGCAGGAGACGTCTGGGACCCTGCACAGCGTACATGAGGCACCACAACCAGCACTGGCAGGACCTGCAGTTGGCAGGTTGAGTCGCCGCATGGTGGAGTGTGTCTCTGCCTCCATGGAGTATCATGCTACCTGTTCCCAGGAAATCTTGTGGCTTTGACACCCAGGTGAGGAAATGGGAACTGCCACACACCATGTGAAGCACACTGGGCACTAAGCCCCCTCCAGAACCAGTAAGAAAAGCATCCACTCACCCAGTCCTTGGCAGGATGAAGCACTCTGGGCACTAAGCCCCCTCCAGAACCAGTGGAGAAAAGCATCCCCTCACCCAGTCCTTGGCAGGATGAAGCACTCTGGGCACAAAGCCCCCTCCAGAACCATTGGAGAAAAGCATCCACTCACCCAGTCCTTGGCAGGATGAAGCACTCTGGGCACAAAGCCCCCTCCAGAACCAGTGGAGAAAAGCATCCACTCACCCAGTCCTTGGCAGGATGAAGCACTCTGGGCACTAAGCCCCCTCCAGAACCAGTGGAGAAAAGGATCCACTAGAGAGACTGTGGCTTTATACTCCCCAGGACCAAGCAGTGGGCAAACCACCCTCTTGAGAGACTTGTGAGACTGTGGCTTTGCACTCCCCAGACCCAAACAATGGGCAAACCACCCACTTGAGAGACTTGTGAGACTGAGGCCTTGTACTCCCCAGGACCAAACATTGGGCAAACCACCCACTTGAGAGACTTGTGAGTCTGTGGCTTTGCACTCCCGAGGACCAAAGAGTGGGCATGGAGCCACCTCGTGGAGGAATGGCGTCGTCCCTTCACCCGGCTGAGGTGCTCCCCCCCTTGAGGTGCCTGTTTTTTTCTAGACCTGATGCCCCAGCAGTGTTCTCTCCGTTTAGAGGCAGGTATCATGTGTGGACTTCGCCCATGCATTTTGGGACCACTGGTCGACGGACAATGAATGGAACACTATCCGGACTTTTGTAGTTGCTGTACATATTTGTATATACTGATCTGTTACAGACCTGTTTCCATATCTGAATTTTGGATGATTACACAATCATTTCCTTTTGTCCTTGCGTTCTTCCAGAGGGTTACGGGGTGTATATGTAATGTTGCGGCATGTGTTAATGTGTATGGTGTTGTGAGTGAGGGTGGGGGTGGAGGTGTTGCTTGTTGCGTGTGTGTGTCACTCTCTTTTTCCTCCCCCCTCCCCTGTGTGCTAGGTGCAGTACTCACTGTTGTTGTCGCCGCCGTCTTTGCTGCTCCTGGTAGAAGAGGAGGTAAACCAACATTGGTAGCACCTGTAACTCAGGCTCCATGGCGTCCTGGTTCCTCGTTGGGTGTCGAGAGGTGAGTGGTTTCCGTTCCAAGTCCTGTTTGCGCCGTGCTTTTGATGGCGTTGGTACCATCCCTGAAAAGCTGCCGGATTGGTGCCTTGTAACACACTGGGCGGTACATTGTCTTCCGCCTGTCTGTTGGCGGTTACCGCTGCGGTGTTTGTTTCTACCGCTGTGGCGGTCGGAGTGTTAAAGTGGCTCTCTGTGTTGCCGGTTTCCGCCATGGTCGTGATTCAATTTTTTTTACCGCCGGCCTGTTGACGGTATTACCGCCGCTTTAACACCGACCGCCAGGGTTGTAATGAGGGCCTAAATGTATTAATATCCATTTAAAAGACACAAGGTACATGTATTTAACTGGCTGAGCGGTCATCTGTAAAAAGAGTTTTGTGAACCTATGTGTTTTAATTTACCTAGAAAGCCATTTCTATTAAGCAGTATAACCGTGTCAGAAATGTCTAAGTCAATTTGTGGCCAAACTCCTTTCCTTAGTGTTAACCTTGTCTTTTTAAAGATATCCTGAATTTAATAAAAGTTTAGTGGGTAAATTGCAAAGATAGCTTTTTTTTTCAAAAACTGTGTTTCTGGAGGGCATGACCATCTTAATTGTGCCTTAGTTAATTAATTATGTGTTAGTAACTGTCTTTATAAGCCAATGTTCCATGTTTCTTTTCACCTGATAGCTTAGTGTCTGTGTGCAAGCTTTAAACTAAAATACCTTCTTTTTTTGGTTTGATCTGAAAAATAAGACATTGTATCTATTTTTGCACCCTTTTTTCAACATTCCCAATTATAATGGCAGGCTTATCTATGTGAACTTTGGGCCATATTTATACTTTTCGACGCACAACTGCGCCAACGCAGTTGTGCGTCAAAAAATCTAACCCCGGCTAACGCCATTCTGAAGCGCCATGCGGGCGCCGTATTTATTCAATGACGTTCGCCGGCGTTAGCCGGCGGCGCTGCCTGGTGTGCGTCAAAAAAAATTACGTACACCAGGCAGCGCCGGCGTAGGGGAATATGGAGCTTGGGCGCCAAAAAATGGGGCAAGTCAGGCTGAGGCAAAATTATCGCCTCAACCCGATTTGCGCCATTTTTTTCGACTCCCAACCCCCATTGAAATGACTCCTGTCTTAGCAAAGACAGGAGTCATGCCCCCTTGCCCAATGGCCATGCCCAGGGGACTTCTGTCCCCTGGGCATGGTCATTGGGCATAGTGGCATGTAGGGGGGCACAAATCAGGCCCCCCTATGCCACAAAAAAAAAAAACATTAATACTTACCTGAACTTACCTTATGTTCCCTGGGATGGGTCCCTCCATCCTTAGGCGTCCTCCTGGGGTGGGCAAGGGTGACAGGGGGGGGTCCCTGTGGGCATGGGAGGGCGCCTCTGGGCTCCTTCCGAGCCCACAGGTCCCTTAACGCCTGCCCTGACCAGGCGCTAAAAAACGACACAAAAGCGGCTGGACGTCATTTTTTTTGACCCGCCCACTCCCGGGCGACATTTTTGCCCGGGAGTGTAAATACGGCGCACATACCTCGGAGTCACTTTTTTAGACGGGAACGCCTACCTTGCATATCATTAACGCAAAGTAGGTGTCCACGCTAAAAAATGACGCAAACTCCATGGACTTTGGCGCTAGACGCGTCTAACGCCAAAGTATAAATATGGAGTTTGTTTTGCGTCAGAATTGCGTAAAAAAAAACGACGCAATTCCGGCGCAAACAGAGTATAAATATGCCCCTTTGTACTCAGAGATTCTTCTAAAGTCATCTGCATTTGTATTAAAACATGTATCTACACTGGATATTCCAGATTTGACAATGACAGTGCCTTCTGCATAGAGTGAAATCCATGTCTAGCTATTCCATGTCTAGCTATTTCCAATAGTGCAAGAGTTTGATGTAATTTCTCAGTCTAAAGAAAATTGATATCATGATGTAAATAAAAAAGAGTGAGTGAGGGGGAATCGTTGTGTTCATCTACTCAGGATTGCCTAATATCTTCCTATATATGATAACGTAAATGTGGGCTACACTTTGACTGACTTCAATGATCCTAAAAAGGGCTGTTGCAAAGCAAACCCGACTTTTCAGAGGTAGTGCCAACTCAAATGTATTTTCATCATCTTACACTTTCGAAGAGAGAGGAAGCAGGAGACCTCCACTCAATGCTTGGAGTGACGTAGATTGCTAAAACGCTGGTTGTGCGTGTCTACTTGTTCTACAGGACTCCAGGTTACGAGGATGAATTAAATTTCCTCACGTTGACCACAATACATCACAACAGGAGACTAGTGGATTAACGTTAGAGCAAGAGGAACATTCTGAAAATAAACCACTAAAACTCTTGCTACCTTCATTACCTGTTCAATCACCCATAAAAGAGCAACTTTCTTCTAAGGAGCTATAGGAAATAATCAGTAACTGACGATACATTCAGAATTTCAAGCTGAACATTTTCCAAACCCTCTGTTACCCAACAGTATTCTGACTAAGAGACTGAAGGTTCTGTTGGAGAATACTGTCGTAGTTGGACTCTCACTCCTAGGCAAGTCTGCTGGTTTAGGGATGACAACACTTTTGTTTGCAGGCGACTAGGCCAATCCTACAACAAGTCGCAACTATTGGCCCAACCTTCCCGGGTCACAAGCAGTATCTCACCAAAAACCCAAAAAGTAAAAGGTGATTTCTGGCAGCCTTACGCATGGACTCTAGAGTGCAACATCTCAGGGGAGTCGTGGTGGAGTAGAAGTCACCCTTTTCTCACGTTAGTAATAAGTCTCAATGACACACAGGCAATGAATGAGATGCAGGAAAGTTTTCAATAGGTTAATTAAAAAGCCTGCAATCTACTGTAAAATGCATGAGCTGCAATGATTAGGACAATGAACAATGCAAGAAGCAGAATTGGAAAGGTGGGTCGTGAATTTAGAGACCCCCACCATCTTGCAATAAACAGAAAATATAAAATTTCCCTAAAACCCAAGCATGGAGGACATAATCTATAACCTAATGAGAGCTAGGTGTGTTAAACCGAATCAAGTACCATGTCCATGAGAAACGCCTCCCAACCCTTGTTACCTTGGAATGAAGTCAAGGTCAGACTTCGTGGTGATACAAAGACTGAATCTACATCAAGGCGACGTGCAGTTGATGGCATCGATAGCATCTGGTAGGAATCGCTCTGATAACATAGTCTGTATGAGATGTATTTATACAGATCTTGTAGGATCCCTGACACAGGTATGTTCCCAAAACAATAGATAAGGGTCAGACTTGTGGTGGCAATTATGTAAACAATTCCCTCTAAAAGTACATTATGTTCCTGTCACACATGATGTATGGAAAGGGGCATGATGTGAATACCTAGGTGCATCACTTGACTATGACACCGATAGTGAGGCCTTAACAGAGTGGCACTGATAATGTAAAATCAAAACATATCTCTAATTATAAACATGAGGAGGAGGTGCATGGCTGGAGGCGGAGGAGCAGTGGCACCGGAGCAGGAGGGAACTGCAACCCATATGGCCCTGGAGGGTGACTGTACGAAGTCTGAAGGCACCAGTGGGACAGAGGGAGAGGGGAGCTCCACGACGGGGACAGGAGGGGATACCAGTGACAGCGACTCCTCCTCTGATGGAAGCTCCCTAGCGGTGGCGGACACCTCTGTGCCCACCCCAACAACAGGTACAGCTGCCACCCCCCCACAAGCACCGCCCTCCCAGCACCCCCTCACTGTGTTTCCCGTGCCCGCTCACCCAGAAGGGTGGGCATCTCCTTCACCCCAGGCACCTCAGGCCCTGCCCCAGTCAGACCTCAGTGAGGAGGCTATTGACCTCCTGAGATCCCTCACTGTTGGGCAATCAACCATTTTGAATGCCATCCAGGGTGTCGAGAGGCATTTGCAGCAAACAAATGCATACCTGGAGGGCATTCATTCTGGCGTGGCAGCCCAGCAGAGAGCATTTCAGGCTCTGGCCTCAGCACTGATGGCAGCCATTGTCCCCGTGTCCAGCCTCCCCCTCCAACTTCCACTACCCAGACCCAATCTCCCCTGACTCAGCCTATCCCAAGCACACCATCAGACCAGCATGCACACTCATCAACACACAACACATAGCAAACATAAGCACCACACATCCCACAGGCACTCACACAAGCACCATCCCCATGCAGACACCAATATCTACTGCCTCACTGTGTTCCCCTCCTCCACGTCCTCCTCCTCCCTCCCAGTCTCATCTCCACTCACACCTGCATGCACTACATCCTCAGCCACTACCACCATCACTACCACGCCCATCACCACACACCGCTCACGTGCAATCACCACCTCCACTACCATTCACACATCCCCTGTGTCCTCTCCCAGTGTGTCTGTGAGCCCTCCTCCCAAAGTACACAAACGCCGGCACACACCCACTCAACAGCCATCCACCTCACAACAGCCTCCAGCCGATGCACCCTCACCCAAATTCAGCAGACGTACACCTCCTACAACCACTACCTCTTCCTCCACTCCCAAACCCCCTCCATCTTCCTGTCCCAGTGTGTCTAAAAAACATTTCCTCGCTAACTTTGACCTCTTCCCTACACCTCACCCTTGTCCTTCCCCTAGGGCCAGGATGTCCAGATCCCAGCCCAGCACCTCAGCCACGAAATCATCCAGCACTGTGGTCCCTGCACGTCCTGTAACATCGTGGGCCAACCCATCAGGGCTGCCAGTGTGCCACCTAATGAGGCCAAGGATCACCCTATTCCGCCACCTGCCCAGGTGAAGAAGGGGAAAACAGGCCGTAAGGACACGCAGCACCAACCAAGCAGCAAGGCCTCCTCCAAGACAAAAGAGGACAGTGCAAAGGTCCCAGCAGCAAATTCCAAGGTGGGGAAGGGACACAAGGCTAAAGGGAAGTCAGCTCAGGGCACGGAGCCCCAGGGTGAGGGACTGGTGACACCCCTTCTGCAGGACAGAACAGCAACCTGTACTATGGTGGACACCACGCAATCACCGCCACCTGCACTGCCACCTGCACGGCTACCTGCACGTCTGCTGCCTCTGATCCAGTCCCCAGCATCATCCCCAGTGGGCAGCCGTCCGAGGGTGCAGGAGACGGCCTGGTGTCTCCCTCCACAGGTGCTGACACATGCACCACCGCCAGCATGTCCGCCGCTGACACTGGCGCAACCACCGCCACCTGCCCCGCGATATACTTAGACTGTGCCACCACAGCCGACATGGACATTATCCCCAGTGGGCAGTCATCCGAGGCTGCAGGAGACGTCTGGGACCCTGCACAGCGTACATGAGGCACCACAACCAGCACTGGCAGGACCTGCAGTTGGCAGGTTGAGTCGCCGCATGGTGGAGTGTGTCTCTGCCTCCATGGAGTATCATGCTACCTGTTCCCAGGAAATCTTGTGGCTCTGACACCCAGGTGAGGAAATGGGAACTGCCACACACCATGTGAAGCACACTGGGCACTAAGCCCCCTCCAGAACCAGTAAGAAAAGCATCCACTCACCCAGTCCTTGGCAGGATGAAGCACTCTGGGCACTAAGCCCCCTCCAGAACCAGTGGAGAAAAGCATCCACTCACCCAGTCCTTGGCAGGATGAAGCACTCTGGGCACAAAGCCCCCTCCAGAACCATTGGAGAAAAGCATCCACTCACCCAGTCCTTGGCAGGATGAAGCACTCTGGGCACAAAGCCCCCTCCAGAACCAGTGGAGAAAAGCATCCACTCACCCAGTCCTTGGCAGGATGAAGCACTCTGGGCACTAAGCCCCCTCCAGAACCAGTAGAGAAAAGGATCCACTAGAGAGACTGTGGCTTTACACTCCCCAGGACCAAGCAGTGGGCAAACCACCCTCTTGAGAGACTTGTGAGACTGTGGCTTTGCACTCCCCAGACCCAAACAATGGGCAAACCACCCACTTGAGAGACTTGTGAGACTGTGGCCTTGTACTCCCCAGGACCAAACATTGGGCAAACCACCCACTTGAGAGACTTGTGAGTCTGTGGCTTTGCACTCCCGAGGACCAAAGAGTGGGCATGGAGCCCCCTCGTGGAGGAATGGCGTCGTCCCTTCACCCGGCTGAGGTGCTCCCCCCCTTGAGGTGCCTGTTTTTTTCTAGACCTGATGCCCCAGCAGTGTTCTCTCCGTTTAGAGGCAGGTATCATGTGTGGACTTCGCCCATGCATTTTGGGACCACTGGTCGACGGACAATGAATGGAACACTATCCGGACTTGTGTAGTTGCTGTACATATTTGTATATACTGATCTGTTACAGACCTGTTTCCATATCTGAATTTTGGATGATTACACAATCATTTCCTTTTGTCCTTGCGTTCTTCCAGAGGGTTACGGGGTGTATATGTAATGTTGCGGCATGTGTTAATGTGTATGGTGTTGTGAGTGAGGGTGGGGGTGGAGGTGTTGCTTGTTGCGTGTGTGTGTCACTCTCTTTTTCCTCCCCCCTCCCCTGTGTGCTAGGTGCAGTACTCACTGTTGTTGTCGCCGCCGTCTTTGCTGCTCCTGGTAGAAGAGGAGGTACACCAACATTGGTAGCACCTGTAACTCAGGCTCCATGGCGTCCTGGTTCCTCGTTGGGTGTCGAGAGGTGAGTGGTTTCCGTTCCAAGTCCTGTTTGCGCCGTGCTTTTGATGGCGTTGGTACCATCCCTGAAAAGCTGCCGGATTGGTGCCTTGTAACACACTGGGCGGTACATTGTCTTCCGCCTGTCTGTTGGCGGTTACCGCTGCGGTGTTTGTTTCTACCGCTGTGGCGGTCGGAGTGTTAAAGTGGCTCTCTGTGTTGCCGGTTTCCGCCATGGTCGTGATTCAATTTTTTTTACCGCCGGCCTGTTGACGGTATTACCGCCGCTTTAACACCGACCGCCAGGGTTGTAATGAGGGCCTAAATGTATTAATATCCATTTAAAAGACACAAGGTACATGTATTTAACTGGCTGAGCGGTCATCTGTAAAAAGAGTTTTGTGAACCTATGTGTTTTAATTTACTTAGAAAGCCATTTCTATTAAGCAGTATAACCGTGTCAGAAATGTCTAAGTCAATTTGTGGCCAAACTCCTTTCCTTAGTGTTAACCTTGTCTTTTTAAAGATATCCTGAATTTAATAAAAGTTTAGTGGGTAAATTGCAAAGATAGCTTTTTTTTTCAAAAACTGTGTTTCTGGAGGGCATGACCATCTTAATTGTGCCTTAGTTAATTAATTATGTGTTAGTAACTGTCTTTATAAGCCAATGTTCCATGTTTCTTTTCACCTGATAGCTTAGTGTCTGTGTGCAAGCTTTAAACTAAAATACCTTCTTTTTTTGGTTTGATCTGAAAAATAAGACATTGTATCTATTTTTGCACCCTTTTGTCAACATTCCCAATTATAATGGCAGACTTATCTATGTGAACTTTGGGCCATATTTATACTTTTCGACGCACAACTGCGCCAACGCAGTTGTGCGTCAAAAAATCTAACCCCGGCTAACGCCATTCTGAAGCGCCATGCGGGCGCCGTATTTATTCAATGACGTTCGCCGGCGTTAGCCGGCGGCGCTGCCTGGTGTGCGTCAAAAAAAATTACGTACACCAGGCAGCGCCGGCGTAGGGGAATATGGAGCTTGGGCGCCAAAAAATGGGGCAAGTCAGGCTGAGGCAAAATTATCGCCTCAACCCGATTTGCGCCATTTTTTTCGACTCCCAACCCCCATTGAAATGACTCCTGTCTTAGCAAAGACAGGAGTCATGCCCCCTTGCCCAATGGCCATGCCCAGGGGACTTCTGTCCCCTGGGCATGGTCATTGGGCATAGTGGCATGTAGGGGGGCACAAATCAGGCCCCCCTATGCCACAAAAAAAAAAAAAATTAATACTTACCTGAACTTACCTTATGTTCCCTGGGATGGGTCCCTCCATCCTTAGGCGTCCTCCTGGGGTGGGCAAGGGTGACAGGGGGGGGTCCCTGGGGGCATGGGAGGGCGCCTCTGGGCTCCTTCCGAGCCCACAGGTCCCTTAACGCCTGCCCTGACCAGGCGCTAAAAAACGACACAAAAGCGGCTGGACGTCATTTTTTTTGACCCGCCCACTCCCGGGCGACATTTTTGCCCGGGAGTGTAAATACGGCGCACATACCTCGGAGTCACTTTTTTAGACGGGAACGCCTACCTTGCATATCATTAACGCAAAGTAGGTGTCCACGCTAAAAAATGACGCAAACTCCATGGACTTTGGCGCTAGACGCATCTAACGCCAAAGTATAAATATGGAGTTCGTTTTGCGTCAGAATTGCGTCAAAAAAAACGACGCAATTCCGGCGCAAACAGAGTATAAATATGCCCCTTTGTACTCAGAGATTCTTCTAAAGTCATCTGCATTTGTATTAAAACATGTATCTACACTGGATATTCCAGATTTGACAATGACAGTGCCTTCTGCATAGAGTGAAATCCATGTCTAGCTATTCCATGTCTAGCTATTTCCAATAGTGCAAGAGTTTGATGTAATTTCTCAGTCTAAAGAAAATTGATATCATGATGTAAATAAAAAAGAGTGAGTGAGGGGGAATCGTTGTGTTCATCTACTCAGGATTGCCTAATATCTTCCTATATATGATAACGTAAATGTGGGCTACACTTTGACTGACTTCAATGATCCTAAAAAGGGCTGTTGCAAAGCAAACCCGACTTTTCAGAGGTAGTGCCAACTCAAATGTATTTTCATCATCTTACACTTTCGAAGAGAGAGGAAGCAGGAGACCTCCACTCAATGCTTGGAGTGACGTAGATTGCTAAAACGCTGGTTGTGCGTGTCTACTTGTTCTACAGGACTCCAGGTTACGAGGATGAATTAAATTTCCTCACGTTGACCACAATACATCACAACAGGAGACTAGTGGATTAACGTTAGAGCAAGAGGAACATTCTGAAAATAAACCACTAAAACTCTTGCTACCTTCATTACCTGTTCAATCACCCATAAAAGAGCAACTTTCTTCTAAGGAGCTATAGGAAATAATCAGTAACTGACGATACATTCAGAATTTCAAGCTGAACATTTTCCAAACCCTCTGTTACCCAACAGTATTCTGACTAAGAGACTGAAGGTTCTGTTGGAGAATACTGTCGTAGTTGGACTCTCACTCCTAGGCAAGTCTGCTGGTTTAGGGATGACAACACTTTTGTTTGCAGGCGACTAGGCCAATCCTACAACAAGTCGCAACTATTGGCCCAACCTTCCCGGGTCACAAGCAGTATCTCACCAAAAACCCAAAAAGTAAAAGGTGATTTCTGGCAGCCTTACGCATGGACTCTAGAGTGCAACATCTCAGGGGAGTCGTGGTGGAGTAGAAGTCACCCTTTTCTCACGTTAGTAATATGTCTCAATGACACACAGGCAATGAATGAGATGCAGGAAAGTTTTCAATAGGTTAATTAAAAAGCCTGCAATCTACTGTAAAATGCATGAGCTGCAATGATTAGGACAATGAACAATGCAAGAAGCAGAATTGGAAAGGTGGGTCGTGAATTTAGAGACCCCCACCATCTTGCAATAAACAGAAAATATAAAATTTCCCTAAAACCCAAGCATGGAGGACATAATTTATAACCTAATGAGAGCTAGGTGTGTTAAACCGAATCAAGTACCATGTCCATGAGAAACGCCTCCCAACCCTTGTTACCTTGGAATGAAGTCAAGGTCAGACTTCGTGGTGATACAAAGACTGAATCTACATCAAGGCGACGTGCAGTTGATGGCATCGATAGCATCTGGTAGGAATCCCTCTGATAACATAGTCTGTATGAGATGTATTTATACAGATCTTGTAGGATCCCTGACACAGGTATGTTCCCAAAACAATAGATAAGGGTCAGACTTGTGGTGGCAATTATGTAAACAATTCCCTCTAAAAGTACATTATGTTCCTGTCACACATGATGTATGGAAAGGGGCATGATGTGAATACCTAGGTGCATCACTTGACTATGACACCGATAGTGAGGCCTTAACAGAGTGGCACTGATAATGTAAAATCAAAACATATCTCTAATTATAAACATGGCAGCCATTTTAAAATAAATAATAAAATAAATAGGCTAATACAGAGCAAGATAGGTAAGTTAAAAGTCACTAGGTGTCGGGAGCACAAGCCTGCAAGCCGGAAGGCTAAGCTAAACTCCTGAGACCCATTAAAACTAAACAGGATCCACTACAATACAATAGCAAAGAGTAAATTCTCTTAAGAAACATAGTTTACTGAATATGTTCTAAGTACACCTTTCAGAGGATTCATGAGTTTGGGGATCTTTGGAGTACTCCGTAAGTGATCCTTGCTGGGTTGAGAACAATGGTATAATTTGATCTGCTTCAATTACTTAGACAAGCAGCCTTGGAAAAAGGGCAAGTCTTTTCCAAAGGATCCATCGGTACTGTAGATCCCATCAAGTATGGCATCTTGAGGGACAGAACTGAAGACTAAGGAAAGATCCAGGAAGTTGAGCATTGCAAGAGGGTGAGGAAGGATGCTTTATGGTAAGTGCTGACTACCACAACCTTCTAAAAGATCGTTCGGAGCTTCATGATATTTATTGGTGTGGTATTTTCTAGGAAAGATCAATGAGTTTTCCTCAAGAGGTTCAAACTCCCCAGATGAGTTTTATCTACTCCTAACATACTTATTGAATCGTATATGAGAATTACATTCGCATCTATTGAAAGTAAAAGCCTAAAATAGACCTATTTTGGGATACAAAATTAAATAAACAATGCCTCACGTCTTAATCAATCTAACATGATAATTTATAAACTGAATTGGTAAATATTGTGTTTTCACTTTATAGTCACAGAACTGTTGCCTGCTTACACTGATAGCATTGATTTTGCAGATGATTCTTCTCAAAGTTATTCAACCATATACTACATGAGTGAAGGTATGATCAACTGTGATTTCAGAGCAGTAACCCTGCTGTGTACTCATACAAGCTCAAGCAACAGAAAGGCATGATCAAAACATGCAAGGCTGTTTGTGGATGGGATAGAAAGAGAGAATGGAGGACCTAGAAGCAAATGTTTGCATACACATTTTCAGATGTTTTTGAAGAAGGAATTTGTGCTACTGTCCCATAACAACACACATTTTGGTACAAGAATTTCCATAATGTATATTGGCTGTGGCAAACGGCACAACATTCAGTGACGTACAGCTGTAGGACAAAGGAGGACTCCATATGTAGACATATAAGGATCACCACTGACTAATGCAAGTCCAAAATATCTACATCTGTCCTATCACCAAGACTCTGCATTAAGGGGCATGCAGTCATGATTTAGGCAAGGCCCTTTTACAATCTGTTGTTCCCCCACCATACATTGACCTTGAGGGAATCTATGGTTCTACATTGGTTATCAAATGAATGTGGATGGGGAGCAGAACCTTGACCTCAATGGCTAGGACATGGAAAACACATGCAGTTAGTGGAACTAGGAATTTGTACCTGGAAGGAGCTACATAGGTATCTGCAAATGTATCACCTGTCAAGTGAAGCTTTGAACCTGCATCAGAACTGCACCTCAAAATACTAAAAGTATGCCCAAAATACAGATTTTGTATGAAGGAAAATGATGATGTGCTGGTATCCCAATGCTGCCACCTGCAGGGAAGGCAGATCTTTGGCTAGCCAGCAGTCAAAACAGGTCAAGCAGTCAATTGATACAGTTGTATCAATGGATACGACAATGATATCCGCAGTTATTGGTGAAGTGTGAAAAGATAACAGGACCCCAGTATGATTTAGTTCCTGAAATGTCAGGTTCATGCCAAACATCCATTGTCATTGTTTCTTCTTGTGCTATAATCTATGCCAGTCTATGACTTTAAATGTCCCAGTCTGACCCATCAAAGTGATGTACTACCCCTGTATGTCCCTTTCCATTACTTTCCAGGTTCCAAAGATACCTCAAACACATGGATGGTTGGACCATAAAATCATTTAGCTGATGCTACTATGTTTTCGTACACAAAATATGTCATTGAAATCCATTCGTGAATTTAATGGAGCAACATAAACTTGATAAATGTTGATACTGTGGTTGGAGATATTTATCCAGTGACCTATTAGGGCACCATTCTGATTTCTATATGTTGGAATAGTAGAGGATCCATTCATATTACTTGTTTCCGGGTTCTAAATTGTATACACTTGGTTTGTTTTTTTGTGTACCCTAATGAAATATGTGCAGGGAGGCAATGTGGCCTAAATGGCAGAGCTTCCTACTTTGGAATTTGGGAAGCCAGATTCGAGTCTCGGTCTTGGCTCAACATTTTGTGTTTTTGGACAAATCAGTTATCCTCTCAGTAGAAGCTGGTATCCTAAATATTTGGTGGGGCAACCAACCAAACATTTAGGGTACCAGCTGCATGTAAAAATAAAAATGTACTCACCCCTTTGGCTCACCTCCTCCGGTCCTCCTCCCTCGGCGATCAGTGCAGCAATTGAATGCTGCACACCCATCTAGATGGTGCTTGCATGCTGCTGATAATGTTAGCGCTATGAGAGCAGTGCCAGGATTTGCTCAATTGGGCTGCCTTGACGCCCCAGCAGGGGGGAGCCTGTGCCTGCTCTTCACTCAGCTGAGTGGAGAGGTTCACACTGCGAAAGTCAGGCTGGCGGTCGCAAGAGAGCCGGCCAAAATGCCATGCGCAGTGTAAACTCCGGAGTGAGCATCACTCCCTTGCTGCCAGTCAGCAGCCTCGACCCCAAACACATCTGGCCGGGGAAAGTGAAAAATAAAATGGTAATAAATGCATTTTTATTGTATTTTTCACCTTTTGGCGGCGCTTGCAGCGGGGGACAGGCGAAGCTCCTCTGCCCTAAGGTAGCGGCCACCGCTGTGTCTCGGGCCCCATCCTCCCCCTCGCCCCCCCAAAAAAAATGGGTAATGCAATCTGGTGTTCGTGTAAAGCATTCTAATTCCTCAGGGCCAAAATCACAAAGTACAAAACTGCGAATAAAGGGGAAACGTGTGCACCTCACATTTGGAATCCGGGTTTGGTCGTGTGAACTCCAACTTGCAACCAAATTTGTGCTTTGAGGACGCCTCAATGAACTTGTGCATTTAGTAGAAACCATTACATACCAGATGGTGACTTTCATGGAGCTGTTCTGCTGAATTATAAATCCAATTCTCAGAGTCTCACACAGCCTCAGTCATAATTCTTTATTACTGCATCGGTATGTTTGCTCGAATGGTAATTTATAGCGAGCTTTACTGCTAATTTTATGAAATGCCATGTGGTAGTCTCTGTACACGTATTCATTACAGTTCCAGGAATTATCGATCAAAAATCCCGCTCCGTGTTGCTTAAAAGTAACGCGACTCTGTGCTGTAGGTTAGGTTTCTTCATTCAAAAAAAGGAAACACTTGAAATTGCAAAATGGCGGTGAAAAGTGAGAGTCGCGTGGAACGTGCAGACTTACTTTTGCTATATATCACACTCTCATGTTATTTAACGTTATTTTATGGTATGACGTGCATGGAACTGAAGATTGCAAGCCACGTCCTCCATTTTCATTGCGCGCTTTCATTCATTTCGAAATTCATCCACACTGCAGTGTGGACGTAAAAAACTCACATTTCACGTTTTCTGTTTTCCTATTATCGTCAATGCTTGCAGTGGGATTTAAGGATACGGTTTTCTTCCCCAGAGAACAATGCTTGCCTGCAGCCCGAGTGGTACTTCTGCCAATTCTTTAACCTATCTAGCGACCTTCAGGAGAAATAAAACGATGGGAAGATTCTCAAAGGACAGGGCATCATTAGACACAAATTTGATAGACCTATACCTGTACCATTGGCTCCTATAAGTAAATAAGTAATTCATGAATAGCCGCTGCTCCGCTGCGGAGGCGGGAATGGATCCTGCTTGGGGCTTCGTTTGATGGTCTTTACAGTAGGCCCCTAAGAGCAGCGGCCATTGTGGGAGGTCATTGTGAAGGTTGGAGAATTGGTAGGTACTTGATTGATAAGGTCTGGCTCAAGATTGCGTGAGATCAAACTAGAACTCGAGAGGGCAGCAGTAACATGGGTACCTGCATTTCAGTTTGAACTTAATGTGAGATGTCAATAAAATGGATGTGAGTAATCCTTCTGCCTTTTGACCTCATCTGAAGCTCTTCCCTATGCTCACACCCATTCATTTTAATGTTTGAGATAGATAGATAGATAGATAGATAGATAGATAGATAGATAGATAGATAGATAGATAGATAGATAGATAGATTCACTGAAAAAAAACAGTGTGTGTGTGCATGTGTGTGTATATATATATATGTATATATATATATATATATATATAACTTTTTTCAGTGATTATATATGTGGGTATGTATATACACACACATATATAATCACTGAACAAAAACAAAGGTAACAGGGACGTTAAAGTTATGAAATAAAATAAAAAATCTTTAGAAATTCACTCAAAAAACCAAAGGTCTCAGGGTCGTTATAGTTAGGTTCTGAATTTACTCGCACAAAACCTTAGAAATTTAGCAGTCAGAGTTATTTCAAGTAACTATAATTGATGCCCTAAGATAACTATAACTTGTGCCCCCCACGCACAGTTTTTCCTTCAATAAATTGACTTCTAGTGTTTCATTGAAATTTTTATTGATGGTATTAAAGTTGTCATGAGAGCTGTAATATCTGGGGTAATTATACATACATATATACATTTATGTGTGTGTACATATATATATATAATTTTTTTTTTCCACTGAAAAAAAACATAGAAATTCTTTTACCACAGCCACTAGGTAATATATATATATATGGTTACTGAAAAAAAAACAAAGGTTACAGGGATGTTATAGATAGGTTCCTGAATTTACTCATACAAAACCATAGAAATTCAGTAGTTATAGTTAGAGTTCTTTCAAGTAAATATAACTTGCGCCCTAAGGTAACTATAACTCGAGCCCTTGCAATGCACAGTTTTCTTATCAATAATGTTATTGCAAACTTTGCAGTGATATCAAAGGTGCCGTACAAGATCACATCAATGGCATAATATATGGAGTAATTAGCTGTGCATGGTGAAGGCACGAGTCATAGTTACCTTAGGGTGCCAGTTAAAGTTACTTGACAGAACTCTAACTATGACTGCTGAACTTCTATGGTTTTGTATGAATCAATTTAGAACCTAACTATAACGTCCCTGTAACCTTTGTTTTTTTCAATGAATTTCTATGTTTTTTTTTAACGTAAAGTAATTTTAATTACGATACATTATTCAAACCCCTGCTAAGCAGGGGTTGATTGCAAGGCCTGGCCTTGCAGCCAAGCCCTTATAACCACCCAACCCAGCGCCACGCATGACATGTAAATTCATAACCTATCTATGACATCCCTGTAACCTTTGTTTTTTTCAGTGAATATCTATGTTTTTTTTAACAAAAAGTAATTTTAATTACTATGCGTTATTACAACTCTGCCGTACAAGGGTTGGTTGCAAGACCTGGTATTGTAGCCAGGACTTGCAGCCAAGTCCTTATAACCACCCAACCCTTTGGCCTTGCGCAGCACAGGTTGGCCATAAGGCAGGTGTCTGTCAGTGGATGTGTGAGTGGGTGCGGGAGTGTCTGAGTGGGTCTGACAGTGGGTGTGTGAGCCTATGAGTAGGTGTGTGAGTGGGTGCCTTAGCCTCCGAGAGCATGTATGAGTGAATGAATAAGTGTATGAAATGAAATGTTTTGCAAATATCACAGGCCGTAACTCAAAATTATATTAAACCTATAATTTGCCCTTAAAACACACCAATATCACATCCCTGGGGACAGGGTACCTTCACCCTGACCACTATCGCCTCTTTCAATTGGTATTTTCACCTGGGGGAACCGTGTCCTGTGAAATAAAATGGAAGTCCCAGCTTTCTAGTCAGGTTGCGGTCAGCCAATTGCAACGCTCCTTTTCGCATGTGTAGTTGAGAAAAGTCACAAATTTCAGGAATTATTTAAGGCCAGAGATATACAAATTTATTTGCCCTTAAATATCTCCTAAGTTACTCAACGGATTTACTCCAAATAACAAAAAGCACAGGGCCATATTTATACTTTTTGACGCAAAACTGCGCTAACGCAGTTTTGCGCCAAAAAAATTAGCTCCGGCTAACGCCATTCTGAAGCGCCATGCGGGCGCCGTATTTATTGAATGGCGTTAGCCGGCGTTAGTCGACCGGCGCTGCCTGGTGTGCGTGAAAAAAAACCACGTACACCAGGCAGCGCCGGCGTAGGGAAAAATGGCGTTTGGGCGTCCAAAAATGGGGCAAGTCAGGCTGAGGCAAAAAAATCGTCTTAACCCGATTTGCGCCATTTGTTTTTAGCGCCCAGACGCCATTAACATGACTCCTGTCTTAGCAAAGACAGGAGTCATGCCCCCTTGCCCAATGGCCATGCCCAGGGGACTTCTGTCCCCTGGGCATGGTCATTGGGCATAGTGGCATGTAGGGGGGCACAAATCAGGCCCCCCTATGCCACAATTTTTTTTTTTTTTTAAACTTACCACAACTTACCTTTTCTTCCCTGGGATGGGTCCCTCCAGCCTTGGGTGTCCTCCTGGGGTGGGCAAGGGTGGCAGGGGGTGTCCCTGGGGGCTTGGGAGGGCACCTCTGGGCTCATTCTGAGCTCACAGGTCCCTTAACGCCTGCCCTGACCCAGGCGCTAAAATCCGGCACAAATGCGGGTTTTTTAGTCCCGCCCACTCCCGGGCGTCATTTTTGCCCGGGAGTATAAATCCGACGCAATAGCATCGGAGTCATTTTTTAAGACGGGAACGCCTACCTTGCATATCATTAACGCAAGGAAGGTGTTCACGCAAAAAAATGACGCTAACTCCATGAACTTTGGCGCTAGACGCGTCTAACACCAAAGTATAAATATGGAGTTAGTTTTGCGTCGAATTTGCGTCGAAAAAAACGACGCAAATTCGGCGCAAACGGAGTATAAATATGCCCCACAATGCGTACGGGCAGCTAGCTTTCTGCCACATTTGGTTTAATTCCGTCCAGTGGTTCGGTCCCCGCCTGACAGATCACCCCAAAACTTTCAGTACGAAATAAGAATCACGGGGCCACTTTATTTGGAAAATTTGTGAAAATGTGTCAAATGGTACCAAAAATATAGGCAAGTCCAAAAACTCTTTTTCTGTGAAAGCATGGTCCTAACTATAACTATCTTCTGACAACCGCCAGAAAGTAATACGGAGATATATATATATATATATATATATATATATATATATATATATATATATATACACTTGAAAAAACAAGGGTACAGGGACTTATAGTTAGGCTCACATTTTAAACACACCATACCATAGAAATTCACCAGTTATAGTTATCTCAAGAATCTATAACTCGTGCCCTAAGGTAACTATAATTCACGCCCGACCTGCGGCTAGTACCTGCGACCAACCCCTATGACTAGCCACCCCGCACTGTGCCGACATGCTTAGATTAAAGATTAAACATGTGTGTGCTTCAGTTACGTCAGTGTCAGGTTTATGAACCAAAACCTGTGTGGCACTCAGGAATGGAATGATTGAACGCGGGAGGGAATTGAACCTACATCACAGTGACCACAGGAGTGGACATCCAGGAATGAAAATACATCTGGCAGGGAACGAGAACAGGAACTGGGAAAGAAAGATGGGTGAGACAAAACACGGCTAGACACGCATTATAGGACAATGTTTATTTTAAAAGCGTGTTTTGTGTTATGTTATCTCTATATCAAAGTAAAAAAAAAATCACAAAAGACCATAAAATTACAATAAAAAAAAGTCTTTGCCGATTTAAAATTGTGAGTGGACGAATAGAATCCGATCTGACTCCTTGCATTACTGTGGTCGGAACAAAAAATGTATTTTATTAAATCATTTCAAAACCGGAAGTAACCCATAGATTGGAGAGAAGCTCTCCAATCACGATGCAATGATTGGAATGAACTCAAAGGCTTCTTCTTCCTCCAAGTGAATTTATATGTCTGGAACATGCATCTGCTAAAATAAACTGAAGATCTGGTTCTCTTCTAGAGAACTTGTCAGTAACCTCGGATTCTGCATTTTTTCTGCAGTATTCATGAAACAGTCCAATGTGAAAGAGGTTAGAGGCATATAAAGAAATTGGGCAAAGTACAAGTATTTGGTCTTGCTTTTCACTATTCCATATTTTCAAGATAAATAGATGTAGATTCTTTTTCATGGACCTGATTCAAAATCTTAATTTGACCATTAAAATCTCACAACCGGGCGCATCATCCCACTTGCTGCCTGTACACTCCCAACTGTCTATCATTAGCTTGCTATCCACTTCTTCCATTCATCTCAGGTAGGGCAGGAACTTCATCAGATTAAAACAGGCTTACCTGATGATGTCTTTCCAACATCTATTCATAGTCCTTCGTTTTGGTATTGTTTCATAAATTCACTGGAATGGTTGCACTGGGAAGTGAGATTGCCCTTCCTTTGGTAAAAAAAGAATAAATTAACACAATAGTTAAGAAAGCCTAAGTTGTAGTCCCCTTCTTGTTTTAGGGACAAGTGCAGAAAAAGTAATGGCCAAGAACTATCAACCTACCTGGAGCATGGTCGCATTTCAGATCCCTAGCCGCTAAGTTTACATCTGAGGAGGGGAAAAGAAACTGGTCTGTCGTTGTCTGGCTTTGGACAAAATCTGGATCAGTGTGGATGATGAGAATGTGGCGGTCATAATCGCTTTAGAGTTTTAGAGTTGCGTGCTGAATTTGATACCTTTTTGTACCAATTCCTTCTCTCCAGATTAGCAAGACCAGAGGTGGTGACACCTTTGCTGCCTCATTTGTGTCCTTCCTTGAATGGTACTCACACTCTGAGCTCTTACTCCACTTTCAGTCAATAAGCTACCTCATTAGGTGAGATGTTCAGCCGGACTCCTCTATCACTGATGTTCCTTAGTATCCATATCAGACTAATGACCCAACAGTTAACATTATTTGGATGCTTGGATTCATCATATACTGGACAAATAAGGATTCCTGTTCACCCTCTTTTCTGAGCAAGTGCTCGTTGGAAGTTCAGCTGTGGAGTCCATGGTGGGAAGATGAAAATAGAAGTTTTGATGATATAAACTAAAAAGAGAGTCTAGCACACAACCAGCGGCTCTTTTCCTGGAATGGTCGTGGGTTGAATAGTATGTTGGATACAGAGGGGGTTATTACAACTTTGGAGGAGGTGTTAATCCGTCCCAAAAGTGACGGTAAAGTGACGGATATACCACCAGCCGTATTACGAGTCCATTGTATCCTATGGAACTCGTAATACGGCTGGTGGTATAACCGTCACTTTACCGTCACTTTTGGGACGGATTAACACCTCCTCCAAAGTTGTAATAACCCCCAGAATGTTTAAAGAAAGTGTTAGAGGAAAACATGATTGGTGGTTTCCAGGAGACCTGGTTGTTGGAAGAAGGACACTCATTTGATAGTTTTGTTCAAGATGTTCTCCACGCCAAATCTATTAGGACAGGACGACCCTCGGGAGGCTTAATTACTTTAAATTCCACGAAGATTGCAAACGGGACAAAACAAGTTGGAACAGAATGTGGTTGGTTGCAGGAGTGCATCATTAATTTGTGTAAGAACTCTGCTTTTCTCGATCTTGTAATTGTGATGAATAGTTATGTGCTTCTGGGCGGTAACCATTATAATAAGCTTCAAGTGCAATTACTCAATGTTGATCTAAACACTATCTGTTCCAGGTGTGTGAATACCCCAGTAATAATATAGAGGGATTTCAATCTCCATTTAAATCTGTACCATGAGGAGGTTGTGCAACTGGATGCGCTGATAGCATTTAAAAACTGATGGCTATATTTCTAAAAACTTTTAGGGCATGCGAAATGAAAAGGTGTATGATAGATCGACATTTTATTTGTCTTAATGGTCATTTTGAAACAGATTCCTCAGCCGCACAAACTATCACTCTAGAAAACCGAAAATGCCCATCAGATCACATTTCATGTAAGCTTGGTATGTAACTGGATCTGTTTAATAACCTTCAGGTAGTTAATGCAAGTGCTAGTGATCTCTTGCCCTTAAGAGTTGAACTAAATCTGAAATTAGAAAGTGAAAACAGGTACTAGCTCTGTAAATTACTTAGTCAAAGTGCCTGAATACATGTATTGATCACAAACATCTTGTATTATTATCTTGGATACAGAGAACATTGAATCTGGATACTTGGTAATAGGTATAAAAGACAATGTCAATAAGTAGACTAGTAAGAAAAAAGGTTGTTGACTGTCTGAAAGGGAACCTAACTAAAAGAAATGATAAACTGAGTTAGGAGCCAGTGATACCAATTAAGGAGCAATAAGGTTGATTATTTACAAAAAATAGGTGATAAAATTGATACAAAAAAGTAATTACAGGAATTAAATAATGCAGAAATTATTGTGAAATAAAGACCAAGTACATTGCCCAGTTCATGAAAAATAATGAGCATGAAGTAGAGGAATTCTCCTCCTATAGATATCACAGTAGGACTTTCATTAATGCATTAAACTGAAAACGACATTAAGGCTGTTTAAACGTGTGGCAACCAGATAAGAAGGACCAAAGGAGACGGGTCTCCCATAAATAGTATACATGGCTAAAATATTGAATCTAGGGTCTGACGTAGACTGGGATAAGTGTAAACCAGACTGGGATAAGACAGAAAGGCTTTGCCTTAAATGTGTTCTTGGTCTCCCCAAATGTGCTCTGGATGAAGCAATAAGGTTGGAAGCTAACCTGAAATCACGGAACTGCGTAGCAATGAATCTTACTATTGTTTTTGGAACAAACAACCTCATGCCCGTACACAAAAAGTATCGAGCTAATGTATAGATTAAATTCTCAACAGTGAGCTAAGTTGGACTAGGGTAACAGGAGATTGACTGGGTGAGATTGCTAGTTAATTGAAACTAAACAACTTCAATATTGAGAACCCTTTGCTCCCATCTAAGAGGGACTTATGTGGAAGAGGGTCAGCAGAGTCCAGGGACAGGGGTCTGTGTTATATGTTCTTGAAGAGGTTAGGCCTGGGTGGAGTTTCGCTACGTGGAGCTCTGCGAAGTGCCCAAAAAACTCTGCTGCTCTACACAGAGTTCCGCAAGAGGCAGAGTGCGTACGTTCGCGCTGATCTTTAACGCCTGTTATTTGTCCTGCCCTGAAAAAGAGGTGCAAACTGCTCCCTTTTTTGCTGCTCGGGTTGATTTTCTACTCGAGTGGCAGTTACCTCAATGCGAACGGAAGATGTCTCAGCGTGAGTGGTCGCAACCATCTGCGACCGCTCGCGTTGAGATATCTCACCGGGAGGTGGTCTTGAGTAAGATTTTCCTTGCTCATGCATGCCGATTCACCATTAACGAGCGTGAGCGAGAAAAAACTTCGCTCCACTACGTGGAGTTTTTCAGAACTCCGTGCTCTAAGCGGAGTGGGAAAAACTCTGCAAACTACGCGAGCGGAGCAGAGTTCTCCGCCCACCCCTACAAGAGATCTACTGCCCATTTGAAAAAATCTTGGGAGGAGTTAGAAGTGTATTAATATTTCTGAAATTACTTAATCCCTCTATGTGCCACGCTTTCATTAAATTTAGAATAAGATTAAACCCATTATATTCCCAGCAGATCGGATTGAACACATTCCTAGAGGTTGTTGGGAACTGCAGCTGTAGTCTCATTGTGTGTGTGCGTTGTACTAGTTTGCACCTACTGTTGAATTGTCTACATTTCTTTTTTTTTGCAAAAAGGCATTTGTCTAATAAAACCCGAATTAATTAAATATGGCATTAAGGTATTAAGAGATGCAATTAGGTTTTTATTTGCTATGCAGTTGGCAGATGTGACGTGCAGTGGGTAGATTTGTATTGGTTTTCTACTAGAGAGATTTTATACTGAATTAAAAAGGGAATGTTGCTGTTATCTGTTTTTCTAATAATATATAAGAGTTAATGTATTGCTTTTTAAAAGGCTACGATCTTACTACACATATTTTACCACTGTCAAAGAAACTCTCAACTTCACGAGATCAAATGGAATCCCGTCAAACCCAGAAATTAATACGCACACACATTACGTTTTATAACAAACTTATTTATTATTAAGCATTTTTCTACTGAAACAATATGAGAAATGATTGGCATCATAATTCTTAATAACACAGGGAACCACATGTTTAGAAGGATAAACTCTAACAGCACTGCAAACATTTCATCATACTCCCCTAACCATTTTTTCCAAACCATAACTAAGTTATGATCACTTTTTATAGCTTAGTTATCTCCCAACACTTTGTGCTGAGTTACCCTGTCTCTCTGCATTCTGCTAGCAAACAGGCGATCTTCCTTATCATGTCCTGATTACCGGTATCTTGTATGCTGTTCTCATTATGGTGGTCTAGGTAGTGAGGAGGGGTTTGCTGATGCTCAGCTCCTGTGCTTGCTACACAGGACTAGGACAATATCCACAACACTGCATGTTTACTATTATGCACTTATCCAGGATCTATTGCTGTCAAACACCAGGCGATTGCCCAAGCCCAGCTGAGTTAGTGAACTGCAAATTTTGAAAAGGATATGACCACCATGTTGTCCTTTAAGTCACTGCTAGAAAGCTTCCTCCAGTGCCCACTTTATTCATTATCTCTGCCACTTGGGACTTTCTGTGGCAAAAATTACATCACTCATCTATTTCCCTTTATGTTGTACCTGTCAACTCATCTGTCAGATTCTGTGACCTCAACCAATCTCCTTCTCAGCTTTATTCCTAATACTCTCATTACTTATTGATCTATACGAATGTATAGAAATAACCTATATATAGCTGTGTAGCACAGCAGTGCTGTAGCATATTAAAGTGTTGGGAGATGATGCAATATTCTGTACATCAAGCTGGGATTTGCATCTTCGAATTAAGCAATTAGATTACTTTTCACACTTACAGTTGCATTTCCTATATTAACTTTTATTTGAGGCACAGGTGGGTGAAGTGATTTGCCTAGAATCACGGGGACTTCAGTCAACTGCTGAGGGATTAGAACCTGGGTTGCTACATTCGAAAGCAAGCAGCATGGCAGCATAGCAGGTCCTCCTTACCTTTTCTGGTACCATCACTCAGTCACATTCTCGTCTACCCGGTCCATCCTCAGCTCTTTTTACGCCTCACCTCTTTAACCTCTGCACACATTACCTGATTTAGAATCATTGTGAGACACGGTCGTGAAATTACACCAAACGAATTAAAGTGGGCTGAGCAATAAAACTCGTGAACACTGTTTGTACGTGTGAAATAAGTTTAAAAGAAATTCAGGAGCTTTGAAAAATGTAAAAGGGAACAAAAAAATGGTCTGTTATTTTGCTTGGCCTTCATGTTGCTTTAGTGGCGGTCATAGACAGATCATTTGTGAAAAATGGTGTCGATTTTCTTTCACATCTCAGTGCTAATGAGACGAAAATTGAAACTTTATTAAGATCTTAGAGTTCCAGAAGTGAAACATGCCCCCTGTTTGGCTTGCATCAAAGTTCTTGTTGGAAGCCTGACGCCTCATTAAGAAAATTCTGTTGTATGACAGTGAAGTCTAGAAACAGAACCGAATTCCCCTTCAGTAATACATTAAGTAAACGAAAGAAATGCGGCTTCTAGTCTGAAAATAGATGCTTAAGTCCACAGAAACATCTTGAGCATTGCAGGCAGAGTATATACTTAAAAAATAACTATTATAGTACAGACATTTCAGGTCCCTTCGATGCAAAAGAGTCAATCAGGCAGATCACTTCAAAGCTACAAACATCTGTTCATTAGAATTGTCAGGTTTCTGTTCCTGTGCCAAGGAAGTGAAAACGAATCACAGCGGGGAACCTACCATTTCCAGGGCTCACTTCAGTACTCCCGGTAAGTAAAGAATCACTGTGGTAGCTCCTAGAGCAGTGGTTCCCAACCTTTTCACTTCTGTGGACCCCCATTTTATCAATACTGGAGCCCGGGGACCCCCCCATTGAATCATTATTGGAACCGGGGGACCTCCACTGAGTCAATACTGATAGATGGGACCTAATATTATTACATTTTTTAAGCAGCCGCGGACCCCCTGATGAGGCTTCGCGGACCCCCAGGGGTCCCCAGCCCACAGGTTGGGAACCACTGTCCTAGAGGGCCACACACTGCTACAGTCGCCATCCTGGTTCCTCCTGTTTTGGACAAGTTGTAACAGAATCAGCAGGCGGGACAGCAACATCATAAATGGCTGAACAACATCCAATCTGAATGGCCTAAGCACAGAGAGCCTTTTGAACGTGCCTGCTCTTTTGCCAATGCTTGTTATTGATGAGGATAGATCAACTGGGTTATGGAAATCTCAAAACCGGTTCCCAGGCCACACACAGCAAAGTACATTTTTAATTGCAACAGTAAGAAAATTGATCTACATCTGCTGCATTAATGACCTCAAAGGAATACTGCAACATCTTTCAGCAGGCTAAATGCTTGTATCATTGGGACATCGTTGAGGGGGCACTTATGAAGGGTATCCTTAGGAGACCCGGTTTGGTACGTAGGTTTATGGGAGTGTTCATCAATCAATCAATCAGTATTTGTAAAGCGCAACTATTCACCCGTAAGGGTCTCAAAGTTCTGGGGGGGCGGAAGGGGAGGGGCCTCAACCACAGAGCTACATCTTGAGGTTCTTCCAGAAGATGGTGAGCGACGGGCTTTGTCTAAGGTGCAGGGGGAGGTTGTTCCAGCTCTTCGCTGCAGTGTAGGTAAAAGATCGTCTTCCTGCGGTGGTTTTGCGGATGCGAGGGACGGTGGCCAAGGCCATCTGGGCAGAGCGGAGTGATCTGATGGGGGTGTGGAAGGAGACGCGGTGGTTGAGGTAGGCTGGTCCTGTGTTGTGTAAGGCCTTGTACGTGTGGGTGAGAAACTTGAAGGTTCATGGTGATTGGCACTTCGCCCAGAGAGATTACAATGGCTACTTTATATCTAACCAGATTGGACTCCAAATAGGTTGAGGGCACGAGTATGTTATTTCTTACTGTTATGTTTTTCCATGGTAATCTAACCATTTATGAAATGAGTAACACATTATATAGGTTTTAAGGCAATTCTTATATAGCCTCAATAGCATGCAATAACATACCAAAGCATATAGACCAAATCTTAACATATTCACACATATACCTCACACACATCACATAACGCTCAACATAACATGTCAGCATAATATAATATCACATAACAGTAAATGACATGAAATATGATAACATGACCATTGTAATAAGGTACCAAGACTCAACAAAGCTGTCTTTACAAATGAGATTCGCAAGGGCCATGTACAGCAGACTGGTCACTGTTATAAGATATGTGCAGATGTTTTACATAGCTTGGCAGATCAGAGTATATATGTAGGCTAGGATGCTCTAAAACACACAATAATATTTGGTAGTTTTATTCTCTTTACTCTAATTTTATTTGCCATTGCTATTGTTTGAAATATAATCATGATTGTTTGTCTCCATTGTTTCTACAGGTTTGAACATATCCTCTTTACCATAACATTCTATTATTTATGGGCCGATTTGGTAGGTGGGGTATTTTCTCAAACAGTGTAAGCTCCTTTAGTTCCCTGATAGCCCTCTGGCAGATCTGTTGTCCTCTAAGATACTTTCTTCAGTATGAATTGCCCAACGAATGGAGTGAGGGATACCTTCCTGTTTCTCTTTTTCCACAGAACACTGGCTGCATAAGTAATTCTGGGGACATGTTTAGGTCTCAATGTATTGTTAAATGTGAAGCATGGGTTAAAATGTTGGAATGTAGGGACATGTCTAAATAGAGGTGGTATGGAATGTTGAGGGAGATGACTGGGAGTAGATGGCTGTGTCAGACTTGAACTGCATTGCTCCAAGATTCAATAAAGAGTTGTAGTTCTGCTTGTACCAGTGACTCAGTGTATTTACTACACGAATTTTGTGACAAGCTGAATCCTGGGAGAACCCGTTGTGGTTGGCTATCTGTTGATTGTAGGAGAGGTGCCCTAGAAGGTATCTCCACAACAGCAGGCTTGAAGTTCTAATGGGACTTGGTTCAGCATTCCGTGAGTCACTATATTCAGTGGAGTGAATTTTGTCTCCCGCCACAATTTTGACTGGGGTAGGGTTGTGTGGTGACATGCAGTGTATCACGGCTGTTAAATCCAACAGTCTGGCATGGTGTGAGGTAAGTGAGCCAAGACATCAGTCAACGCCACTGTGCACTAAGCAGCAGTTCCTTATCTGGCTTGATGGAATGACCTGGCCTAGCATGAGTCAACTAAGTGAGGAGACTGGTCAGTGCCACAGTGCACTCCACAACATACACACATATCCTTATTTTATTTTGTAGAAGGCGCAAGTTAGTTGCACGAAGAACTTGTCAGCGCCACCAAGCAGCACATATGTTACAGCACTATGCAGCATCACCTCATTGGATGGCTGCGCAAGGAACTTTTCAGCAACACTGTGGCTCATATGTTTCCACCCATCTCACATCACCTCAGTAAATGCAGCACATACATTGCTGCACCACAGCATTACCTCAGTGGGCGGCCATTTTAAATGAGTACAACACTGGTATTTCCACAAGAAAAGAAAATGTGTGTGGGAATATAGGAGCTACATTCCCTAATTCTCTTAAACAGCCAAAGATGGCGGTATATAGAATGACACAGTTTTTAAGGTTGGACAAAACGCCGTTACTGGAATAGAAAAAAGGATTGCTGGTGTACCCCAATAATAATTCTGCCGACAAAGTACATGGGTTAAGTTATATGTAAAACATGGACTATTCTAAATTTGTAACAACATATTTGTCAACTTTCCATCTGCGTACAAACAACACATTTGTTAAGCAGGTATCAGTGCAGCTATATTATGTTATGTGGATTTGTATGGCACACTAATCACCCATGAGGGTATCTAGGTGCAGGAGCAAGTGTGTAGGTGTTGGTGTTTGGGTGTTGGGTGGGGTTTCAGACCCTGCAGAGTAAGATGAAAAGCTTGGTCTTCATCTTCTTGCAGAATCCAAGAAGTGAAGAGGAGTTCCTGATGTTTTGGCAGATGTTATTCCAGGGTTTTAATTGGCTGTGTTTATGGATGGGGAGCCAGTGGAGCTTTCCGAGATGTGGGCGTGCCATAGGAGGTCAAGGATGAGTCTTGCTGGGGAATTCTGAATGGTCTGGAGATGGTATAGAGTTGGTTGGAGATCCCATGGTAGAGTGCATTGCCTTAGTCCAATCCGCTTGTGATGAGGGATTGCATGATATGAGTTTGGTGTTCAGGGGTAGCCATTTGAATATCCTGTGGAGCATGCAAAGAATGTGGAAGCAAGAGGAGCTGACCACAATTACCTGCACTGTCATGTTGAGCTTGTCATCCAGGATGATTCCCAAGCTTCTGGTGTGGTCGGTGGGTGTGTGAGTGGGTCCAACCTGTGATGGCCACCAGGTGTATTCCCATGGAGAGTTCTTGTTCCCAAAGGTCAGCACTTCTGTCTTGTCACAATTGAGTTTCAGGCAGTTAGATCTCATCCTGTCTGCTACATTGATCATGAGGTTGGAGAAGTTGGTTCTGTGGTGGTGGGCTTGTTGGGCAGAGCAATGATGTGTCATTGACATACGATATGATGGTGATGCCCTGGGGTCTGATGGTGTTGGTGAGCGGATTCATGTAGATGTTGAACAGGTTTGAGCTGAGCAATGAACCCTGAGGGACTCCACAGTTCATGATTCTTGGATTCCTATCTGTAGGGTGGTAGTCTGAATCGCTGTGTTCTTCCTGTGAGGAAGGAAACTGTCCATTTGAAATCTGGTGCCTATGTTGTGTTCAGCCATGGGTGTGGTTGGGACTGTGTCAAAGAATGCAGAGAGGTTGAGTAGGATGAGGGATGAGGGTTCTCCATGGTCCAATACCTGTGTGGATGTTGTCTATGGCTGCGATGAGTGCTGTTTCTGAGCTGTGGTTGTTCCAAAATCCTGATTGGGTGTGAGTCAGTAGGTTATGGTGTTCAAGGAGAATGGTGAGTTGTCAGTTGATGACCTTCTCCATCAATTTGGCTTTGTGGGGAGCAGAGAGATGGGACGGATGTTTCTCAGGTCGCATGGGTCGGCTGAAAGTATTCTGAGGAGGGTGTTCACTGATGCATGTTTCCAGTCTTCTTAGTAGGTGGCAGATTTGATGGAGGTGTTGATGATGTGGGTGAGGGTGTTGCTGATTGTAGATATGTTGGGAGTATGGGTCAGTTGAGGCTGCAGAGAGCACCGTTTTCATGATTGCTTTTGTATCTTCTTCAGTAAGAGTTTTCCATTTAGTCAGGTGTCTGTCTCACCTTGTTGCAATCAGGTTGGCCATATGATCTTTGGCATCTGATTGCTGTTCGAAGATTTTGTAGATCTTTTTTATTTGGCTGTGTAAGAAGTTTGATAAGTTGGTGCAGAGTTCCTGTGGTGAGGTTTAAGTTGGTTATGTCATTGTCGATGGTGTTTATTGGTGTTGGGTAGGTGTATTTTGAGGGCATTGAGCTAATCTGCCTTTGTTACTCTGATCCACCTCTTGCTGGGTAGATTGATGCTTGTGGGTCCATTGACCTGAGGTTTGGTGATTTGGAAGTATCTGATGGAATGGTCGGTCAATCTGAGCAGTGAGACAGAGTTGTATGTTATCCTGTTACTGGTGGCAGAAATTGGATCCAGTGTGTGTCCTGCAATGTGTGTAGGATCTGTGACACGGAGGGTGAGTCTGATGTTCTCCATGCTTTTATGGAGGGCTGTGGAGCAAGGGTCCTTTGGGTCTTCAAGGGGGAAGTTGAGGTCAGCAAGTAGTATGAATTACTTTGAGTTGATGGTGAAGGGAACAAAGAATTCTATTATGAGGTTACTGAATGTGGTTTGTGGTCCTGGTTGTAGATATGCAACCTGTTTGTATTCTGAAATGCATGTGTTCAATGAAGGTGTGTTGATGTTTGTGGATGTGGTGCATTGATGGTATTTGTGGATGGTTGCAAGTTCTCCTCCTGGCTTGTGAAGGCAGTGCTGTGGTGCATTCTTGTAGCTGATGGGATGGCTACAACAATGCCAGGCTTCTGACTTGGGGTTGAGCCAGGTTTCTGTGAGAAGGAGAAGGTGCATCATGTTGTTGCTGAGGAGATTCCAGCTCTCGAGGTATGTTTGCTGAGCAAGCAAGTGTTGAGATGCATGCATTTAAGTGGTTTTTGAGGTGTTTGCCTGACTGGGAGGTGATATTGTTGGTGCATGGATGTTTAGGCATGGGTGTAGGTGAAATGGCAGTGTGTGCATGTGAAGTGCACTACTGTGGTATGTGGTGCGGCATGGTAGAAAGCGAGTAGCGTGGTGGCTTGGGATGTGGGAGTAGAGGGTCGCTACAGTATAGCGATAGCGGCTGATCAGATCAGGGTTCCTGGCACTGTGCACTCTCCACACATGGACGGGTGCGGAGAGGCTTGCCTATGGCATGCCTTTGTTGTGCCAGTAGTGCAGTCATGTCGCAGGCACAATTATGTAGGTCCTCAGGCGGGGGGAGGAGCAGTGAGCAGGGCTAGTAGTGTGGGAAGGGAGGTGAGGAGAAGGGGAGGCAGGAAGAGGCACCAGGGGGTGCTGGGAGTGTGAGGAATGCAGTTGGAGAGAAAAGGGTGGGGAGCATAAAACAGGGAGAGCAGCAGGAGCGGCACAAAAGGCATGTGGAAATCAGCAGAGAGAGGATGACAAGTGGCACAAAAGATGTCACAGAGAGGCTGTGAATGGTGGAGTAAGGAACTAAGAGTGAGCGAGAGCAAAGAAAGAGAGTGGCAGGAAGAAGCTAAAAATGGGAGAAAGCCACAAATAATGAGAGAGCAAATAAAGGGAGTGGCACAAATACGCTAAAAACAAGGGAGCAAAGGCACAAAGAATGAGAGAGAGTGAAGGAAGAAAGTGGCACAAGAGACTAAACATTGGGGGGGAGGGGAATTGAAGAGGCACTAAGAGGATGGAATCGGAGGCACAGAGAGGTTAAAATTGAAACAAAAAGGCACAAAAGTCAGGAAGGAAAAAAGTGAAAGGGGTACTAAGATTGTGCAAAATGGAGGAGGGAAGGCATAAGAATGAGAGAAAAGAAACGAAAAGGAGGCCAGGGAAAAAGGCGAAAGAGGAGGGGAGAGAGCAACTTCAGAGAGGCATGGAAGCCCAGGCAAAGAGCCGAGTCCGGAGGGGCCTTGACTGGTCGGAAAACTGGTCCAGTTAAGTGTGGGGCTGGGCCTGGGTACCTGTTCAATGGGGTCACACCACCGACGCCACTAATGATGTCCTTGGAGGAGGAGGATTGTGATGGGGAGCAGGGCATCAAGAGAGATTGGAAAGAAGGCAGAGAAAGGGCGGGGGAGGCAGAAAGAGGCACCGGAGAGGGCGCGACGGGAGCACAAGGCAGGGACATGGGGAGAAAAGGGACCAGCGCTGAAAATGGGTGCAGCAGCATGAGTGGAGAACAGGCAGAAGGAAAGTGGTTGAAAGAGGCTGAGAAATAAGAGAGAGAGAGCAACAAAAGGGAGTAGCACAAAGAGGCAAAAACATGGGAGCGAAGACACAAAGAATGAAAGGAAGCCAAGAAAGAAAGTAGCATTGGGAACTAAATACCTGGAGGGCGGGCACAGAGAACGCGAGAGAGAAGAATCAAAGTTACACTGAGAGGATGAAAACGGAGGCACAGAGAGGCAAAAACAAGGGAGAAAGGGCACAAATGTAGAGGGAGGAGAAGAGTGAAGTGCTACCAAGAGGATGAAAAACAGATTGGAGAAGGCGTAAGCTTGAGAGAGAAGAGATTAAGAGGAGGGCAGGGGGAACGGATAAAAAGGGGAAAGAATGCAGCAGCGGGCAGAAAGCCTCAGGTGGAGTAGCCAGGTCCAAAAAGGCCTTGATGGGTTGGAGGAGAGGTCCAGGTAAGCCTGGCGCTATATATAGCTCAAGTACTTGAGAAGGGCAGATAAGTAAATTGTAAAACAAATTTTACATTTGGGAAATGTGAAAAGCTGCAGGATTTTCACCTCTAACGATGATAGACCCTGCAGTAAAGATGACTGTCATCAGAGAATTTATCCTCATTTCCAGGAGAACAGGAAGTATCATTCTAGTCTTTCACAGGCTTCTCATGAGCTAGCTTAGCAGCGGTTATACTAGAGTGCGGGAGCACACAGTTTTTTGAATAGCTAGAGACAATCTCCACAACTGGTGAAATTCTAGGGTGAGATTATTCACACAGGGGGTCTTTCTTCCTTTTGAGCAAGAGTTACTAGTATTTGAAGCATTTGATAAAGAGATCCTTCCAATTCAATGCGTTTGCGAGACAGTCAGTGGTTTTGGCCCAGGGGGCAATGACAGGGAGGTGGGCAGATTAATTGTGGGGTGGGCATAACTCACATATCTTGCTTAAGTGGATATATGCATGATGACAGCATAATTACACAGGTTTATGCAGATTTATGTAAGGAGCGTACTCGAAAATGTAGGGCTGTTTTCCTTTGCTCAAAATACACCTTTCAATCCGAAATGGACGGAGATTGCATTTTAAGTTAAGAAAATAGCACTAAATTCAACTGAACACAAGCAGGAGCAGCCAGCAGTCATTAGTGCTAGACACGTTCATAGTTCCTGTGCTCCTGCCGTAGGATTTTGTGCACAATTATTCATAAATATGTAAATAGGTGTAATTGCATACTTTTTGTTAATTTCATGTTAAAAGAGTAATGCAAAATTACCAAAACTACTCTGATTACTCTGGCATACTTAAAATTTCACCCAGGCCTAATTGATTGTCTGATAAGGTCTAATATTTAGTATGGGAAAATTCTACAATTAATCCTAGTTACAAAGCTTTGCTCCTTTAAACTTTGAGTATATTTGCCACAAAGAGCCATGATGTCCATATTTGCCAAGGCTCGGAAGCAGGGCCAGCTCTAGGGTGGTTCGACTGGTGCAGCTGCACCTGGCACTGACCTCTAGGAGTGCTGTGTTTGAAAATACCCTTTATTTAAAACGTTTAAAAGTGACCCCTGCAGAGTTCCTTGTGTGTCTGAAGGAATAGAAACGTCAAGGTAACTTTGGTGATTAATGTTCCTGTTGGAGAGAGATCACGTGTTGTCTAGCAGCAGTTCTGACTCATCATAAAGTAGCACAAAAGATTATTATGCTCGTTGCAAAGATCATGTACCTGCAGAACACAGAACTGCATTTTATGTGGATAGCTCAGTGGGTCACTGCCATTGTAGCAGAGATTGTTTTGTTACTTGCAGTTCATAAGTTACAATCCTGATATAGCACAATGACCTATGAACTGACATCAAGAGCTGCATGCAAACTGCAAGGCATATGGTTGGAAGTGGATCCTTATGTTTTTCAGTCTTTCTTTATCCTAATTTTGCTTAAAAGGGTAAGTTTGGGAAGAAATACATCTTTATTAGTAAATCCAACCCAACCCTCCTTGGTGTGCTTTAAATCCAGAGTTTGTGCTTCTCAAGACCAAAACATCCCTAAAATATACTACTTGCAAGTATAGATGACATGTGGTTCACACACTTTGCAATCCTCATTCTTTTAAGTAACATTTCCTATAGACTGATTTACACATGTATGATTCATTGTCTCTGTAAAAGGAGTCTGTGATGTAAAATGCTCTGACACACTATACTAGTATGAATAGTGCTATAAAACAAATTAATTGCATGTAGGAGCGGGGCTATGGAAAGATGGGGGTCACTGTTGGAGGGACGAAGTGAAGGAATCCATGAAGAAGTTGGTCGGTGTGGGTGCGCCAAAAGAGATGGTCTCACGGGCACCACCAGTCCTAAAGCTGGCCCTGCTCATAGGTATGGGAGTAATTAAGTTGAGTCTGGAAGGAGCATGCATTTGAGACTCCACATTACATACTAAGGAGTTGTAAAAGGCAGCTTAGATTAGTCATAAAGTAGAGCTTAAATGATGAAGTGTTGGTTGGAACTTTCTGTCATATAGTCCTGGTGCATGAATTAGCTTCCGTTGGATGTGAGAAATGAATGAGTGATCTGGAGAAGGGGGACTAAGTGTTATTACAGAGAGATGGTGTGGAGGCACCTGCCAAATGCTGTCTTCTATTTTTGTAGTGCTAATGAATGTAATAAATACATATTTGATGAAAAAAAGGAATCATACTTCCACAACTCACTGACCCATTTTGCCTTCAGTGTGAACACTACACCAGTTTTTATATGGTCACACAAGTTTTTAACTCAAGCCACCTGTGCTACGTTAGCTAGAACTAAATCCTCCCTACACTCTTTCACTCGCTCAAGGGTAAAGCTCATTGCGATAACTCATGGACCGGGTCAAATGGAACACTCCGAAATATTGAAACAAACCACCCACCATGGGTGACCAAAGGCATGATGATTGCTCCTGCACCTCCAACCTGAGATATCCCTTCATTTACATATCTAGGGGGGTTCTGCAACCAAAAAAACACACCAACTAGTAGATTCTCACCTACTAGTAGCAGTAAACGATGAGCTTAACACAACATCAAGAAATACCTTTATGAATAAATCATACAGATATATCATGTGATGGCCTCTCACACCAACACAGACGTGTTCTCCAGCCATGGCTGCTAGCAACCCTGCATGCACACGCTGGCTCAAGCATGGCCAACCATGTCCAACCTCTCACTTCAGTCTCTCCCTCTCTGTCACTCATTCACCTCCCACTGCTTGTACACACTCAGCAGACACTCTCCTGTAACAGAAGTGTCCAGCAGGAGAAGAGTGGATGGGTGAACAAGGAAAAGGGAACTCAGTTGAAGTTGTCTGCGTTCACCTGGTGCATGGGTGATAATCCTCCCCTCTCTTTATCTTTACTCTCTTTCTGTATTTATCTCTCCACTTCTCGTTGCACCTCTCTGTCTTCCTACCTATTTATTTTGCTCTCCTCTTCTGTCTGTTCATGTTTGATAGATCTTGATCGCTCTAACTCGCTCTTCTTCTCTCTCCATACCCTTCTCTCCCCACCACCTTTTCCCCCTTTTTAGATCTGTTCTTGTCTTCTTTCTCTCGCCCCCTTCCCTTCTACTAATTCTACAGAGAACAATGTCTTTCTAACAGGAGAGGTGTACAGCTGGCAGAAGGGGGAAGGAAAACCACCCGTACCATGTTTTCCCTTAAACAGGGAATAAGGTATTTAGACAACATGAAACTTTTCAAGCTTGAAACACCAACATGAAAGGCTTTGCCAATGTGTTTTCTCTTTGCTAGTTTTATGTCAAGACTGAAGTCCTTAGTTTGAGGCGGAGCTTTCTGGTGCTTGGCAACACCAACACTTGTGAGAGTCTGCCACAAAGTGGCGCTGTTCGTCAAATTCAGAGATGAGTAGAACAACACTTTAATAATTCATTATACATTAAAATGACAATAACCTGCTCTCAAGCTATCCTTGTACTGCTGGATGTCCTGGAATATTCTGAAATATTGCACTTGTACTAGTTTAATCATTAGTAGTTGTTGGTACTGTCATGGGCAGCGCTAACAGGGGCAATGGGTGGTACAAGCTGCAGTGGACGTGTGAAAAGTGCTCTGGCACTTATTATTTCACACAATAAGCAATGACCAAGAGCTAACTGGCTAAAAATAGATTGTTAACATGCAAAACACTGAAATAAATAAATGTATGAAATTAGTCATTTTCTCTATTTTTTCCCAACGAACCACCTACTGCCCCCTAGAAAGGTTCTTATTGAGAGGAGACAGGAGCACCTAAAACAAATGAACTGGAGCCAATGTTTACCATCAACCATCTCCTCCTGGATGCTCCACACCTGTTGCCAGATGAGATCTGGAACTATTAAAGCCAAGAGAGGCCAAAATATATTACCAAGTACTTTACAGCCCAGAACCGTACAGACCGCCTGATGCAGAAGGCACAATGGTACCATGGACATGGTAGAATGAGCTATATAATTGCTTATAGTCGAACACAGCAAGACATGACATAACCTATGCAATACAACATAGCATATGTAAAACATATATCACAAAACATGATATAAATTGGAATCACATAATCTAGCACAGCATACCGGAACATAATACACCATACCATAGCATGCCAACTTGTAACATATTATTATATAAAATAGCTCACATAACATAGTCCAACATAACACGTAATACATAAGGCATGAAATAGCATAGATAACGAAACATCACATAACACACCATAGCTTAAAATAACTTAATATCTCATAACGCCATATGGCAAAACAAACAATGAAATGTAACATTACATCAAACTAAACATTCAACAGAAGTCTGCACAGATACATTAATGATATTAGTTTTCTCTTTTCTAACTTTATTTTGTATTTAGAAGCTCTATTTGCAGGGGCGGTCCTCCCGCTATGGCATAGGAGCGTCGCCCCACTGCTATAAAGCTGCAGAAAAATAAAATTATATCAATTAATATAATTTTATTTTTCCACTGACTGAGTCTAGGGGGGGCGGGGCCAGCATCCTCATCAGGGAGGAGAAGTAGTGGTGCACTCTAAGTGCGCATGTCAGTTTGGCCGGCTGCCTAAGGTCGGCCAAACTGACATGCACACTTAAAACTCTCCACCCAAGCTATATTTCACAGCCGGGTGTAGGCCAAGAGCAGGCTCCCACTTCCTCCCTGAGCATCATTTCAGACCGCTAAGGTCTTATGTTGTGTAACATCGTGAGAGAAGCATCTGGATTGGATGGGTAGGTGAGCAAGGCAAGCACCGAGGTGGTGGGAGAGGTGGCGATGAGGCAGCAGGTAATGTATTTTTTTTTTTTTTTTTTCACGTGTTCACATTTTTCAAGCCCTTAAATAGACTAAAGTTCTGTTTGGTTCTTTAATGTTATCACTGCCAGCTTTTGAGATACTAAACGAAGAAGGGGGCGTTTTTAAACAGTGGCCTAGTGAAATCCCTACTTATGCAGCTTAAGCGGGGACTGGTGGGCTGGTAAACTTGGCCCCAGTAAAATGTTAATTCGTCATTTGTGGCCTTTTCCGTCTGCAGACAAAGGCCCTCATTTTGACAATGGCGGGTAAAAGCGCCTACCGCCACAGTGACGGCCGGCAAAATACCACCACTGCGGCTACCCTCCATCCACTAGATTATGACCACCGCCGGACTTCTGCCACAATAAGGGGGCGGAAATCCATCAGTGGCATACTGGTAGATGGTGGTAAGGTGGTGCTGCTACCACCAGCACTGCCACGCCAATTGAACGCCGCCAGCCATATCATGACCTGTGATACGGCCTGGCGGTGTGGCGTTGCTGGCGGTAGCAGCGCCCCTTCCCATTCCCTGCTGGAAGACCACCTCGGACAAGGTAAGTCGGGCTTCCGACAGGGGAAGGGGATGGAGGGTGTTGTGTGTGTGTGTCTGAGTGTGTGCATGAATGTCTGAGTGTGTGTGTGAATGCGTGAATGCCAGTGTGGGAGAGTGGGTGTATGCGTGGTGCATGTCTGCGGGTGTGTGCGCGTATGAGGGTGGGTGGGAATGTGAGGATCAGAGGGGGTGGGGGCTGAGTTTGGATGTGGGGGGGTTAGTGTGTGCATGGAGGGGTGGGTGGGGGCTGAGTTTGAATGTCGGCGGTGGGGGGTTTCAGGTGAGTGTTGGGGGGTGGTGGAGTTGGAATTCCCTGTCACCGATAGGGCCTCCCACCATGATTTACGTGGCGTTGCTAAAGCCACAGAAAATATGGCAGTAGGCTAGCTCCAAATGCCAGGGGCTGTTCTTTGTCAGCCGCCGGGCTGGCGATTCACATCCCGGCCGGGCGGCTCATACCACCAGGGCGGTATGAATGGTAAATTGGCGGGTTGGCCACAGCCAACCCGCCAATGTAATAATGTAGCGATATGTACTGCCAGCCTGTTGGCGGTACTACCACCACCTTAACACCTACCACCGGGGTCATAATGACCCCCAAAATGTTAATAAACCATGGATATGCCAAATACCATGACAGAGGATTTTGGCCCGAGTAAGAAAAATCACGGAATGATGGAAAAAGGTAACAACACAGAGAGAAGGAGAAACAGAAAAAGTGTGCATGAGAGAAAGATCAGAAAGAAAAAAGGATAAGACAAATATGGATAGAAAGTAAAGAGCAAACAGGAGGAAAAAAGGAAAGGTGAAAGGGAGCGCATTGAAAGGAAATAAAATAAGGGGGAAAATTAGGATAGACACACGGGTTAAAGAAGAATGAAAGGGTGAAAGAATGAAGTGGAAAAGGTGAAACAATGAAGAGGTGGTTGGGAAAAAACGGATGGATGAAAGAGTGAAAGTATTTAGACATAAAAGGATGAATGGAGAATGGACAGATGGTAGCTGAAGAAGATTATATGAACCGGTGAAAGAATGGTTGGATGGATGGAAAGGTGAAAGAATTGACAGATGAATGGATGGTTAGGAGGGGAAGGATTGATGAATAGATGGATGGAAGGAGGATGAAAGGGTAAAGTGAACCGTCCTATGTGAGGTCAGGTTTGCTCACTCTGCGTGCTCTTTATAGAGGTATGGTTATGTTTATATGTGCACTCTGTAGTTGTTTTATGACATTCTATTAATATAGGCCTGTTTAGTTTATCGAATCATTTTGAACTCTCTCTATTGCATGAAAATCTGAAATTGACTCTGAAATGCAGTGTTTGCTCCATATGGAAAAGGGAAAGAATAGAAATTAGCAATTAAACATGGACATGAACACATTTAATTAGGTTCTTGAAGCAATAATTCTGTGTCTCCATCAGAATGTAATGCTTTTGCTTTCCAAATATATGGCAGTCTGTTTTGTGACTCATAGGGAGGACTAACCCGAGCTGTCATCACACCATTTACCCTGTGTGCCCAAGATCACTACTTAAGCAAGTAAGGTTATGTTAACCTTCTTATGCACAAAAGCAAGACTGCGTGACCTGGCGTTGTCTGCATATATTTAGAGATTCAATAGAAAAAACAAGGGTTAAAGTGACATTATAGTTATTTGAAAATGTCAGCCGCAACATGACTTTTAAACTCAAAGAACCACTGAAATCCACCAGCTATAATTAATCTTTAGTATCTATATATAAATATATATATATAATATATATATATATATATATATATTTTTTTTTTTTCTAAACAAAGGAATTGGCAGTGACAGTGTGCTCCAAACTGTCACCGGTGCTTGCTACGGCACAACGGCCAACACAGCTAAAACCCAAACAAAGTTATTCTCTTGATAAAGGTCCGGAGAGGAACAAAACGCATTGGCTGGAATCACCAAGAATATAATAACTTAAGCCCACAGGTTGGGAGTGCTGCTGGTTTCTTTATCAAGATGAGTGCTTTTTTTTGAATATATATATGACCAATGGGTGTTTCCCACTAGGTAGTTATAGTTAGGTCCTAGTTTCTATAAAAAAAATGTTTTTTTACTTGCACCTCCCTAGTGCTCTAATCAAATTGCTGGGGGGTCATCATGCTCCCCTGAAGCCCCCCGGGACCACCACCTCCTCGGGGCACTCATTATAAATCAAATATGGGGGCACCCAGCTCCCCCACAGCCCTGTAAACCGCCACCTCCCCTGGGAACGCATTCAAATCAAATGCAGCTGAGTGCCCCGGGAACTGCCACCTACCCGGAGCACACATTCTATTTCATTGTGGGGTGGCATGTGCCCCCCCCACAGTCCCAGGGACCTCCACCTGCCCGGACAAATATTGAAAAAAAAAACAAAAGGGACTGTTTCGGACCCCCACTGCCCCTGGCACCACCACCTCCGAGGGGCTAAATGCAGAGTTGGAGGAGGGTCATACAGCCCCTGCCCCATCAAGGAGCCACAGATTCTCCTGACCACCACCCCCTAGTGCCGGCTCCTGCTATGTCCCAGGGTGCCCACACCCAGGACATAGCTGTTTGCTTCAGGGCTCCCACCAAGCAAAAGCAAACACAGTCCGCTTTCTGCAAGAGAGCTGTCAAACAGCTCCCTCTTGCAGAAAGCAGAGTTTTCATCTGTCTTCCCTGCAGACAGATGAAAACCTTGCTCACACTAGCAGGGAGCTGCTAGTAAGAGCAACTCCCTGCTGGGGAGCACTGCCGGCTCACGCAGGACATGAGGAGCTGTCTAGGACCATGGGGACTTTGAGGCTTCCCTCGTGGTCCTGTCACTCCCTCTATTTTCCATCCTGCAATGGGATGGAAGAGATAGAGAGATAGTCATTGCAATGCACTAATACTTGTGCCCTAAGGTAACTACAGCTCACGCCGTCACCAGGCACTGTTAATTACTCCACAAATTACAGCAATCATGTAATCTTTGATAGAATTATTCATAATGTCACTATAAACTCTGCAGTCAAATTATTGATCAGATAACTGTGCATGGAGGAGCACAAGTTATAGTTAGTTACCTTAGGGCAAGAGTTATAGATACTTGAGATAACTCTAACTATAACAGATGAATTTCTATGGTTTAGTACATTTAAAATGTGAGCCTAAATATAACATTTTAATTTAAAGAAATCCTAGTAATGGTGGTCACACGTATCTGGACAAGTAGTATACTGGTGCACGATTTCTGTAACAATGAATCTTCTGACCTTCTGGACAGCTGTAATATTCTACCATTTTCCCTTTTTCTCCCCAAAGGTTCCTCTGTACATTTGCTTTTGGGCAATGGTATGGGGTTCCCCCTAATCATGAGGGATGCCTCAAACTGAATATGTTGCTTCTCAGGTACATCATTTGCAATCAAGAAACCACCCAGAACTCTCCATTCAAGCACTTATTTATTCAACAGTTTTATACAGTGTTTGTGTGCCAAAGGGCATTAGCGCCTTGAAAGATAACCAGGGAAGGCCCCTCTGGCTGCAGATGAAAAATAAAACAAAAGCTTACTATTGTTTTATTTTTCATCATTTTTCATCTGCTAGCTCAGCAAGCAGAGTCTACAGGGCTGGGCTGTGCCACGGGAGGTGGGAAGGGGGAGTAGGGGAGAGTGCAGTAAGTGTGCAAGTGCGTTTGTTAGACCGTCTCAGGCCGGCCAAACACACATGCGCACTTAGGTTTCTCCGACCTAGCTGTATACGCATCAGGGCTGGAGAAACAGCACAGATCCGAGGGTTGTGTCCAAGCAGCAGACCGAGCCACTCAAACCAATTCTGATGCTGCTTATATGCTATGTTTAGAATGTAAGCAGCGTCAGGATTGCTGGGGAGCCTGTGCTGGAGTCTGGACACCACAAGAGGAGCGAGGTGCGGGCGAGGGAAACGGTAAGTGTTTTCTTTCTTTTTCTTTTTTTTATGGTGTTTCTCCCATTGTCCTTCCCCCGCCCCGCCTTGACATATGTGGCGACGACCGTTGAACATAACAGTTGGTCACATTAAATATGAACTAATAGAACATTTTGATGCATTGACTGTGCAACAGAGGAGTTATGAATATTTAATGGAACCAAAAAAGAACAACATTTTGTTAAATCAGTAGTACGTTTTAGTAAGACATAGGGTAATAAAAGACACAAAAGGTGTGGTTTTACATGTTATCTGATGAAGCGTTTTTTGATTATGAGAATTGTGGGTTTTGCACATATGTAAAGAGGCAGATAGTTTCTGAAGTATTGGGGATGAGGTGGAGTCCCTTTCTTTCTCCTCTGCAGAGGTCCCAGTTAGTGACAGTTTAAAGGTTTTAGGGTGCAGGGCGTGTGACCACGACGGTGGCCAAGATGGGCGCTATCTTGTGACGCTCCAGCAGCAGCAGCCTTACAATCTGCTGAATCGCTGCTGAATTGCCGCCATCATCACCTCTTGCTCAGGGTGGATGCCTCGCTATCGTCCCTGAGGCATTTGATGAGCTGGAGGGCCAGCTTTTGATTAGAGCACCGCCCGGTGATTGCCACTACGGTGCTGTGCAGCCCGCGCAACCCAGCACAGCCTTGGAGAAGCCCCTGGTGTTTGGGATTCTGTCCCCCACTCTTGCTACTGCAATTGTCCTCCTCCTCATGTCCCACCCGGATGCCTTCGCTCAGCAGACAGCATGTCATGCAGCAATTTTTCCCTACAGCACACATACTTTCCGCCAAAGTTGCTACATATCGCCTCATCATCATGGGCTGAATGGATCCTAAACAACACAGGCTCAGATTTGACAGGACTAAGGCTGATGGGAGTCACGGCCATCCTTCAGACATTATGAAGCTGCAGATTGTGAACCAGACACCTCTAATGAAGTGTCGGCCATTATGGCCCAGCTCAAGATTGGGTATTACTCGATGGACGCGTGTTTCAATACCCTTGCTGGCCATATAGACAAAATAGGGAGTGCTTGCATCGCCACTGGGAAAGGATTGACGGCAGGGAGGACAAGATATCAGGCCTAGAGTATGGCGTTGTCGCCATGCAGAAATGTATGGATAAAATGGAACATATCCTGAAACAAGCTGCAATTAGGTGTGAGGACCTTGAGGCTTGGTCCCGGAGAAATAATATTCATATTGCTGGCATTGCAGAGATCACCAATATGGGACAACCTGATGCTTTTGTGGAGAAGCTCCTTATTGACCTTTGCCGTGGAGCGTGCCCATCACTCGCTGGGTCTGTGGCCTACCAAGGTTACTCCACCCCCGCTATCTCACAGCACAACTCCTTAACTATAAAGTCATGTACAGTGACCCCTGGCCCAGGAAAGGGGACCACTTCAATACCAAGGCGCCACCATTTCACTTTATCCAGATTTTACCACTAGGGAACAAGAGGCCAACTGGAAATTCAATGATGTCAAGAACACCCTTAGGAGGCTGGTTCTCAGCTACGCCATGCTCTATCCTGCCCACTTGTGGGTGGAACATAACAGGAAATTCACCTCCTTTGATACAACTGCAGATGTTTTTCTTTTGTACAAAACTGCCTTCTAAACCTCAGTCTTCTCGACTGGTGATGCTGGAGCACACCTGCCAGCGGTTGACCTCGCCTGACCCCCCTCCACAATACTGCAGTGGATGTTCTGTACTTGCATGATTGCTATATATCTGATATTAATGTCATGCTCTTAAGTCCTGGAACCCTCTATATTCTATAACACCCTTTGTGTATGTTACTGTTCTACAATTGCAGTTGACTCGCATCTACTTTACATTACCTTTTTTCTAACTAGGTCGCTGCCGCCGAGCAGTTGAAACATCCCCATTGTGAACACCAAAGTTATTCAAGTGGGGTTACTTTATCCTCTGTTTTCTTTTTCTGGGAATCACTGGATGTCTTTTTATCTGGCGTGGGTGGGGGGAGGAGGATTTCATGTTTTGCTTTTGCTGTGGTTAGACTGTTATCTCATGTTTGCCTGCTGTGACACATCACTCAGCTTACACATCATCACCTATGACACACCCTTAGTAAAACTCTTCTTTTCCCTGAAATTGCATCCCCAAACTTGGGTAGGGCACTCGATCTTTCATTTATTTCCTGCAACATGTGTGGAATTAACTACCCACGAAAAGGGAAACAGGTATTATCCTACCTGAATAGACACAGCGTGGAGTGGCCTTTCTCCAGGAGACACCTGTCCCCCAGCACTGACCCCCCCCCCCGCCCAGCACTGGCACACCCTGGGGAAATCATTGTTATGTCTCTTGTTATAGCTCATATTCCCATGGTACTTGTATACATATACACAAGGGCATCTACTTCACGCTCCATACTTGTCCCTCAGACCCGGATGGCCAGTATTTTCTAATACAGGGCATTTTTGCAGACAAACGCATTCTGCTACTGAACATCTATGCCCCCAATGTTGATGATCTTAATTTCTTTCAGGACCTCTTTGCCCATTTGGGATGGGTGGATGTTGATCATGTGATACTGGGGGGGCGATCTCAATATGCCACAATGCTTTCATACTGATTCCACTAGCTCACAACCCAGTGATAAACCTGGTGCCCGGGCTACCTTCCGCCACATTATAGACACCTACAACCTGCAAGATTCTTGGCACACCCACTATCCATCTATTCCAGGGTTCACGTTCTATTTAGCTCCACATTCTGTCTGGATGAGGTTGGACTATTGGTTCCTCTCGGTTACTGCATACCTGTGGGTCTCAAAAGGTTGCTGTCCTCCTGCAGACATTGTTCTTGTTCTATTCTTGTTGAGCTATGAATCCCTTACCAATGCAGCCTGGAGCGCACTTGGAGGTTCCACAGTGTCGCCCTTCACAACCCAGTATTCCGCGGTGAGGTCCTCGAATCAGTAGCAGAATTTTTTGCATTGAATACCGGCACAGTTTCGACACAAGCCACCCTATTGGAGGCCTTTAGAGACTTGATACGCAGAGTATGCATTTACAAGCAAACGGGTATCCTCAGCGACATTCGCACTCAACTGCAACATGTCGAGGCACACCTGCGGGGTATTGACTGTGCTGCCATGGGGATCCCCTGTTACACCAACCCTCTGTATTGTTAACAGAGTTCTGCAACCTCGCAGAGAGGGAATTTGCATACTTGGGGAAGAATGCTAGTGGCCATCGATACAGGGAGGGGGAGAATCCAGGCTGTATCCTTGCACGATTGTTGCGCTCAAATTGATTCCATAACTAGGTCACTGAATTGCAGGCACACAATGGAGAATGAATAGTGGGCATTGAGGGTGTCCTGGCTGCGTTTCAGCAATACTATAAGCACCTTTACTCTTCTTGCATGCCTGACGTTCCATCCGAGATCTCTTCTTATCTTGATGAGGTCACGTTGGTCTGGCTCGCTGTGGCAATTTCTAGCGAGACACTCACTCTTGAAGAAGTGGTTCAGACTATAGACTCTCTTGACGGTTCCAAAGCACCTGGACTAGATGGCCTAACTGGGGCCTTCTATAAAGCTTTTAACTAACAGTTGGCTCCCCATCTTTTAGCACTATACAACTAATCTCCAGCCACTGGTACATTACCACATGCTCTGTAAGCCTGTCCCTATTTTATTGTTGAAACCGGATGAAAGGATCCCCCCCCTCTGTGCTTCATATTGACACCTTTCCCTTTTGAACCTTAACAAAATACTTGTCAAAGCCCTTGCCACCAGACTGTCTCTCTTGATGGAACAGATTATCTCTTCCGGACAATCCGGAATTGTCTCTCATCGATCAACCTCCCTCAACCTACGCACTGTCTTTGCAGTCCTTAACAGGATGTCCCCGCCCACACCTGCAGTCATAGCTTTGTTGGATGCGGAAAAGGCATTTGACTCTCCTGAGTGGTCCTTCTTGAAAGCTGTCCTGGGTAGGCTTGGTATCCCCTCTTCTTCCATGTCCTTAATCATGCTCTTATATACTAGCCCACTGGCCCGCACTCGGGTCAATGGCTCAGTTACTGAAGAGTTCCCTATTATGTGAGGCAGCAGATAGGGATGCCCCCTACCTCCCCTCTTTTTTATTATTGCAATGGACCCTATAGTCCATCACCTACAAGACCAACGCGCTCATAGGAAACTTCAGATTACTCATGGCCCCCTACTACTTCCCCTTATTGCTGCTGACAAATTCAGTGCATTTCGATTAACTGTAGGCATAAATTATTGTATTTTAAATTTCTCCACCATAGTAGCCTCTCTCCGTCGGACATTATCACATTTCACCCCAATAAGACTGACCACTTCCTTAAGTGTTGTTCACCAGGTATGGATTTTGCACACCTGACCTGGACCTTCCCAGAAATCTCTAGGCACTGATCCTCCGTCTTTATGCAGATCTCTGCCATGATAGATATCAAGCTTGCACCTAACCCTCTTCTTGCTCTCTTGGGCTACACTAGGGACATTCCACGTTCATCGCGCCATCTACTACAATGGCCCTCTTGTTGGCCAAATAAGAGATCGCATTACATCGGGCGGTGGCAGGGTTCCCATCTCTGTCAAAAAACTGTGAGGGACTGGGAGAATTCTGGTCCAGTGTACAGTCTCCCAGAGCCTACGTATATAAATGAAAATATCACAAAACAGAGTGATAATGTAAACAATTGGTATATGTAAAATAAACATTGCACAAACATTAATGGAGAAAACTCCAAATTGCATTTCAAAACCAGTTTTAATAAGGAAAAATATTAGTATATAGCTAGCGGTAAGTACAAAAACAAAAGTCATGTCCCTAGGTGAAGGGCGAACTGGTTTAGAAATGCAATTTGCAGAATCTCTGGCTGAGTTTTCTCCATTAATGTTTATTTTACATATACCAATTGTTTACATTATCACTCTGTTTTGTCATATCCAGTATTTTCCCTTTGACTTGAGGTTCGCGCATGCCTATGATGCTGTTTCTCTATTATGGGAAGGTAAGCCTCATGTGTCATATTTTTGATATCACGATCTAATTTGGGGCAATCACATTTCTTTCACGTTGCTTCTATTTGCTAGACACAAATGTATGTCTATTTCTTTAATAATTTTTTATCTTGCATGCAGGGAGACCTACTGACTATGTGACGGTGACAAAATTGTCTTCATTCTGTAACTGACTATTTAGCACTTATTTAATTTGTTTCATATAATTAGGAGAAGTAGTTATTTTGGTCCTGATGAAGCGCCATAGGATCATTTTTGTGACCAAAGTGGCGTGAAACATGACCACTTTTTGATAGGACTAGATACACTTCCTTTTTCCTTTCTCTGGAGTGCTGTGGGACATTACTCCCCGTTCCCACTCCCATTGTTTCTTTTTAATCTTGGCCTGATCCTTATCCTGATTCATTAAATTATGATGCTTGTGGGTCAGAGTCAATTTTAACTTTCTTCCCTTTTTTTCTCTCCTTTTCTCAGTATCTCTCGCAGACCTTATTCCCTCTGCTACACTACTTTCGGTTGAGTGCCACCACCAAGTGTGGTAGGTCCGCCAGACATTGCAGTGCCGGTCTGACGAAGGAGATAGCCCAATGAGGATGCTCAGCATCCTAGTGGATGCGTGAGGGCTCTCCTGCCAATACTGACCCCTTCTCTCTCCTTGCATACACACTTATTGGAACAGTGTACTATATTCATTTATATACGAGGGTTCCCATCTCCTCAGAGTGGCTCAAAAGCATGACATGCTGAGATAGTGTATGCACTTCCCTACCCCTGCTCGTCCCAACCCAGAGACATTTGTCAACCCTTCTGGGGCTACCTTTGCACCCTCAAACGTGACTCCTCAGATCAGACTCACACTCCCTTTCCTAATACCTGCTGATTCAATGCCACCCATATTCCACTCACTCACAGCGTGGTTTTATATATAACTGCTGATAAATATATAGCTAATTGTGATGATATCCCATGCTGCTCATGTGTTCTTTTGATAGGTTCTAGCGATCTGTTCTTCGACAGCTATCTATTGTTGATTATTTGTTACTCTTTAAAACTAATAAAGACAATTTAAAAAATAAAGGTTTTAGGGTGCAGTATCTGAACCATGGCCTCATTCTAAATTATGTTCAGTGGCATGAGGCCGATAAGATCCTCTTTGTGTTTATTTTTTCTGTGTGGATGGAAATGATTGTGAACATTAATGCCCTGATTTATACTTTTGGACGCAAACCTGCGCTAGCGCAGGTTTGCGTCAAAGAGTTTACTGCCCGCTAGCACCATTCCTGGATGCCAGCAGGGTGTCATATTTAAGGAATGAGGCTAGCAGGCGGTAAGGCCCAATTAGCGTCAAAATAAATGACGTTAACCGGGTGGGGGAGGCGTAGGGGAAATAGGAGGTTGTGCGTCAAAGAATGGCGCTAGTCAGGTTAGAGTCAGAAAAATTACTCTAACCAGGCTTAGCACCATTATTTAAGACCCTCCTTCTCCTGTGCGTGATTTTTGCATGGGAGGATAAATAAGGCGCAAAGGCCTTAGAGTCATTTTTTGCCCGGGAACGCCTACCTTGCATCTGATTGATGCAAGGTAGTTTTCCGCTGGCAAAAAATGACGGTAACTCCAATATTTTGATGCTAGACGGGTCTAGCGTCAAAATATAAATATGGAATTAAGACTGTGCTGGATTTGCGTAAAAAACATGACGCAAATCCAGCACAAACAAAGTAGAAATATGCCCCTAAGTTCACTGGTTTTGCCAAAAATAGTCAACAATTCTTCCCTTCCTGCTGCTTTGACTCCAGGACCTATCTGAGGGGTATAACCAATGTTCACCACCTCTGCAGACTCCTGAAAGTACATGGACATGTGCTTGTGGGCAAAGACCACTACTGTGTACACTGGTAAAACTAAATAGGTGTCCTTCCCAGCAGCCCTTCGGATGAGGAAACTTCAGCTCGAACTGGGTTGGTTGAGTTTTTTCAGTGATAGGATGCAATGAATGCTATTAACTGTAGAACTATTCCTCATCTTCCTAGACTTCTACGAATATATTTGAGCACCCCTCCATCTTTACAATGGTTAAATGGCCATCTTTCAGTAGCTTATTACTGTATGTAATTGTTAACTAGTACTAAGGAGGTAAAATATTTGTACAAACAGTGTTATTATGTGTAAAAATCAGAATGTAATGAAGTAATACTATCACAAAATGGTATGCCATATAATGTACCTTTTGTTGGCACAATATTTAGTTAACCCTTCTACAGAATTTCACTGCCACATAATTCCACTGTCCTTCTAAATAGCCAGGCAACTATACACAAGTTATCCATCTCCAGATTGGTACTGTCAAAGGATTTCTTATCCTATGTGGGCAATACTGCAGAGGTTCTGGTGTTTATGTATGCTGCACCATTGTGAATGAGGGACTAACTTGGGTTGTTTACATAATGAGGAATGGTGAAACCTGGTTGGAGGGTGACTTACATACTGTGGCAATGTGGATAATGTTCTAGCTAGTCCTGCGACGCAACAGCTAGGCCACAATCCACAATGTACCAAGATATGTCAAAGAGCGGCCATTTTCACAGTATGGCAATTACTGTAGTGAGACCATTTCACATTTACTCCATGTAACACACCACGAGGAAGAAAAGATTAAGATATGATAATATATTGATCAATATACAATGTGTTTTCTTAAAGCCTGAACTGAAGCACTCTTTGTTGCTGACATAGGGTGTGGGGGTGTGGTGGGCATGACTCGTTAAGGCCTTCTTTATAGGTGTTAGGTCTGAAAAAAGTGCCCTTGTTGATGCCAGGAAGCCCATTGTACATCTGTCAAACTCTTTCCCGGAGGGCTTTAAAACTTGTTTTGGGTGGCAAATACCCAACATTGCGACGTTTTAACAAGGCTATGGCCGGGTGTAGTACATTATCTTGTCACTTTACAAACCAGTGTCACAGGGCCATGACACTGTGGTCTTGTGACGGCACTCTTTAAGTTATTTGTCGCTTTTATGAAGGTTAAAGGAAACATTTCCTGAAACCGATCTTTATTGTGCACAACATTAGGGATTACAATGTTGCTCTACGTTTAGGTGTTTTGAAGGCCTATACTATATGTTTAGGGTTTCTTTTGCTATTTGGGCAGCGGCCTGAATTAGGAAAAGGATCTTTATTTAATTGTAATACTTGTCTCTGCATTTTTTTTAATACTACATAATTGTTCAGATGTTTTTATCTTTTTTCATCCATTTTTGTTCTATTATGGCCTAATGTGATAATGTTGAATAAAGATTCTCGAATCGATTGTGATGGTATTGGTCTTATGAAATGCAAACTTAATATTTAGACATCGAAAAACATAAAAAGAAATGAGCATTGGTAAAATGTTGATCAATGATGCAGATTAAGGGTAACTATGCATTGACAAATTCAATTCTATATTCACTGCAATTCTTTTTAGTTCATTTAATCTAACAGAATATGAAAATTCATTGAATTTAAATTTTCATTATGCTTTTATTAAACTATCTCTGCAGCTACTGCACCTCACACTACTTCACATTTGACCTATTTAATTTATTACAAAAACTAATTTGTCCTCCTTGTTACCAACTTTGCTTTCCTTCTCAGAATACAAACCCAGAAGTGAAAGAGTGAATAAGTGGCTTATTACTATCACTATTTGCATTATTAGGTGCACAAAAAGTATCTACTGGGCGCACAAATCACAAAAACTGACAGATTCAGAAATTGCTAGATTGGAATGGTCCAAATACCACACAGAACTGTGGAAAATATGCAGATGAAAATAAGGGCCATATGTACAAACATTTTTTCCCATAGACACAGAATGGGTAAAAACCTTTGCACCATCTGGCCCTAAAGTCCTTCTGTTGATTTGCGGCGAGGGGTGAGAATGTGGATGTTTTACACGAGAAGTCTCAGGTCAATACTCATTTCACATTATCAGATAGTTGACAAAAAGTGAGCTGTGTAGGCGTCACTATTAAAGAATTGAGTGAATCTGACCCCACTAGTCTTTGACGATGAACAGTTGCAGATTTACCACATTCTGAAAATTGCAAAAGTTTCCTCCTTCATGTATTTTAGGGAGGCTGAACTTTCTGTGACCTGTTGAGCATGGAGGCAGATTTGTATATCAAGCAAAAGGACCCGACATGGGGCCCTTTGTTTTAGGGACTTATGAATAGGCACTATGTTTAACTAACTACCGTGGACAATTATAGAGATAAATGGTGTTACTTTTTGCTGGAAAAAGAAAGTGAATTACTTGTACTTACATGTATCAATGTTGTCTGGATAGGACTTTGGTATTCACTGCAGTTTTTAAGGGATGTGTGGGAAGCAAGGGGGAAAGATTCACAACCATGAGGAATCTTGATTTGGGATGTTTGGAAGACAGGCTTAAACAACTGCTTTTCACAAAGGCTATGTGATGGGTGACCCATGGTATAGAGTTTTTTAAATATGATACCTCATTGCGTGTGGTGCTTGTCCTCTCCCACTTTTTGTTTTCCGTATGGAATTCAAGGAAATCTCTTCAAAAGTGATTTACGTTGCCTCTTATTGAGGAATTCTTCTCTAGGAGTTTGTTGGGCACTGCTTCTTCACAGGCTTTTATCTATGATTTTATATGATGGGCACTAGTGAAGTTCATCGTGATCATTGTTGAGAATTGTTTATTGTATGTTATTTTTTTTTAACTGTTTATTTTTATTTTCTAACCCCGCATCGTATTTTATTGCTTCAAGTTTTTAATGGGCTCTATCCCGAAATAGACTTACACAAAAGTGGCCCAACTATTTATGGTGACAGCCGGAAGGCTGAATCACTAAAGCTTAACTGATGGGTCAGTTCCTTCTTTCAAGCCTCAATGATGTGTATCTTGATCACCAGCGCGTGTGCACTGAATGTGTGGGAGATGGATTGCAAAAAGTAAATCTTGGTTAGACGATGTATAATTCCTAAGGGTGCCAGCTGTACCTCAAAGTGAACCACAGCTAGTAAATGGAAGCAAGCAAGAGCAAAGGCTGTGTCTTGGACTTAGCAAACAGGAGTGATGTTTGAACAGACGGAAAGAAATGGGTGCATGGATGGAATTATAGATGACAGAGGGTGGATAGTTAAATAGATGTGTGGGTGGAGCGAGCGGTGACTTATGTGGATGAATGAATGGAAGACAGTCAAATGGGAATCTATTTGAACGCCTAAATGGATGGAGGTGCAGTGCTTTGGATTCCATGGTTCCAGTGATTGCCCTTTCCTAAATGACAGAAGCAGGAGGAATGAAGAGATAAGCTCAGAAGTTAAAAACTTTATTTAGAAGAAATGGAAGGACCCTGATAAACTCATAGAGACAAAAAAAACAGTATTGGAAAAGAGGTAGAAAGAGTGGGAGAGAGACAGAATAAAAAAGAAAGAAGGAAATAGAAGTATAGAGATTGACAGCAAGCAAGAGTCTTTCAGATACAGGGAGAGAAATGAGCAACACAGACACGCAACCGATAAATATGGGGAATGAGAGTGGGAGAGAGAGAGACCGACAGAGATTTAGGTATTAAGTACTGTACACTCGTTCTGTAGGTGTTTAGGAAGAAGAACCACATAAGCAACAACATAAGAAAAGAATTCCACCTTGGCTTCATCATATTTGCTGAAAAGTATGGCTGAAGTATCTCAGTCTATATACCAGTGGAAACAAAATCTAAAGTTGACTTCCTAGTCTCCTGTTGCACTAATACATGGATGCTGCAGGAATGGTTGTGGCATTGAAAGATATCTCATTAACAAATGGCAGACTTTTTCAGCCCATCTTCATCACCCTCTAAAAAAATGATAGAGAAAGAATCAGCCTTCTCCAAACTACCTAAGGGAATGTTCATCTTTCGGACAACCTACACTCAGAAAAGGTACCTTCAGGGGCTTGGGCACATAGTACCTGCATATCACACTGCTGGACAATCCAATGGACGAAGCCTTCTGATACTGACCTGACGAATCACCGTGTTGACTGTGGAGTTTTAAAAAGAGATGTAATGAATCTAGCTGTGTCCAAGGAAACCTAAACACATCAGTGTATCGTATGTATACCCCACTGAGGAAGAACTTGTTAGATCAAACTATCAAATATGCTCATATCATTGACCGAAAATAAGTGCATTTTAATCCTAAGAGGACTCTCCAGTTGATTCAAGAAAACGTGAGATCTTTGTGAAAGAAATGGCCACAATAAAGAGACAAAGGATGCTCCTACACAATGATCTTAGCTGATCGTCCTCTCCTCCGGCTCTATTTGTGACTCTCCCATTGTTTCCCTTCTCCCTCATCTCCAACGATTTACCCTCCCTGGCTTGTGACTTTTTAGCTCTGTGATGAACAATGTGATACTTTTTACATGTCCTTACTTGAAGAAGTACAAACCCTAGGTTAAGATGACAGCTTTCCGGAACTATGCAATGCAATCTCATGCTTAAATTGGATATGCACATGTTGGTCCTAGGGACACTATGAATGCTTGATTGAGAAGATTGTGTGTTCTCTATGTTTGTGTAAGTGTTCAAAGAAATCAAATTTAAAGTGGATTACCACATGAGGCGATATGCTGAACTTAGGTAGCTCCTACAAAGGACTTTAGAAGCTTCAATAATAGCAAAAATCTGATGTTGCAAGCGTCAAATAACTATTTATGAAAATGATTTGATTCTTGGAGAGGACGGGTAGCTATGGATTTGTTTATATTTAAACCATGGACATTGGCTACTGAGTTAGGGTCAGTAGCAGTGCTTAATTTGTGCTATGGGCTGCACACACTTTTGGGGCCCTGTTCTTATTTTTCATCATCATACTTGGACTCAGAGCAAGAGAGATACATGTGGATAAGTAAGATAGGAGGGAGAGAAAGACAGGAAAACAGTGACCACGGCTGAAAGGAAAGATGAAAAAGAACCTTCAAGATTGAAATATGGAGAGAAAATGTAGGGAAGTGGAATAAAGAGGCACGAGGTGCATCAAGACGAGGAAACCCCGATATTCTGCAAAACCTGGACTCAGAAGGACTAACATCGGGCTCCTATTGAAAGCTTTGTGCTTCTGAACCTAGTAAGTTGCAAATGAATCACTGGTCACTACTCACAACAGGGCCTTTATTAGCAAACATTAGCCCTAGGCCTGACACCGAGGGAGAGACAGGATGAATCCAAAAACTTCTCACTCCAAATTTAACACCACCTCATTCACTCTACTTTTTAGACCGAATATTTCAACTCACTGTTTGCCCCAGTGATGCTTTAGCAGAAAGGAATTGTGGAGAGGTGCAATGGTCACGTGGTTTGGCCATCCACGAGTCCATAATGACCCTCCCTGGAACCTCTGTTTGTGCAGTGAACCTCCAGTGAACCTCCAGTGTTGCAAGAGTCCGCAGCGACCCAGCCACAATTCTTGTGTGAGGGTAAAAGTTCAGCCTGGGATCAGCCAGCCAGCAACTGCACATTCCACTAATTCCTGGAAACTGAAAAAGTAAAACCTTGACAGTCGACATTTTTTACTATTTGCCATTCAGCTGGCTCTCTCCATCAGGACCTTCCGTGTATTTTGGGCACCTCTCGAAGATCCCACAAATCAAAATGCGGAAACATTTGAAAACATAGGTTACTTCATTGACAGACATGCTGGCTTCGCTGAGTATGATCACCTTGATCAGCGTGTTCGTCATCCCGGGTGGTGACAACTAACGCTAAGCCATGAGGCCGGTGATGCCAATCACCCAACAAGGCAGTATCGACCACATGCAGGCCAGTATAACACTAGAACCTGTGCTGCCTCCCAATGTCACCACTGTGGAGGCAGGTAGTGGTTCTGGTGGCCACTCTATCATGTGTTGCACAGGATGAAGGGTGTGCTGGTCTCTATTTTAGACAGCCTGTATGAGGCACAACGGGCAAGTAGAAGGGTAGGAGAGATGATCTATTGTACTCTATGATGAGAGCTACAATAGCACGTTAGTACATGCTGTAAGTGTGTGATGGGGTTTGCTGATGTTTACGGTGTCAAGGAATTACTCTAGTGTGTGTAAAATGTCATGTGATTGAAAAAATGGTGGGTTTTGGATCTGTCAAAAGCAATTTGCATTGACTGAGTGACAGTAGCATGTGGCCTTCAGTGTCAGCCTTGGGCAGCAGTTTTCTGGACCGTGTAAGGCACGCTGTATCATATAAATGATCATACATATAGCATTGCTCTCTGTTGTGGGATGGGGGAATTCCTGGGTGTGTGGGGGAGTGCACTCACTAATATGAGTAATGTGTGTCACTACAGTGAGACTGACTTGTCCTGCCTCTGCACCAAGTGCACAATTAGTGATGAAAGTGGTGGGGTTTATTGCTTTCAGCAAAGGGAAGGGACAAGTCTTCTGGTAGCATAAAGAACACAGTTTGCAATGAAAAATTGCACATTCTGCCTTATGAACCAAGAGAGGATGTGGTCACTGGTGTCTGCCTGGGTAAGGAAATGGTTTACCTCTAAATAGGGTAGGCCATGTCATGAAGTGCAGGGCACTGTTTGTCACCAAAGTGTGGTGAGGTACTTCTGGTTCATATGGAGCATAGGCTGGTGGTGCACAATCACTATAGTGGGAGGGCTGTGCTCAGATCTCTATGAAGTACACTTTGTGGCAGGCAAATGTTGGTTAGAAGGAATCTGTTGGAGAGAGGGGAAGCCCCTGTGAAGTAGAAAGCATATTTTGTACTATACCCAGGCTAGGAAGCATGGACTTGCTCACCACTGTACCAAGCACATTAGTTAGGAAGTGAATATTCCCTGATGGTGTGGGAATACAATGGAAGCATGGGTGAGAATCTATTAGTGGGGTCTAATTATCCTTACAGTGGTGGGCACCATTAGTCTCTCTATGAGGCACAACAACGGTGTAACAGCACAACCATCCAGTTGCTGGACTCCCTCATCCTGGTTCCCACTTCAGGTCTCTAATGTTCTGATTCCTTCCTCTGTCTCCCTCTCTTTGTAACTCTAGCACCTGTACCCTCTTATATCACAGCTCCAAACGATGTTTGAAGTTGAAGAAATTACTTTATTTCAGACATGGATGACTGCAGTTGGTGTTCCCTCTCCAGCCTGCACACTGCCAACAGAGAGACCCAATGCAGTCCCTTAACCTTCTAACCTAAAGGTACACATCTTTTAACCTCACAAAAGTTCATATACGCAAATATAACACATCTCCCTCTCGCTTTACAGAAAAGAAATACAGTGTTTTTTTTCTCTTTTTACAAATCAATCACATAATATACATAACCATACAATGTGACTATGTTATGCAAATATAATTGTGTAAGTATTAAGGTGGTACTCTGTGCCTTGGCACCCTGTGTTCTCTACGACTTTGCACACCTCTCCTTCTCCACTTTCCACCCTTTCCCTTAAACCATTAATTTTTCTCCCTAAAACCTTGCCTTCTTCCATCATCATAAAACAACTACAACTCTCCTCAGTATCTCTTGGTCACCACCATTTCCTTTCTCATATAGCGCTACTCTCCACAAATTCCATCGGTCTCCATTTTCCAAAATAACAAACAAATCATGGACATCTCTTGCTCTAAATGGACCACAAAACCTTGATAGGCCTTCTTCAACATGTCCCAGTTTCACTTTCAGCAAATCACCAACTTTGATCTTCCCATGACACTTCTCTTTAGATGTGTTTTCAACTCCATCACCCCTTTGGCTTTAAGTAACATTCTCATCCATACCTGTGACATTTTAGTGTTTGCTTTGCGTCATCTCATCACCCTGAACAGAATTTCTTTTGTGACTCCATTCTCTGTGGTGAGATAGGCCCAAACCAAATCACCTACCATACTCCTTACAGCATTTCTCTTTTCCACTGCCATCTGTATCACACCCTTTATCATGCAATTGACTCCCTTGACCACTCCAATGGCCTGGGGTTATAAAATGCTTTTCTAGAGTGTAGAATACCACAGAAATGTAAATACTTTGTAATTTTCTCTGACATCAATTGGGTTCCATTATCCGTGATTAATTTCAGAGTATAACCTTCCTCCCTCAATACTTCATCCAACACTTTGATAGCATTCCTTGCTGTGATCTCCTGGATACATTTTACCATAAACCTTTTGGAATATACATCCACCATGAGAATTGCAAATCTCATTTCAGCAGTCACACCACCCATTGGCCCAATTAAATCTAAACACTGTATGCCACGGCACCCCTGGATCTCTTACCTCTCCCATGACAGATTGTGCACCCATTCTCTGTTTTGTCTCCCCATCTTTACAATCCACACACTGCACCACCCATTCAGTAACATTCTGACCCATGCCTGGCCACCAAAATGTCCTTGTAATCTCTTATTTGTAAGTGTTTGCCCCAAATGTCCTTTGTGCACCATTTTGAAAAGTTCATATCATAAAATCTCTGGGGGTACAAACCTATCTCCTCTTAAAATAAGTTTACCATTGTGCACTGAGACCTCATCTATTATTTTAACATATGGCCTTACTGCTGGTGATACTGTGCTCTCACACCTACTCCTTCCAAAACTATGCCACCATTTGTTATAACACTTCATCTTTGGCCATGCTTTCAAACCATCCTTCCTTCCCTATGGATCCTTGGCTCCATTACACCACACCATGGACGCTTGTCACTCCCCCTTGTTTGTCAAATGTTTCAATTTGCCGACCTCTTGCCAAGGCAATGGAAATCTAGATAATCCATCAGCTAGGGCAATCTTCCATTTGGTAAATGTTTCATTTAGTACTGATAATCTCGTAATCATGCTGCTAACTGGGCTAGACTTTCAGACCCCTTACTAACTCCAACTGGTGATATAATCTTTAATAATTGCTTATGGTTCATATGTAAGATCATAGGAAATCCCCACAAATAGGCTCTGAAGAATTCCACTGTCCATACAGCAGCTAATGTCTCTCTCTCTAGGACCGAATAGTTCCTTTCTGCATCAGTTAAAGAGCGGGAAGCAAAAGCTACTGTTTTTCCACATCTCTGTGTAGTATGACAATACAGCACCTATACCTACAGCACTGGCATCAACATAATTTAGACGTAAACTGCGTATCAAAGGGGGTCAATACTTTGGCAGAGCAGATGTCATGTTTATGTTATCAAAAGATTTTTGTTGATCTTCTGCCAAACAACTATACAACCTTTTTTTAACAATTTTTGATATGCTACGTTTTCTCTGCAAAATGTCTTACAAAATTTTGCATAGTATTCAATGAGCCCAAAGAAGGATCTCAATTGGTCCTTGTCTGTAGGAACAGGTGCTTTTCTTATAGCCTCCATCAACAGTCTCTTAGGTCTGACACCTGCAGCTGACCATGTGTACCCCAAGTATTGAACCTCCTCTATGCAGAATTTACAGTTTTCATTTTTAAGTGTTAATCCCTCTTCTGCAATCTTATCTACTATTCACTTAAGTACCATGTTGTGACGCTCAATCGTTTCTTCAAAAAAAATATGTCATCTTGAAGATAGACAACACCAACAATTCCCTTTAATATCTGTCCCATTATACTATAAAAGACACTTGCTGATGATGAGAGACCGAACGGCATTCTATTGAACTGAAACACCCCTTCCATCACGATAAATGCTGTGAGATGATTGGAATTACGATTAAGCTTAATCTGCTGGGAGGCATTTCTGAGGTAAAGTTTGATGAAAAAATTATCCCCATTTAATAAGAGCACTAATTCATTGATGTTGGCAAGGAGATAATTATCCACTACAATGTTCTGATTAAATGTGCGTAAGTCCACACGGAACCTAAAGCTGCCATCAGATTTGCTTGTGTTAACAACTGGTGATATCCAATTAGCTATTTCTGTTGGTTCAATGATTCTCTGCTCCACCACCTCCTCCAACATTTGCTTGACTTCCTGTACTGCAATAATAGGTAATTTACACAATTTATGTTGAACTGGTACAGTCTCTAATTTGACAACTTTTTTATGGGCATAATTCTTTAGTTCACCTATTTCATTTGAAAATACTTTGTTCGACTCCTCCATAATCTCTTCCACTGTTACCTCGTCACCCACCATATTTTCATTAGGTGCTCTGGAACTTATAATTAAATGGAGATCATACTGGTGCTCCCATCCTAATATTGGTGGTCCATTTTCAGCCACATGAGCTTTCCTTCTCACACATCTCTCATGAAATTCAATGTTGGTCAGCATACATCCTATAATGTCTATCTGTTCTCCTTTGATGTCTTTAGGTATCAACCTCAATTTTGGCCTATGTTGCATGAACATTTCTTTTCGAATGATTGTATAGAGAGATCCAGAGTCTACCATCAGCTGGACCCTTTCACCCTTAATTGTGAATGTCACCTTAGGCCTAGTCCTCCTTCCTGCGTTCACTAGACTTTCAGATACACATAAGTTCCTGTTTTCTTCTGTGTCAACATCTTTCCTGTTCCCTTGTACTGCTTCCATCTTATATTTATTATTCATCCTCCACAAACGAGTAAACTGTCCCATTCTGACACACTGCCTACATTCTTTTCCAATGGCAAAACAGTTCTTGAAATCAGCATCATGTAAACTACTTCCGCTCCTTGTACACATTTTCCCAGGCTGGTTATAAGCTTCAACTTGTTAAAAGTACCTATGCCCTTGCTCCTGTGTTTCTTACCAAACACTCCTTTCTTAGTCAGTTTAGAATACCTTTTTCCAGCATTAAGTACTCCTACATCCTCCTGTTCAATATATGATACATTTGTCTCATTCATACACTGATCCGACAGCTCTACGACCTTTGTTATTTCAATGGCACCCAGTAATGATGGATTTGTTACTGCCCACAACCTCTCCTGCATCTTCTTATTCTTACACTGTACAATCAACTAGTCACGTAACATTTCATCCCTTGTAGCTCTGAACTGGCATTTTACTGATAACTCTCACAATTTTTCTACAAATTGATCTATTGTTTCATCAACTTTTTGTGGCTGGGTATAAAACATATGCCTGCACATGACTATATTTGTTCCTTTAGCAAAACGCTTCTCTAATCTCATGTTTGCTTCTTGACATACATTACCAATCGGTTGTCCATTGTTTCCTACAGCTACTGGAAAGTACTTGAAAATGTGCTGACCTTCTTTGCCCAATGTACTTAACAGTAAGGCTTTTTTCCTTGACACTCTAAAAACTCTCCCATCTAGTGCCTTAACATAATTCTCAAACATTTCCATTCACTCAATTGGTGGAGCTCCAGGTTCTGAAAGGAATAATGGTGGAGGTATGATTGCCGCTTCCATTGTGATTTGAATTTCACCTGACCCCCCAGATTTTGTCTGGTAAGCACTATAAAGTGTCTTTTCGTGTGTCAATCACTGCTCATAAACACACATGGTACCAGCACCAAATTTCAGTCTGGTTGTGCCTATTACCTTACAGGAAACAATAAATATAGGTATGCCTATCATGGCTGTCAATAAGCACCAATGGTACTAGCACAGAGTCTGAAAGTACACACTGTACCAGTGAAAAATCTTAGTTTAGGTGTGCTTCTCACCATGCTGGAAATGTCTGTCAAACAACAGACATAGGTGTGCCTATCACCACTGTAAATACGCATAGACAGTACATGCGCTGATTTTCAGGGTGCTCCTATTACAGTTTCAGTGAGGTGCAGTAACACATACAGACACACTTACTGCAGGGTTCTCAATACGATGCTATACAGTGTGCCCATCACCATATTAGGCATTCTCCCCCATGGTGTGCCCACCACTTCATAGCTTAGCATATTGTTTGTTTGCTTCAAATATTAACATTGCTGTACACCGCAGCCATTATGTTTGTTGCTTTGTGAATTTCCCCCCACCCCCTTAGTATGCTCTGTATCTAATAATACATTATGAAGGACTGTCTAAAGTTTTGTGATGGTCGCCAAAATGTTGATAATGTAGTTTTCTACATAGAGGTGGCCTTGTTTGATGAATGCGGCATGTGTGGGTTGGCCTTTTTTTCTTAAGGCAATGTGCATGCACCTTTTTCATTCGAACGCGGGGAGTTCCTCAAGCCGGTCACACTCCTTCAGGTCCTCCAGGTCCTCCGCATCGCCCGCACCGTGCCCCCCCCACGCGTGCGGTATGGGGAGGTTTGTGTGTGTCTGTGTGTCTGTGTAGACATATATATATATATATATACACACATATATATATATATACATATATGTATATATATATATATATATATATATATATATATATATATACACGTATATATATTGTGGATACACCTGTTTGCCTCTCTTATGTGATGAGCAGCCAAGGACTGTTAAAGCCCGCCCTATCCCATGAATAAATGGCTGCAAGACACAAGACGTCTGTTAGTCTTTGCATTATAAACACTGTAACTAGAACTATGCCATTCTGCAGCTCCTACGCTTCCTGCACAGTTATGGATTTACTACACTCCACTCACCATCAGCTTCATATTTTTCACATTTCAACATAAAAAAAATGATACGTGAAACTGATCAAAAGTTACTTACAAAAATGACCACGAGGTAGAGCTGTGGCACACACTTTCCAAAGGTATTAATGAGGTGAGGTCTTTGCACATACATTACACACATAATCTTGCATTATTTGGTGCATACTTTAGTGTACCCTACTGCATAATTTAGTCCCCCCCCCCCCCCCCCCCCACGACTGCATGATTCTGCTGGCGCTGGGTTTCGGGTTTGACATAGGTTTTAGTGCAGTTAATAGTGTCTATTTGGGGTCCCCTAGCCTCCTGCAGACCCTTCTTCTATAATGTCCTGCTTTGCCTCTTTTGTGAACCATGCTTACAGGATGAGTGACAGCTGGGCCCAGGCACCAACATCAACATGGATTTGAAGGGTCAGGCATTTTACATTTCAGAATTTGTTTATGGCCCTGTCTCCATAAATCTTGCAAGCCTCCGGCCCCAGACTTGTTGCCTCTGAGGCTGGTGACAGCTTTCTGACTGGGGCCACCATGTGCTGGCTGCCTGCGTCTGGTGGCAGTCAAGGCTGGTATGCGCCCCCGCTGCTCGGGTTACTAATGCCATGCGCCCCGGCTTGTAGGCATTTCAAAGAACCGGAGCGATTTTCAGCACATTTACACTGCTGGACTTGTTGGACATATCAGAAACATTCCGCGGTGCTCCCGGGGCCTAGAACAGTCACTCCATTAGTGAAGCAGACGCATTGAGTAAGTGGCCCCTCTGTCAGCAACCCCACACAGTCAGGCAAGCCCCTCCCCGCCCAGTGGTATTCATTTCTGCCTCACTTCTTAAATTGTAAAAATTAAAAAAAAAATCATAAGTATTGGGGCTCAAAGTTTTGCTCGGAACTCTGCGGCCGAAGTGCCGTATACCATGGGATTCCACTTCATACCTCATTCATCCACCACCAGATACGCTCTGGGCCAGATGCAGTAAGCCGTTTGCATGGTGCAAACTGCGAAAATCGCAGTTTGCGCCATGCAAACAGCCTTCTGCAAATTGTGAATGCGACTCGCAAATAGGAAGGGGTGTTCCCTTCCTATTTGCGACTCGCATCGCAATGCAGAATTGCTTTGTGACCGCGAATGCGGTTGCAAAGCAATTAGCAGTTACCACCAGAGTCACACTGGTGGTAACTCATTCGCAAAAGGGAAGGGGTCCCAGGGGGACCCCTTCCCCTTTGTGAATGTTGCCCAAAAGGTTTTTTCAGAGCAGGCAGTGGTGCTATGGACCACTGCCTACTCTGAAAAAAACGAAACCAAATGGTTTTGTTATTTTTTTTATTTTGCAACTCGTTTTCCTTTAAGGAAAAAGGGCTGCAAAAAGAAAAAAAATAACTGCTTTATTTAAAAAGCAGTCACAGACAGGGAGGTCTGCTGACTTCAGCAGGCCACCATCCCTGTGAGTGCAGGGACTCGCTATGGGATCGCAAAATGCGACCCACCTCTTTAATATTTATGAGGTGGGTCTTTGCGACCCCATAGCGAGTCGCAGACGGTGTCTAAGACACAGTTCTGCATCCGCATTTGCGATCTGGAAATTGCGAGTCGCACCGACTCGCAATTTCCGAATCGCAAATGCGGAAGTTGCTACATCTGGCCCTCTTTCCCTTTAACTCATTCTTGTAGGTATTTTTTCATCCCTGCTTTCTCCGTCTGTCACTGATATTCCGTCTTCTTCCCCCCGTGCGCTTTTACCTCTCTCTTGCTCACGATCCGGCTCAAATTAAGCACTTAGGCATGTTATACCGTGCTCATTCTACCATCCAATATTCACGCTGCAGAAAAATTAAGGAGTGAATTCTAAATTATCTGGAAAAGTTTGGTTCGCATTCCTTACTATAAGAAAGGTGACACTAGGGTCCTACCTGGTGGTATGTGTTTTTTTTTTTTTTCGGAGTTTCCGATTTTGACCTTTGCGCGAATGCATTTTACAGTTTTACCATCATCATCTGAGCGAAGTATTTTTGCATTTCAAGTTGATTTTCACTGCAGAGTGAGATTTTTTTTACTCTCATCAGACCCAATCAAGCAGGAAAATATATACATTTTTGTTTATCTTTGGACGTCTACCCTTTGTAAACCTTTTCTATGTTCAATGGCGGTGTGCTTGAAAAATAAAACAATGTCCGCAACACAAGGTGGCCCTATTTAGCAGATTCGAATTTTACTTCGTGGTAAATCTGATCCCACACCATATGTTTTTAAGCAAAAGCAACATTATTGCAGTGCCCAATTCATGAACTGGGGGTGTGGCAGACGTAGATATTTTGCACCTGAATACTTCCTTCTTTCATTTTTTCCTTACACTTTTCCCTTTGCACATTTCACCGGGTTTTACTGTCAAAACCTGTCTTGAAAATCTCGTGTGTGCGGTGGTTCCGGACTCAAAATCGCGGTGTTTACAAGGAATTCGTAATGAAGGTCTGAGATTTTTCTGCGAGATTCATCGTATATGTTTGTAACCACTTGTAATTGCTAATCATGAGTATTTGTGACACTAACCAGTTACAAAAGTCACATGTGGAAAAGTGATAAACTCCATCTCCTTCGCAAAGTTCCAAAGATGTTCATTCATTTTTGTTTAAATAAATCAAAACGTCGCAAACCTCAACTCCTGTCTGACTTCCACAATTTTCAGTGGTCGGGACATGCCTTCACTATTTCAGATGTAAGAGCGGGGCGCATATTCTGAAAATAGAGTTTGATCCCAAATGAAGCATTAGGCTGCCCAGGTCATGATAAACTTCAGTGTTTGATCCTCCTGAGCATCTTTTTCCACAGCACTTCATCATCACGGGTGTAGCTTAGTAAGATCTGGGGGTTGGGGGTGTGGGGTGTGGAGGGGCGTGCGCTTCAGATTTCCACCCTATCACGCTGGCATATAACGTTAAAATACATTAGATGACAAGATGAGCGCATAAGAGGGGTTTTTAAAGCTTCAATTGACCAACATGCCAGGGGTAGAGGAAGGAACGTCATACGCCATTTAACCTTTATTTTCACTGACACACGCATGCGTACATGCACTTTTACACATTCACACACTCGCGCTCACATAAACACACTTTCACCCTAGGCACGCACACAACATACATTTAAAAGCATTCCTTACTTACCTTAGCTGCCAGGGACGGTCATATTTCATCTAATTGTACTCTATTCTTTATTACACTAATAGTGAATAATAAAATACTATTAACTTTTAGTGTGATAAAAAAAATGACAAAAAACAAGGAGATTGACCTGCCCCTGTATTCCTGGCATGGATTTTGCCACCTCTAAGGCCATGAGTTGCAATGGCAGTGCCAGGGGTCACAAGGGGCAAGCCAGGGGTCACAGTTGGAACCCCTGTCGACCCCTAAATGTGTTTATGCTTAAAAGGCAGTGGAAAGAGAGAGGGATGTGGATTGGTAGGAGTACTAAGTGAGAGATACACAATATTTTGTAAAATAATCACAATTTTTAGAGATTTCAAAACAGAAATGACAGAGAATATGTGTGTTTTTGCCTGTGTGTGCATACAAAAATCGCAGGTGAAACCGGAAGGACACCTCACCATACCCTACGGAAAGCCACTGTACCCAACTATTCACCAGAAAATACATCTATTAATCAGGTGTAACACCCCAATTCCCCCCCCCCCCCCAGGAGCTACAACCCCTGTTCATGATATTGTGTCTTATTTGTTTGTTCTTACATTCTCTTTCTAGGGAAGAGTTAGCGTTACAGGAAAGGGGAGCCTAAGGCATTTGGGGCCAAAGTGCCCTTACGATACAATCACATAGGTTATAGCATCTTACTTCGAGCTTGACCTTACTAGGAACTATTTTTCTCTGTCTTTGAGTACACTGGTTGGTTACGTTAAGGTTAAAATAAGAAGTTTCATGGGTTGAAATGCAAGGCCCCAGGGCTGTGATGTAGGCCATCGTGCCTCCCCCACATATGAAAAGTATTTTTGCCTTGGGGGTGTGGTGGTTCCCGGATCCCCAGGGCGCAGGGGGGGCCCACTCACATTTTATCACTCACCCCAGGGAGGTGGGTGTCCCCGGGTCTGCAGGAGGACCAGGAGGCCCCATCCGATTAAAGAGTAAACAGTGCCACCAGGACCTGCCCACCCAGGGGCTTTTAAAAAAATAACCGTGGGAGCCCGTGCTTTTAAAAAAAAAAAATCACTGTGGATTTGTGACCAAGTCGCGATTCTGCTGTAATTATTTTTTTTTAAATGCTTTTTAGCCTGGGGTGGGGGGTCCTTTGGGACCTCAGCACCAGAGCTAAGGGGTCAGGGTGTTTGTACCCTGGCCCCTTTTCTTTTTTTTAGTTTTTTTTTGTGGGCCTCAGCTGAAGCAGAGTCCCAAGATGGCTGCCAACACTTCCTTGTTGAAGTATTGGCAGCCAATCCGATCGGGAGAGGTCGCAAATCCGTTGTGTCCCTATATATATAAATTTGAAATTCCTTACATTTCTTTAAAACTACTGAATGGATTTACACTAAAGAACAGAGAGGGCTCTTTCCGGATTAAGAGCTACCTTTCTGCCAAATTTGGTGTAATTCTGTCCAGTGGTTTTTGCGCTATCGCTGTTCAATTTTTCCTATGGGAACTAATATTGGAAATGCTCTAAATTTGACCACCCTTTATCTCTGCCCCACTTCACGGATCATCCTGAAAATTTCCAGACAGCAGCTCACATAACTTTAGAATTGTTTGGGAAAATGTTGTGAAGGCAAGCAAAAAACAGCTTTTGCTATATAAACTAGGCCCTAACTATAACTACCTAGTGGGGACCACCACTAGATAATATTTATATATAGGGTCTGAAGGTTTTTCTTTATATCATATTACTATTTTTTCTATTTTGTGAATCATTTCCTATTATTAATATTTAATCATAAGTATTTCTCCTATGTGATTAATTTCCATTGCAGATTCCCTATCCATTCTGATATTGATGGGTTAACAGAAATCGTATTGCCTGTAAAATGTATTAATCGAAAACATACCTTTAGTGCTGGGTTTGTGCTACATTAGGGCCACCATCAGAAACTGCAAAACAATGTCTCTACAAAAAGTTGTAAGAGGGTGCAACACTGAAACAAGTGGTCTTGTAGCAAGGAGAGACAGAGGGAGCACCTGAGTGGCAAAATATAATTTGCATAAGGTGCTGATAATCCATGCATCCGAGCTGCTTTGCTGCGCATTGTAAATTGCATCTATACAGAGAAACTTAACATTGCTTAGTGTGATGGTCTCACCTGATTGTGAGTTTGTGTAAAGAGTGCATACAATTTACAAACAGAGTTCTACACTGACCTTTCGTCAATAGGATGCAAAGATGTTTCTGGTTGCCAGAACTCAACAACTTCACAGTTGTGCCCCAAGTCTTGACATCTGTTCACTATCTTTCAGAGATGTAACCACAAAAGTGGTATTGGCGAATGAGTCTTTAAACCCAGAGCAGCAGAAGAACCCCCAACCCAGAAGAAGATGCAGGACCTATAATGTCAGTGTTGTGTTTTCTCACAGGACTTTTGTACAGACTTCAATTTCAGCATTCAGTGTGCTCACCCTTGCCTGTTTAGTCTTCAAAAATCAGAAAAAAGACGGATGAACATGAGTCACTGTCTCCCATTTCACTTCTGGGGACTGTGTCACGTAAAATAAAATGGTGGCTTCAACATTCTAGTCAGGTTGCGGTCAGCCAATTACAGCACTTTTTTTTCACACGAGCATTTGTGAAAATTTGCGAATGTCCGCAAAATATTCGCGAAATAATAGCAAGTCGCCATGGCCAGAGATATACAAATTTGGATGTCCCTAAAAACTACAGAACGGAATTTACACCAAATAAGCGAAAGCACTGTGTACTGACAGCTAGCTTTCTGCAAAACTTGGTGTGATTCCGTCCAGTGGTTTGGACTGTAGACGTGTCTAAAGGATCTATGGGAATTAACATGGGAAACACAACTTTTTTCACCCCTCTCCCCCCTTCTTTTTCTCGGACTCCACTTGACAGATCACTATCCAATGCTTAAATTCACAATTGTTTTATTTACCATTTCAATATCCAACTCTGCTATTGTTGGTTCATATTTGAGCTCCTTTTGATGATTCCTGTATTTACTCTTTTTCCACCTTTTACGGGCCCTTTGTTTGAGTTTCCTTCTCCTCTGCTTGCTCCTGCTTTGCCTCTTCCTCTTCCCCTTCATCTGTTGACTGATTAGCATGTAAGACTATACCGGTTTCGAGGCAAAATATTGTAATAATGAATGTTCAAATGACTTGATAATAATATGATTATATGCCTTTTTTTATATATATCATTTTCTATTGATAGATAAACATTAGGCCGAAAACCTATACAAAGATGTTTGCCACCAAAAATGGGACCAGTTAGTCCTATGTTTATATCTTTATGTGATATCACGAGGGTTTAAATGGGTTTGCCAATGTGGTGTTGTTATGTGAACAAGCCCGACTGTTGGGCGAAACGTGTCATGTAAGCAGTAAAAAACGTTGTGTTTTCACCTACCTGAGAGAGCATTGTAGATTGTTTTTTTTTGCGTTGATTGATTGATAGGTTGCTCCGCTGGCAGAGACCCTCGACCCCCCCCATGGGTACAGACTCCAGGAGAAACATTTGTGTGTTTGTATATATATATATATATATATATATATATGTATATATACAAAGTTATTAGATTTGGAGTTAATAGCAAACCTATACTTACCTTCTCTATATTTTTGTCCTCAAAATATTTGCACATTCTTCTGGCCACTATATTTTTATTTTCAATATTCTATCAGACAATCATGGGACAGGAGGCAAGGCAGGAAAAAAATAGGGAGTTCAGTGAAAGACAAGTGGCTGGAGAAAGATTGCCATTTACTAGAAGTGTGGAGGGCAGACAGATTTCTGCAAGGAAGGCGATTACACACTCCCAGGCACTCATTCCTGCTAAGGTCAATCTGTTGTGCAAACTGAACACCAGGCAAATACTTTGCAACCTCCTGCAAATGGCTAAGATGCATTGATAGTGATCTGCAAGGGACTACCATCTCCTTTTTTAGGATTTGTTCGCACAGCACTTGCGCTGTGCTTGTGAAACCTTTTGCAAAGAAAAAAATCTTAATCCCAGTACTTACCTTCACTTGACACTAGTTGGCTCCCACACATCTCTTGATTCATTGCATATTATTAGTTAGTGCCTCTTCTCACCATTTTCGTCCTCCTTGGCTTCAGTCCCCATCCCTACCATGGAGCACGGACCAAGTACAGATTCCTGTGCAAGGTGTCCTTACACTGGATTCAGGATTCTGCAGGTAGTCTTTTTCACTTTTCAGCATGCACTCTTGAAGGGTGCATGCCTCTTCAGTCTCTTTCCTTCACCTCTGCCCTCCTTCCTCTCTCTTTGATGTTAATGTTCCCTCCACCCTTCTGCCGCAAACTGTTGAGTCAAACCGCCCACTCTCTGTGGTGTTAATCCCCCCTCACCCTCCTCCCACCATCTGATCTTATTTAACCCGCCCTCCTCCAACTATCCATTCTATTTGAAGCATCCCCCCATAGTTGTTCTGTTTAACCCACCCCACTACCTCCAGATAGACAATCTTTGAACCCCACCGTCTTTCATCTTGATGTGTTTTCCACCCTCAATCTCCCTGCACTGTTTTAAGGCAAATTGCACAGCAGTGTGGGTTGCAGTGCATCATGGCTTAAAATAAATAACACAAAGCACAATGGCGTGGTCAATGCCGGCCGTGCAAGATCGCTTTATTTTTATCTGCTTTAGGCCATGTTTCACAGCAGTCTGCGCTGCTGAGCAACAGCTTTAAAAAAAATTAACACCACCAAATAACTTGGGCAGATATTTGGCGGTGTTCATATAATGTAAAGATGCTGCACAGCAGCGCGGACTGCTGTACAAAATGGCTTAAAGTAAATATAAAATAGTGCTATGACACAGACAGTGCTGGACTTGCCATAGCGCTTTGTTATTTACTTTGAGCCATGTTGCACTGTTGTGCAACATCATTAAAAAACATTGATAATGCCAATAGGACTTGCATAGGCAAAATCTATTCTCTTTGCCAGTGCTTGTTTGATTTTCCCATAATTTTTTGATAGCCGGAAGGGGCTGGCCCTGCTTAAAGGCCCTGAGGAAGCAAGCAGTGGTCTATGTGTTTTCTAAATCTTCCTGAGGTCACCCGATGCGCTTCCCAAATGGAGGAAACTTCACCTTTGGAAATCATTGACCACTGAAGTGTAGTGTTGATAACTCATTAATGGTTTGCAACTGCAGTTGTGGTCACAAACAATTCATATATTTCACCGTTAATCCCAGAGAGGAGCAGGACGTCACCTTGCCCCCTACTTTTCATGATTCAGAATGAAAATGCATCAAAAGCATGGTACCTCAAATCCTTTACACAGAACAGATTTACCTAGTTTCAGTAGTATTTCGGGAGGCAAATTCAAGGCAGGCAGCTTTGAATATATTGACAGTGAGAGTTCACGGACAAGTGTTCTACAAATATGAGCCCCTTACATTTGACACAATGGCCATTAAAGAGAAAACCCCAACTTGGGACAGCTTTTCAGTTCTAAAGATATCCTAGTGATTAATTAAATTATATTAAATATTTTACTTCGATCAGGGGAAGTGGCCAAAAATCACATTTTTTTGCAAAATGAGATAATGTAATTTTCATTTTTTCCAGTTTCATCTTTGCCAACTGTTTTGCAGAATGACAAATTTGTTTTATTCACTACTGTAATAAGTGAATGATGCGCTTATTTTGTATAAGAAATTTCACTAAAAAGTACATTAAGGTATTTCCTTACTGCAGACTTACATTTTCCCAAATAAGGTTTGAGAAATCCCCCTCTATTCAAGAAAATGAAATAACATTTATCAAGGTTTTCCTAAACTTTCAGGAAATGTTCAGAAGTAAAGTAATCTCACACACTGTAAAATTCTCCTTTAACTTATTAGCATCTAATGCAGAGTTTTCGGTGCTATCTAAGCATGACCCAGAGGCTCAGTAGACGAGAAAGCACATTCTGAATCCTCTGAAGGTTTTTCAACGGGTATTGTGATTATTCAGTCCATTGGCATAATTGGTACTTTATAGGCCCAGGCATACCTGCTAGAGGTGAACAATACTAAGGATTCAGGGCAAAGTGGAGAAAAAAAATCAAGAGAATGCTGTGCATCCGTAAAAACACCAAGGTTTTCATACCTGGGCCCTTGAGGCCGGCACAAAGCAAGTTTAGCTGTGTTCCTCCTATCTACTAAATCAAAGGCAGGTAGGATCCAATACTCACACAAAATACCATCTCATGTCACTGTAATTTTAACTCCTATTGTAAAGTTTTGCTTCCTTACTCAATGCAATATTATACCAACCACGACAGCCTCGACTTTGTACGTGGCTAGGCCAGGCATTGCTTCTGAGGGACAGCAATGGTGTTTACTCTGCAGCTATCATTGCTATACACAGGCCCTGTCCCCAGTCTGGTGGTGTCGAGTTTTCCTTGGCATTGTGAGTCCCAGCATCAGTGGGTCAGACAGTGTGGCATTGCCAGTGACTGTACACAGGGCATGTGGCCAGAGAACGTTCACTGATCTGGTTACATCAGCTATATTCGTATGAAACAGACTGAGGTTGACAATTCCTCCCCGTATCTTCAAAGTCAGTGGTGGGTTCTTAATGTTCCTTTTGGTAGAATAAATATATGTTTATGAAGCAGGAGTGTTTCCTTTTCTTGGTGGTGGCAGTCAACATACCTTGAACCAAACAGAGGGCATTTCTTTCCTTCTTGGAGCACGGTTATATGAAGCTGGTGTAGGTGTGTTGATACCGGGAGGCTGGCCCTAACATTTACAGCCACTGTCCAATAGACGTCAGTTCACCAAAATACCAGGGAAGGCAGAATTGACTTTAAACACACATTCACTCATACACACACACACTCTCACCCACAGGAATGCACCCAACATACGTTTAAAAGTGTTTTTACTTACCTCAGCTACCAAGGAGGGTCATATTCCATCTAACTATATTCCATTTTTTATTATACTAATAATGAATAATATATTATTCACCTTTACTGTAATTAAAAAAAACTGATTGAAAACAAGGAAGTGGAGCCCCAAGCAACGTTCATAAGGCACTGCTTTTGCCATCTTTGGGTCAGGGATCGCAAGGGCGTCCATGCACTATCCCCGCTCATGAATCTGTCTATTATGGGTTATTCCACGCAGAATGAGTTAACATGCAGACCTGGTTTTACCGGGTCAGAGAACTCTTGCAGATTCCTCTTTTCATTGTCTTATAGGCTTCTTTTGGGGGAATATTGCCCGCTGGCCCTGCCATTCCCTATCCCCGCGAAGAGCAGGAAAAGGTGTTATTTTAGGTCTAGGGGTGCCTGTCACTTTACCGTAAGCTAGGTGTACCATGTGTTTTTCTCTATGGCACTGCCAGTCAGCCAGTTTTAAGCTAGACATAGGGTGATTATTATCGGCTGGCACTGCCAGTCATCCTGGCTTGAGGCGACATAAGGTGCTTATTTTCGCCCAGCCAATGCCAAACACCCTATCTTGAGACAGTTGCGTATTGATCACTCTCTGGTGGTGCCAATCAGCATGTCTGGAGCTAGACTGCTATATCTTGATTATTTCCCTCCAGGAAAGCAGCTGTCTTAAGCCAAGCAGAAGGTTTTGATTCTGTTCAAGGTGTTGCCATATGCAGGGTAATCATTTCATTCCTAGCACTGCCCTGCCTTCAACCAGACATAAGATGATTATCGTCTTTCTTGAAGAGCCAAACACCCAGAGCTTAATTTGTGAATAAAAACGTGCCGGTGCCCAAAGCTCTCCTCCTAAACACACAGCTGCTGCAATTAAATGTGGTAACATGGAATACTGAGGCAGCGAAATCTCGGGCCTCTTCAATCCATTTACAGCCACTCCTTACCCTTCAGGTCACTCTTTCAGCTTTCTACTTTCTCCCTTTGTGACGCTTTTTTGTTTTTCTCTTCCTCCGTCTTTCCCATACATGTCTTTTGCTCGTAGCAAATGCTTGAGGCAGAACACTAAGCGCCGGCCCTCAAAAATAAGTGCCTGTGCTTAGCACCGGAAACAACAAGCACAAATTAAGCACTGCAAACACCTCATCTTGACTCAGTTGTGCTGATTTTCATCCTGCCAGAGGCTGTATTTTAGACCAGGATAAGGGGTTCTATTTGGCTTCTCATAATTGAGGTTCCGTTTAGGCCCATGCAATATTTTTCATTGGGGGGCACTTTTATTTTAGAGGTGGCAGTGCTTAATTTGTGTTTGATGTTTCCGGTGCTGAGCACCCGCACTTATTTTTGAGGGCCAGGGCTTATTCACCTGCCCCAGCACTTGCTGCGAGCAAAAGGCACATATGAGAAAGACGGAGAAAGAGAAAAACAAAAAAGCCTCACAATGGGAGAAAGAAGACAGCTGCAAGAGTGAGCTGGAGGGGCAGGGAGTGAGTGTAAATGGATGGAAGAGGCCCGGGATGGCTTCAGGATTACTCTGCCTTAGTATTCCGTGCTCCCACATTTAATTGCAGCAGCCACGTGTTTAAGAGGAGGGCTTTGAGCACCGGCACGTTTTTATTTACAAATTAAGCACTGAGAGGTGGACTTGTGTTTTGGTGCCTGGGACTATTCTCTGTCCCTGTGCGCCCTTGAATGGTCTGAGCACGATCTCCAAGTATAGCAAGGGCTAACAATGGAGGTTCACCACCGCCAGGAGTCCTTCTGACACTGATGTTCACAGCTTCCCAGGGAAGGTTAGCGTACACGTGATGCAGGCCTTGTACAGATGTTGCCCATCACTACATCCAGCAAGTCTCCCAGCGGAGAACCTGTTCCTATTGCTGTAATCTAGACATTATCCTCTACAAGGAAAACGATCACTTCCATATTTCTTGCACAGAAAAGTAATTTAGAAAATCCCTGCCAAAGTTGCGCCGTAAGCCGCTGCCCCCTCAGTCTGGCACCAGAAGAAAGATCTGACATGTGTCCGGCTGGCTCGCGCAGCCTCGACTAACACCGCACCAGAAGATGGGCTGCCTCGCGCTTTATTAAACATGAAGCACGCGCTGGTGACGCAGCCGACGCCAATGGTGGAACTCCAGGCCGGAAATGCTCATGACGGCACCGCCCTCTGACCTTTGCCATTCCCAAATGTGAACGAGATGTGGTGCGATGGACGAACCCAAAGAAATACTGGCCTAGACCTATAATACTGCACTGTGGGAACTAAAAAATGGTCTCAAAACCATTTGTGATATAGTAGGAAAATACGCATATAAACGCAGCTGTGTTATAATTCTCATGTAACAAAGGAAATGCAATACAATATGATGATGTATTGTGTTAATAAAGAGCATTCATCCCAATGCACCCCAGTTAAAAAAATAAAATAAAAAAAAAAAACATTATTACTGCTGCTGATACTCACTGTCAGCCTTTCCTTCATAGAGATGCACACACATCTCAAACGTAATTGTTCCACCTATTTAGGTGGTTGGCCACTGATTTCCATGCAACTCTACAACTTCAGGTCACACTCTTAAGCATCATTAAAAGGCATGCTGCCTACCATGGATAAAACGTCATATGTGTCTTCCAGATAAGCTATTGCACAGAGCGGTCTTATAATCATGTGTGGTCTAACCTGATGCTGCCCTGATCACACTGTCTGACTTCCCCAATTCAAGAAAGTCTCAGCTGCCACCCTGCCCCTGGAGCCAGTGGCCTCGATGGTGGGTTGGCCGCTTCAGCTTTACAACCCTGTTGAGTGCTTCCAGTCTGACAAACTCACCCTATTTACATTTTTACCACGTGGAGCTCATATCTCACACCTGGTTATGAACCCCTGGCTCATTCTGTATGCTTTGTCGCCAACTTTTATCATTTTTGGGATGTCATGGTTCAAGTCTGTATTGCAATCAACAGAAAGCAGTGTCCTTCATGTAGCTGACACCAAAACCAGCTGGGTTGGAGAGTGTAAGTAGCATAATGCACACAGCTATTCAGACAGAGCATTCTGTTGGAGAATAGACAGATGTGTTAACAGAAGTCTGTCCATCTTTTAGAGGCATGTAGTGGATAGGAGAACCCTTAATGTAGAGAAAACAGTCAGTCATGAGGTTAAACCTATCCATGCCACAAAAAAATACACCTTTAATTCATGAAGTTTATTCTCACATGATGCTATCTTCTTGGTCAGAAGCTACATGGTCATTGTAAAAAAAAAAAGACTTATCAGTAGAGGGAGTGAAACTCTACTCAAGCAGCAACCACAATCCTTGCCAGGGTGTAGTCACAGGCAAACCCCAAATTAACCTATGCTCAACCCTCTCAGAGCTTGGCACAAAGAAATTCAGGCTTAGCTTAGAGGCAATGTGTAAAGTATTTATGTAGCATTTTAAATGACAATAACGTGAAAACACAACACAAGAAAAGTCCCACACCAATTTTGACTGACTACATTTTAATAAATACATCAAAACCAAATTGACAAAAATCCAATCCATAGACCCTGAGCTATGCAATTTCAAAGATTTCAGTTAAAATAGCACCAAAAAGAACAAAGCACCAACTGTGGTTATCTGGTTACACTGGACAGGGACAAAGTCACAAGTTCAGGCCGACTGCCATGGAGTTTGGGCTGGCTACAGGGACCCAGTTAGGCCCACTGAACAAGAGTACCTTAAATCCCAGTTCCAGAGCATTACGGCGTCTCATGGTGAGGATTCATTAGACAGTGACGATTCCTAAGAGCTCCAAATCTGTAATGAGAGGTCCTGCATCATCATCAAGGATACTGTCAATGAGGGGCTTGTGATCCAAAATATTATATCGAGATTCTTTGCACACGACTGGACCTGAAGAAGCCACGCGGCTTGCGATGTGGGGGCCTCGTCATTGACGTGGATGCCATTGTCAAGGTGCTTGCGAGGCAAAGTCCTGTGCCGCTGATACGTTGCACAGTGGTGGTTCCTGGAAGCACCAAATGGTGATGTGAAGTTCTACGCTGGTGACAAACCTTGCAGAAGTCCGGATATGGCATCTGGAGAGGTAATGCCTTGTGCAGTGGCTCCGATGCAGAGTTTCTGGTCAGCAATTAATCTCACTGCGGCTCCGATGCAAAAGCCCACAGTTGGGGCTGTTCAAGACTGGAGTGACATCAATTGGGAGGGCAGGACTAACAGAGGTCAGAGTCCAGGTGCTGAGCTCAAGTGGCTGGAGCCTTCTGTCCCTGAGGCTCTAGTCAGAAGGCAAACCAAGAAGCCCTTGGAGCCACTCTGGGGTCCTGGGTTTAGAGATGCAGGTCCAGTCCTTCAAATTCACATAAGAGGGTATCAAGCAGCAGGTCAGCACAGTACACAACAGTCATTCAGGGCAATAGTCCAGCAGAATGGAAGCCCATTCAGCAGCAAAACAGTTCTTCCTCTTGGCAGAGTCTTCCACTGGTTCAGAAGTGTACGGAAGAGTTGGGTCTAATATTTATACATGGTGCCCACTTCGAAGATAAGAAAGCTTCTAGGGGTATCCACCACCATGAGGTGTCAGACATCCCCTTCCTCCCTGTCCTGGCCCTGGATTGTCTGGGTTTACAAAAGACTAGTGTCAAACCCATTGTGGGAATGCTCAGGCCGAGCCTTTGTGATGTGCAAATGTGGCAGGAGCTGTGGCAGGTGACAGCTCCTCCCCTCATCAACACAGAGTGGCCCACCCTGTCAACACCTAGTTTGTCTTTGTCTCACTGTCTGGGAGTAATACACAGACCAATTGCTAGCTACACCTAGTCATGTGACCCAGAATCAGGCTGGAAGAACATAATGGTTAGGAAAAGAAAATGCCAGCTTTTCAAAAGTGCCATTTTCAAAATTGTGATAAAAAATCTGTCTTTGCCATTAAAGTGGGTTTTAATTACAATTCCGGAGGCACCACACTCGACATTCCTACCTGCTCCCAATTGAAAGTTATCACTTATTAAATGTAATAAGGAAACCCAGTGTTTTCCTATGGTAGAGGAATGCCTTGCAGAGGTGAAAAAAAAACGATTCACTACCAGGACAAAACTTAAAAGTACATGTCCAGCTCTTCAAATAAATTGCACCCTGCCTTCTGGGATGTTCAGGGCTACTCTAGGGTGGCGTATATGTGTTAAAATGTAAGGTTTGAGCCTGGGAAAAGGTGCATTCTGCCAGGTTGAAAAGCATTTTAAACACTGTACACACAGGCTACAATGGCAGGCCTGATACACGCTAAAAGGGCTTCTTAAGTAGGTGGCTCAATCAGTGCTGCAGGCCCAAAAGTACCACTTAATTTACAGACCACAGGGACAGCAGTGCCACTCTACTGGGGACTTAATTAAATATCCCAACTGGGTTTAAGCCAGTTGTGCCATGTTTTAAGGAGAAAGCACAAGTACTTTAGCACTGGTTAGCAGTGGTAAAGCATGCAAAGTCCCAAAGCCAGCAAAAATGATTCAGCAAGAACTGGAGGGTTGAAGGCAAACTGTTAGGAAAGAACCATGCCAGGGATTCTAGGTCTAACAATCATTTTCTCTTATGGGTGCCATACAATGTAATATGATTTCAGGTGATGTAATTATTGAGCTCAACTTCGTGTGGTGTCATTTCCAATCATATAATCATTATCCTTGTTAGTGGTTCTAAAGCTTAAAAAATCAACCTCTTTTTTGGGCGCAGGATGTTGGCAATTGAGAATGTTAATGCAAATTTTATCTTTTCTTCCACTCTTTTTCATATTATACCTGATATAAGGATCATTCCTATCTGGAGAAACTTGTACCATAAGGAGGCACGATTCATCCTGTGGGTTGACAACCTGTTACCACTAAGATAGGTGGATGGCTAGACTAGGGCAAGTAAGAGTAGGGCCAGAGTAAAAACAATTAACAGGAATAATTAAGTAATTACCTTTTCTTCTATTTTCCATCTCCCATTTTGTATTATTTGAGGCAGTACTCAAGATTTTAAAGAGTACTGATCTGATAAAATAAAAATATTGACAAAGTCAAAAGGTTTGGCTTAAATCACAAATGCTGTAAAAATGTAGTACATGGACAAATACTACCTATCACTTTAAAAGCTGTAATTTTGGCTTTGCTAGTGCTGTGAATAAATTAGCAAAAACAAAATATTGGAATTTAGTGTGGAATGCACATAGGTGTGAGAAATATTGTGATGAGTGAGTATACTTTTCAAATATAAAATATCACTTATGCATTCAAGTGGAAACACTTTCTCAGAGGCAGAATGATACACTAAATAACCCATAGCATGATATAGTACGGTAGTACTCATCTGGCTTCAGTGAATGCCTGCTTTATTTGCATATAAGTAAAATTGTAACGAGATGTCTTGCAGAGAGCTGTGTTGTTAAGACAGAAATAAAGGCACAGAGTGGTATACATCTGCTATACATAGAGGAAGCATTTATGTAGGCTGCAAGAACCCAACATTCAAAGAAGTACAGAACAGGGAACCCCTGGCCATAATGAACTAACCCCCCCACCATAAAACATAATGAAAAAGTAATGTATGCAGACAGGCCCAAGTCGAAGCTCTAAAGGACATCATTAATTAGCATTCCTCTCATCTCAGCCCACAAGGCCGACATATCTTCCGAAGGGGACATTGAAAGTGATCCAGAGAGATAGACTTATAACTGATCCACATTCTGAAAGTGATCGAACGCTGTTTAGCCACATTGAAGTATTTGCAAGCGCCTCCTTGCGCTGCCCTAGCATCATATTTTTTACACTAAGGCAGCGCCAAGGACTTTTTCACTGCATCAGATTTACAAAGAAGCTCAATGCAAGCTTTGCGTCACTTTGTAACCCCTTGCACCACATTATGCCGGCGCCAGGTATAATGTATGCATGGGGCCTACCACCCGTTAGGAGGCCCAGAAAAATGGCGCTGTGAAATGTATGAGGTTTGACTACCATTTCCCATCATTTTTAAGGCCTGCCCAAGGCAGGCGTTAAAGTGATCCTCCCATTGTTTCCAATGGGCCTCCCCATGCATTGCTGGACTTTTTGGTGCTAGTTGACCAATGCACCACAATAACGTAAACAATTTTGACGATATTGTGCCAATGTGTGCCATGGTGCACTTTATTGTAAATACGGCGCTACCATGGCGACGTTAGGGGCGCAGGGGGTGTAAGAGAAGTGGCACATCATTGCTGATGCATAAATATGCCCCTTAGTGTGTCTAAAGTGGTGCACAACAAGAGACCTCAAGAAAATTCGTATTGCGTTTTAAGGTTCTTGAAGGAATATCAGGGTGGTAAGCTGCTCATTAACACAAGATGATGAAGGTAGCTTCAGGAGAAAAATGAGGATCTGTCCATAAGGCCATATATTTTATATTTTAATCTAAAACCAAGGTTTATTTGACATAATTGAGGTTTTTACAGCTTTGATACAAAACAGAAGCGAGTTCAGAGCATTACAACTGGTGCAAATATTATCAAATGCTAAAAACAATTTCACCATTCAAGAACCTCATAGTGAAACCTTTGGCATTTTTAAAAATCTATAAAACATGTTCCTTCAAATAGGAGAAATAAACAGAAATCTTGAATAACCAAGCAAAGACAAATTGTTGGATGGAAAAATGTATTGAGTGTTTGGTTTATACAATTACAATCCTCTGAATACAAGGAAAGCTCATTACCTCGATGAAAGAAATGAGGGATTAAACCCGTCCCATCCTTTAATAATAAGGAACGCATATCCTATTCCAATATGCCTGATCACTTCCATCTCCAGCATAGCCATTAAGTAAGTAGCACATAAAAACAACAATTCCCATTTTCCAAAGCATTTGTTTCGCATTTTTCCACCAGAAAAAAATTGCCAACCCCAAAAGGCATTGTCTTTCGAACCTAATGGCTTTGCCAGTGCCTTTTTGGTGATGCAATACAGCAAGGTGCTGTGCAACCGGGCCAAAAGAGAAAAATAAAAAAAGGTGCAATGGTGCGGCCACTGTGTCCGCCTCTTTTTGTCAGCACATGTATACATGATGGCGTCATTAAACATGGACTCTATCAAAAGGGCCCATTTTTTTTATTTATTGACTTGCCAAGTATCGTAAATAAAATAAATTAAAAAGCTGGAGTGCAGATACACTTTTTAAGGCAGAGTGGATGACTGCAATGCCTGTTTCACAACATCAAAAAATAAATAATATTTTAGGAAGCTATTGTAGACGTGGAATGCGATGGATGGAAGCAACTGGGAGTGGGCGATGCAAGGAAAAGAAAACACATGAGGGCGAGTAACAGTGGTGAAAAGGGGAGAAGCACACGAGCAAGAATGCAAAACAAAGCGCAGGGTACAGGGAGTTTGGCAGGGAGGAAGCACATGACAGTACTTGCAACACGATGGAGCCAGCATAATGGAGCATGCAGGTAAGTATTTGGTTGGCGGAAAGAACCACACTTGGGAGAGAACTGGAAAAGACAAGCACTCGATCTGAGGGCCTGATTTATACTTTACTTTTTTAGCGCCGCGTTTGCATCATTTTTTTATACAATAGCGGCGCTAGCTTACAAAATATATTTGAATTTTGTAAGGTTGCACCGCTTTTTCGTAAAAAAAGAATGCAAATGCGGTGCTAAAAAAGTATAAATCAGGCCCTGAGTGCTGAAGCAAAAAGAAAAAAGTAGTTCCCATAAAGTAAGCAGTGGATAGGATGTTGGTAAACAAATGATGGGCTGTATCTCCCAGTAAGGGCTTTTGTAACTCTGCTTGCACTATCTGGTAAATAAAAAATATTAAAGGGCTCAATGTGATGGATGTCATTGATTATACTGGTTTTGTCTGAGGATACCAGAACACCAACAGAACACCAACAGCCAATCCCATCACACATGGATGGCCCACAGGTAATATTGTATTGTTATGATAACCAGTGTTTGGAAAGCATAGGATTTGTAAATGCCTTTGCTTCTTGGTTTGTTATAAATTCTGTTCTACAGAAAGTAATTTGAAAGCAGTGTGCTTCCCAGATTCGGGCACAATCCGTAGATGTTTGCGATCTTATGCCAAATAAACATGTATGTGATATCTGTGAATTGTGTATATGCTTCTTTTTTCAGTCCTCAGTGTGGTCATCTTCCTTGTCTCTGCACTATAAAAGGCACACATCCTCTACCTATCCTTTCATCTTTAAGATGGCTCAGCTACTGCTCCAAGCCTCAATTGCCACAGCAGTCAGTGTCCTTTCCTGTTCCCTCTACAGAAGGCAGACTTCCTCTTCCCTGCCTCTTCATTTCTCTCTCAGTGGAATACTAGAGGTTGTGCCTCATCTTTCCCTCCTTCGATATTATGTCTTCTCCTTCTCATCCGCACCTTGCTATTATTGTATAATAATTCCACATAATCAAAAGAGCAGCTGACTGCCTTACTTGCTCACCAGTGGAGTGCAGGGTTGGAGACTGTCTCCTTGTTGTTTGTTGTTTTCAAATGTATGTTCTTTGGTAAACATGCCATGCCTCAGCAGGTGAGATCTCTTCAGCCATTAATCATCCTTTAATCTGGTCTTTGATGGTGCCACAAAAACATATAGCACAGAAGGCGTACTTACCTTGGGCTACAATTTATGAAGAGAGGGTTCATTTGCAAGCTGGTCCAATAAGGGGTAACAACTAAACATCCCTTAAACTCTCAGTGTATTCACAGAATGAGTGAGGTGGAAACCATTATGTAGAGCGGAAACCTCACGTGTTCAGTTACATACCTTGTACGTTGGTCATTGCATGAAAGCAAACCATAACTCCACAAGAACATGAGCAAATTTGAGTGCATGTCCCTTTTGTGCAGTCTTAGATTTATCCTCATAAAATAGTAGGGATGAATGTAACTCACGTAATTTTCTGTAGCATAATTACAAGTAATTACAACCAAATTACACAAATAAAAGCAAAATTATGCGAGGAGCATAATCCAACACTTGGTGATATTTTGTTATCACCAAATGCACCCTGCGTCAGGAATGGACCAAGGGATTCAGTTTGAGCTAAGAAAATAGCTATGTTTCTTTGTTCCTTTGCTCCTGAGGTAGGACTTTTGTGCTAACGTACTTATTATTATGTAATTTGGTGTAGTTGGTTAAATTTGGGAATTTTGCTTCAATTGAGTAACAAAAAATTACCAGCATTTTGCTGGCCTACAAAAAAAGGCTGCAGCTGTTTTTCAAAGGTGGAAAATAATAATGGTACTTATAGGAAGAATGCTAAATAGTTACATTTGAAAGCGGTAAAAACAATGTAATTGGTAGAATGCTTGAATTAATGTCAGCAACCGATAATTACTTTGGGGTGCAGTTCATCTTTTTTGTGCACTGTGCCACTCTAGGCAGAGACCAAACATAGAACATTGGCCTTGTTTCACTAGGAACAATGCAGCACGACTTGTGGGCAACAACCCCTCTGAACTTGAGTACAACTAATCCAGACCATTTTGACTCTGTTATGCATTTTGACTGATATACACCTTAATTCATATGCCTCATTTAATGTCTGGCCACATGACTGGGCCTACCTGCCACACCTAGGGTTTTCCACTGAGAACAAGAGCATCTGTTGAATGCCTGAAGTAATCTCACCAATGAGTACTTATTTAAAAGCACATTCCAGTTCATTTTTCTTTGACACAGCGCCACTACAGACAAGAACCAACCATATAACAGCTAGTCTTGCGTCTTTATCCAATGTGGGCAGCTCATCCCAAATTGCAAGGCAGATGACAAGTCAAAAGGGTGGGTTTAGGAGTTAGTTGTTTCCTGGCTAAAAGGTCTAACCAGGTGACACAAACAGATTCTACCATTTTCTTAAACACTTGGGTGGTCATTACAACTTCGGCGGACAGAAAAGCCTGTCCGCCGAAGTCCCGACAGGTAGGTTGCTGCCAGTGCGGCCACCTCCACACCAGCCCCAGCATGAGTTTCCAGCTGGGTCAGCATGCGGAGACAGAGTTTTCCAGCAGGAAGTGTCCTACAGCATTGTCTCCGGCTCGTAATAGAGCCAGAAGCAATGCTGTGGTACGTAGGGTGCACCAGCACCTGTCACAAAGTTCACTGTTGCATAGCAGACAGTGAACTTTGCAATGGGGCTGGCAAGGGGGGGCCCTGCACTGTCCATGCCAAGTGCATTGGCAGTTCAGGGGCCCCCCTGGGGCACTCTGCACCCTGTCTCTGCCAGCCTTTTCATTGCAGAGTTACTGCCATGAAACCTCTGGCAGAGAGGGGGGTCATAATCCCCAGGGCTGCACTGCTTGCAGTGCTGCCCTGGCGGATAATGATTGCCAGACCATCATGTGGACGAAAACTGGCAGTGCTGGTGGTCCAACCGCAGGGTTACTGCTGCGGTCGTAATGTGACGGTCAGACCGCCACATTGGCGGCAGTCCAACCACCACCGCGACCCTGACGTCATTAGACCACCATAGTTGTAATAAGGCCCATAGTCTTTTTTTTCTGAAACAGAGGGAAATGCATTGATTATGTACTATGTTGAATGTGAAGCAATGTTCATCAAGAATTGAACACCCTTACAGCAATCCCACCTCTCCAGGGAAATCTCATTCCAGAGATCAGGGTCTGTTTTTCCCATTGATGAGGATAACAACGAATTATGAGCTGTGTTCCCCATTTATGTGCTCTCTAGTCCATCATTATAGGAGGCCCGGAAGTAGGTGTGATATTTATCCTACCTGATGAAATCTGGTTCCGCTCAGTCGGAATTTATTGCGCGTGATAAACGCCCCTCAAATTTGAGTTTTGTAGAATAAAATGTGGATCTTGGTGGTTCTTGTTCCAAGAATCCACATGCTCTGTAAATGCTAGAGATATTTTGCCTGCTAAATATCTCAGGCTTGACCTTCTGATATTTGTCACCAACTGATAGTTGTTGGCACACATATCCCAAGCAACCAGGCCACTTCTGATGAGGTCTTTTGCCAGGATTCTGCCAGTCCATAGCGCTCCAACCAGTTTTCTTCTAGACACAGAATTAATATTTGGCCAAAAAGCACCTCTCCCCTGTAGACGTTCTGTAATCCTATTATAAAATATAGAGAAACTTTTACAACAACAATAACACTGCAGCTGTACAGGCTAAGCAGAGATGCCAGCAAACAGCCCACTGCTGAGAAAAGGTTGGCAAGTGAGCAAGGGCGGCGCCTAAGTGTCTAAAAATTAAAATACATGGCAACTGGTGGGAAACTTGGCCCAATCCGAGCAAAGCATTCAGAGTTAAAGAGAAGTTGTGTCTGAAATTAATGGAGGAGAACCGCCTAACTGTGCAAGAGCTATTCTCATAGTGATAAGCGAGGCCTAAAGAAACATTGCTGTCTTTCGCCTGGACCTCTAAGAGTACAGAAACAAAGGAAATACAAGAAGAAAATGCCCAGAGAACCAAGCCAACCTACCACAAATGTATATTGAAGCTGGATAATGCAGTGACCTACATTCTACTTCGGTTCACCTCATTTGAAGCAGACTTTGGACCTAAGGAAGAAGTTATAGAACAAGAAAGAAGGATGCTACAGACTAATGCAATCACCAAGCGCCGAGCAATTGCGCTTTCACCGAGGTCACCTAGACCACTGATGCTACGGGTAATGATTAAAGAAAGGCGTTGGTATGAAGAGGATTGCCAGTCTTCTGCTGGGCAGAAAATCTCGAATAACACAGCCTACTCCTAAGTGAAAAAGGTGAAAGGACAAAAACAATTAAAACGTGCAATTAAAGCACCTGCAAAGAGCACATGCATCTAAAAAAAAACCTATGGTCTCTGTATATCCAGCTGTAGGATCCCCTCTCTTTATTAAATCCAAAAAGCTAATTTTGTCTCTGGAGATGCTACTCGCAAAACAGAGACTTGGCTTTGGATCCCTTGTAAGATTCTAGAAACTAATAAACCCTGAGAGAGTTGAGTATTACCACAGATTAGCTGACAGTATTTTGTAGCAGCATACCTGAAAAAAAGAAGATTAAGGGCCAGATGTAGCAAGAAAAATGTTTGCGACTTGCAAATTGCAACTCGCAAAAGTGCATGCAGAAAGGTGTCTCAGACACCTTCTGCGACTCGCTATGGGGTCGCAAAGACCCACCTCATGAATATTTATGAGGTGGGTCGCAAATTGCGACCCCATAGCGAGTCCCTGCACTCACAGGGATGGTGGCCTGCTGGAGACAGCAGACCTCCATTTCTGTGACTGCTTTTTTTAATAAAGCAGTTTTTTTTT